>NC_133375.1:35868758-35911647 GCF_049309525.1 Garra rufa | reverse complement strand
AAATTCAAACATTTCATTAAAGTTACACAATTTAAAGTGAGGTGGAATATAACTTTATGAAAAAATGTTTTTCTCAAATACACCCTGGCCACAATTGTTGGCACCCTTAGAAATTCTTATGAGTAAATTATCTCCTAAATATATTTTAATTGAAATTTCCAATTTCTTAGCACACCAAGGTGACTGGAAACATGATGTTGTCCAGTCATGACGTCTTGGTGCACAGATGAATAAATATTAGCAACACAAAGCCCAAACCAACCTAATCATTTTTCACAATGGGTAAAACCAAAGAATATACTTCTGATGTACAGCAAAAGATTGTTGATCTTTACACAATACAAAGTGGCTTTAAGAAAATACTTAAAACATTAAATATTCTCATTTCCAACATCAGGGAAATAATTAAGAAATTTTAATGGACTGGAGATGTTACAAATCTGAAATCTTGAAACATGATGTGTGTCAATATTGTCTTAATGTGCAGCAAAGAGAACAATTTAAGTGGCCAGACACTCTTCAAAGATCACAGATGGAAAATTGCAGAAATCTGTTGAATTTTAGTCAGAAAAAAATATAAAAAATAAAGGAAAACTGCACCTCCATCACAAGAAGTCATTTCAGACACTGTTCAAGAAACAAATCATCTGCTCTCATGCAAAAACAAACTCCACCATATTAATACTGGAACTTCAGTCAGGACTGGCTTTTATTGCCATATGAAATTAGATTTTTTTTTTTTTGGAGCTAGAACACATTAAAGGTTTGGTGCACACAGGGATAAAAAAAAGTGCCCCATGTCCACATTTAAATATATCACCAGATGTTCTTTTTTGTGGACCTAATTTTACACCAAAGGTCCTAGACATCTTGTTCAGATACATGCCATCATGTTTTATATCAAATACCAACAGATTAAAAAAAGGTAAAACTGACTTGCTCAGTTAAAACAAACATCAAAATCAACACAAAAACTGGTCACTGAACACAAAATCAAGATTCTGCCATAACCATCTCAATTCCCTGACCTGAATCCTATGGAAAATGAGTGGGATAAACTGAAGAGTGAGCACCAACATTTGAAGGATCTGGAGAAATTCTGTATGGAGGAATAGTCTAAAATCACTTGCCATATATTCTCAAACCTCATCAGGCACGAAGGGGAAAAAATCAGAGCTGTTTTTCATGCAAATGGAAGTTGCAGAAAGATTTGAATACAAGGGTGCCAATAATTATGGCCAGGGTGTATTAGAGAAAACCATTTATTTCATAATATTATATTCCCCCCACTTAATTTTTTTTATTTTTAATGAAATGTTTGTATTTTGCAGAAGATCAACAGGAGAAACAACGCAGATTTATTTTTACAGCCGCCTTTGCCCATATTTACCAAGGGTGCCAACAATTTTGTCCATGACTGTATATTGTTTTAATTGTTATTGTTTTAATGCCATCAAATCAAGAAAAAAGTAACCACATTTTATTCTTTATAAATTTTTTTTACAAAAAAATGCATTTATAAACTAATGTTAACTAAGTTACCATAAATTATTAATAATATTAACGCCATCAAATAAAGACAAACGTAACCATGATTTTTTATTCTTTGTAAATATTTTTATTTTATTTTAATGCAAATCAAGACAAATGTAACCAGATTTATTCTTTATAAATATTATTTACAAACTATTATAATATTACTACAAATTAATAATAATTATATATATATATATATATATATATATATATATATATATATATATATTAATTGTTTGTTTTAATGCCATCAAATCAAGAAAAAAGTAACCATTTTATTCTTTAAGTTTTTTTACAAAAATATTTATATTATTATATTACTATTATATAATACTTATTCACAAACTAATATTATAATATCACCATAAATAATAATAATAATTATTACTATTATTATTATTATAATAGTTTTAATGCCATCAAATTGAGAAATTTAACTAGATTTTTTATTCTTTGTAAATATTGTTTTATTTACAAAATATTTATATTATAATATTACTATTGGATGTTATAGTTTTTTACAAATTAATTATTATTATAACATCAAAACACCAAAACCCACAACGACACTGGCCAAACTAAATAAATACAGTAAACAACGGGATAAAAACGACATATTATTTCCATGTTTTTTGCACAATATTATGTTTTATTATGTACGGAAAGCACAAACTCTATTTCTCTCGCTCTCTCTCACTAACAGACGCACACACATACGGTTAGCACTCGCGTTAACATTCGCGCTAATGTTGTTAGCGCTCCTCTGACAATTAACAACTTAAAAAGACATGACAGTTCTCACACGCGAGGTTACAACGGCGTGGTCTTGAAGAAAATGAACTTAAAGTTTAACTGTTAGTAGAGACGATGCTGCCAGTCACCTTTGAGAGACAAACAGACTTGAGAGAGGTAATGTACTTAAAGGGTTATGAAACCCCAGGCAACTTTTTCTGAGATTTTAGCAGAAGTGTTTGTGTTGCACATCATAGAAAGCAACGTTGGCATCTGTTAATATTAATTGTTAGAGATAACTGGTTAATTTTGAACTTTTTTGCGCTATTTTCATCTTCCGGGTTTAAAATCTACATTGTCCTGACGTCACCTTTTGTGACTCATCGATGGACTATAGTACATCGATGACGCGTCGGTGTCTCATAAATATTCATGCTGCTGCATGTTCTTATCCTATGAGAAGTCCATTTCGCTTAATTATTCACGACAGCACGTGCTGATTTGCTGTGGCAGGCGCTTCAGTCTCAGTCTGAGATCGCCCAGAGCCGTTTGTTTCTCTATGGCTCTGAGATCGCTTACATTAACTGAGAGGAACGTTCATGAGTGAAAGAGTCTGGCACACGCGATTCATTCACAAAGTAAGTCTAAGCGGTATTTCTTTGACGCAACCCATCAAAAGGCTTATATAAACGCGCCAAAATAAGCCTTAACAGTTGTTAGTGGTTCAACAGTGTGTTCATATATAGGTTTTCGATGCATAGTGCAAAAGGATGTACATTTATTTGTGTTTTAAACGCGTGGGGAGCGAAATGAAACTGTCTGAACCCAAAGTTGTCTGTGTGGTCTCTCTCCCCGATCTCCCCTCTCTTCTCCAAGCAGCGCTGTGAGCGCGCCACGCCCACTTCTGGAGCATTTTTCAAAACTGTGGTGAGAGTAGCAAGTGCTGAAACAGGGGAGTTTCGTAACCCTTTAATATCTCTCTCCCTCTCTCTTGCCGTCCGTCTGTTGTTAAAAGGAGAGCGATGCTTGAAATCATTGTTCTTCCATTGTTAACCATGGTGACCTGCAAAGAAACACGTGCAGCCATCATTGCGTTGCATAAAAATGGCTTCACAGGCAAGGATATTGTGGCTACTAAGATTGCACCTAAATCAACAATTTATAGGATCACCAAGAAGGAAAGAGGTTCAATTCTTGTTAAGAAGGCTTCAGGGCGTCCAAGAAAGTCCAGCAAGCGCCAGGATCGTCTCCTAAAGAGGATTCAGCTGCGGGATCGGAGTGCCACCAGTGCAGAGCTTGCTCAGGAATGGCAGCAGGCAGGTGTGAGCGCATCTGCACGCACAGTGAGGCCAAGACTTTTGGAAGATGGCCTGGTGTCAAGAAGGGCAGCAAAGAAGCCACTTCTCTCCAAAAAAAACATCACGGTCAGATTGATCTTCTGCAAAAAATATGGCAAATGGACTGCTGAGGACTGGGGCAAAGTCTTATTCTCTGATGAAGCCTCTTTCCGATTGTTTGGGGCATCTGGAAAAAGAAGAAAAGGTGAGCGCTACCATCAGTCCTGTGTCATGCCAACAGTAAAGCATCTTGAGACCATTCATGCGTGGGGTTGCTTCTCATCCAAGGGAGTGGGCTCACTCACAATTTTGGCCAAAAACACAGCCATGAATAAAGAATGGTACCAAAACACCCTCCAACAGCAGCTTCTTCCAACAATCCAACAACAGTTTGGTGAAGAACAATGCATTTTCCAGCACGATGGAGCACCGTGCCATAAGGCAAAAGTGATAACTAAGTGGCTCGGGGACTAAAACGTTGAAATTTTGGGTCCATGGCCTGGAAACTCCCCAGATCTTAATCCCATTGAGAACTTGTGGTCAATCCTCAAGAGGCGGGTGGACAAACAAAAACCCACTAATTCTGACAAACTCCAAGAAGTGATTATGAAAGAATGGGTTTCTATCAGTCAGGATTTGGCCCAGAAGTTGATTGAGAGCATGCCCAGTCGAATTGCAGAGGTCCTGAAAAAGAAGGGCCAACACTGCAAATACTGACTCTTTGCATAAATGTCATGTAATTGTCGATAAAAGCCTTTAAAACGTATGAAGTGCTTGTAATTATATTTCAGTACATCACAGAAACAACTGAAACAAAGATCTAAAAGCGGTTTAGCAGCAAACTTTGTGAAAACTAATATTTGTGTCATTCTCAACTTTTTGCCACGTCTGTATAAGCAGAATAATTGACTTCGGTCCGTAGAATTCTACGAAAATAATGCACACTCCGCTTCACGTCGTGACCGCATCACCACCTCGGGTGTGCATTATTTTCTAAGAATTCTACGGACCGAAGTCAATTATTCCTTACATATGTATTTACAAACCAAGATTCTAAAGTTACCATAAATTAATAATTATTATTGTTGTTAGTTTTAAAGCCATCAAATCAAGAAATTTAACCAGATTTTTTGTTCTTTGTAAATATTTTATTATTTATAAAATATATCTAAAAAAAATTATATTAAATAAATATTAACTAAAAAAAACTTAAATTATTTCAGCTACTTGACATGGCAACATTTTCATTTAGTTTAACTTGTTATGCTAAAAATAACTAAAACTAACAATATATACACATTTAAAAAATAATTGTATATCAATTATATGGCAATACACTGCCATAAATCTGAAGTTCCAAATGTAGCAATTATTAAAATTAACTTGAGTTGTCAGAAGACTTTCATTTAGGCAGAGTATGGCCCTTGCGTGTTTTTGAATAATATTTCACCATGCAGCTGAGTATATTTTGATTTGGAAGCGAGTCCATTAATAACACATCTGACTCATATGTTGTTGTTGTTGTTTTTTCCTCAGTTCGTTGGTGTGGAAGGTTTCGTAACTGGCATTCTTGATCTTTTCCCTGGAAAGTATTACATGCGCTATCAGCGCGAAATCGCCGTGGCGATCTGCTGTTTATTATGCTTCATTATAGATCTCTCCATGGTTACACAGGTGAGTCCCCCTTAATGAAACAGCCCTTCATCAGCATCAGTGCTGTGACACTCATTAGGCACATAATATATTGGTTTATCACAAGACCGTTCACTGGCTATTACATCATCAAAACTCATTCAGAGGCTGATTTTTCTTCAGTGAAAACTGATGGTGTATGTGGGAGTGACGTGACTCAAAGGTCAATGACTCAAAAGTTTACACAAGAAAACTTCAAAGAATCGCAATGAAAATATCAACCTGACAAGTAGCATTTGTGATTTTGATTCATTAGTGTTTCTCAAATATGAAATTGGCAGATTCTTGTGGGAAACAACATTCATGACAGATATATTCATGGTGAAACCAAAAAATAATATTAATGTAGGGTGGAACTAGGGATTTGATAAGTAAGCTATTGGTTAATATTAGTTTTTAAATATGTAAAAATAATAGGAAGTATAATTTTATCAATAACTGGAAATCAACTTTTGGTACTTGCAACCTATTTACCCTTATCCATTATGGTATATTTTTGTTTTATAAAATATAATTTAAGTGCATTGCATGTTTATTGCTAGAAAATAACAATCACAATTTTGAAATTTGCAAATCTCATATGAATATAAAATTAAAATGCTCAAAATATTTAGTTTTAAATTTTGAAAATAAAAGCTGTACTTTTAAAGTTTATATTTGTTTAAAAAAATCCCAATTTTTTAACATTGATAATAATAATAATTATTTCTAGAGCAGCAAATCAGCATATCAGAATGAATCATGTGCCACTGAAGACTGGAATAATGATGCTGAAAATTCAGCATTGCATCACAGAAATAAATTATATTTTAATATATATTCAAATAGAAAACATTTAATTTCAAATTGTCATAATATAAAAAAAATACTGCAAAAAAAAAAAAAAAATCTTCTGTATACTAGTATATATTTATTTACTATGAAATCGGTTTTATTTTTTCGAAATTAAATTTTTTCCCGTTTTAAATTTTTCTGGATTTGATTTTTACATTGTAATTTTTTCTTAATTGTTAAATTAAGAAATATTAATCAAAAAGCATGTCTAATTAATTTAAATCATAAAATGTACACAATGTAACAAAATTAAGGCCCTATCAAATATGTTTTATAAATTATATTTTAAAATGACAATTAAAAATTGTTTTCTATTTGAATATAAGAAAATTTCACTACACTTTTCTTCTGTATGCTAGTATATATTTATTTACTATAAAAAAAAAATCAGTTTTATGTTTTTTCCCCGTTTCAGATTTTTCTGGATTTTGTACTTTTCCATTGTAATTTTTCTAGTTCCATCTTAATGGTTAAATTAATAAACATTAATCAAAAATCATGTCTAATTAATTTAAATCATAAAACGTACACAATTTAACAGCAATTTATTTATAGTTGAACATAATTGTAATTTTTAAGGCCCTTTTTAAGGGAAATATGTTTTATTTTTACCAAATTCTGTATTTTCCATTCATTTTTGGATTCTGTTTTTAATTGATTTTATAAAAAAAGTATTATGTTTTTTATTATATAAAAACAATATTATGTTACTATTATATTTTTCTTTTAGAAATACTAGGTTGTGTTTTACATTTTTCTGGTAAATACTTAATCATTTTACCATTAGTAGTACTATCGTTACATAGTAATATATTTAGTAGTATATGATAGTACTACTACTAATAATAAAATGATTAAGTATTTACCAGAAAAATGCAAAAACACAACATAGTAATATATTTCTGTCACAATTTCTTCAAGTTAAATCGAACTTTTATTTTGACTGGATGCTGTGAAGATTTCTGATTTTATATGGTATTACAATGGTTTTTCTCACAAGAAATGGTCAAATCCTGTGAAGTAGAAGTGACAGTAACATGCACTGATTGTGACATTACTTAAGTAAAAAGGCTCTATTTTGATGTCCTATCTATTTGCGCTTACAGGGAGGGATGTTCGTCTTCCAGCTTTTTGACTACTACTCAGCCAGTGGAATGACCCTACTGTGGCAAGCATTCTGGGAATGCGTGGTTGTCGCATGGGTTTATGGTGAGAATCTCTTCGTGCAGCTGTTTCTTCCATTCTTTTGTCTCATCAGTTTATTATGAGCGCTGTAGGCTTTGCGCTTACAGTGTTTGCGGCATTAAGTGATAAGAATAGCATGTAGGACCCTGTGTTGACAGTATCACTACAGTAATCTTATACACACCCAAAAGAGCGCTGACTTCATGTCCTGTGTGCAGGTGCTGACAGGTTCATGGACGATATTGCCCGTATGATCGGTTACCGGCCATTCCCGTGGATAAAGTGGTGCTGGTCCTTTATAACTCCATGTGTTTGCATGGTGAGTGCTGGAAAATATTAAAATGGTTATGTCTTTCAATGAGTATATACACTTTTATATACTTGTGTGTTGTCAGATTGGTTTCTATACAATTTGCTAAAAATTGATACTATGAAAATAAATAGTAATGTTAAAAAAAAAAAAAAATGAAACTGCTGGAATACAGAGAGAAATTTCATAATTATATAAAATGATTTAATAATTACCATTTATTTTGTGTTTTTTGACCCACAAATTCTGAAAACAAAAATCAGCATATTAGAATGATTCTGTATGATAGTTTATATTTATTTAGGGCCCTATTTATTTTATTTCTTTACAAAAAATTTTCTGTACATTTTTCTGAATTCTGTCCTAATGGTTAAATTAAGCAAGGTAAACTATTAATCAAAAAGCATGTCTAAATAATTTAAATCATGAGATGTACACAATTTATCATAAGTTTAACAAAAATTACATTAAGGCCATATGAAATAAGTTTTTTTTTTTCTCAAATTATTATTATTTTTTTTTTTACCAAATTTTGTTTTCAATAGTCAAAATTATCTATAAATTTATTGATATATAATTTATAATGTAATTAAATTGAATAATTACTATTTACTTTGTTAGCAGTCAATTTGACCCTTAAATTCTGAACACAAAAATAATTTTTGTTTTGTGTTTTGTCATGATTATGAGTATATATTGGGTTATTTACGTATCACTAAAATATTATATATATTTTTTAATTTTACTATATTTATTAAGCAGAAAACAGAACAAATGACAAGATCAAATTAATACAATAGATAAAATAATAAAAATGTAAATAATATTAATTAATCATATTAAGAATGAAAAATAAATACATATTTTTAAATGTGTAAAAAAAATACACTTGAGTTTTAGGACAATACAATAGATAAAATAATAATTTTAATTAAATAGTTAATTAAAACGAATAAAGTAAATAAATCTGGCTTAGAAAAATTTAAGTGCAAGCAGTAAGATACAATAAAATGATTCATTTAAATTTTAGTTCAAGTTTTAGTAATTTTGTGGTTTTGTCATTTTATATTTTTTTATTTGTATTATTATTTTAAATATGTATGCATAGTTTTTGTTCATTTTTAATTTTTAGCTGTAGTTATTTTATTACATCAAAATAAATTAATTGTTTGGTAACATTTTAACAAAAATTGCTTAAAATGTGTTCGTTTTTTTCAGTGCCTCAACCAACTCATAGCAATTGAGATCCCCCCCCCCAAAAAAAAAACTACAAAATAGCCTTTGAAAACAGGTAAAAATGAAAAAAATAAATAAATAAAATCTGTCAAAGTGTTACTCTTTTATTTTGGCAAATTGCATGGAAACCAATGAAGGAATTTGTGCAGTCTTTCCAAAACATGTATGTGTGTCAAAACTTTACATAATGAGAACCATTTAGAAAATGTCAAAAGGAAATAAAAGCAGTTTTACAATTAAAAATGGGTCAAACTGACCTAAACACCAGGGTAAAAATGATATAAGACGACATGTTAGTCTGCTGCTCCTGTATTATTCAATCAGATCGTTGACTCTAATATGTTGTTTATATCTTCAGGGTATCTTCATATTTCACCTGCTGAACTATAAGCCTCTGACCTACAACAATGTGTATGTGTACCCGTGGTGGGGAGAGGTGATCGGATGGTGTCTGGCTCTCTCCTCCATGCTCTGTATCCCCGTTAGCCTTGTGTACAGGCTCTCTGGAGCCAAGGGAACATTCAGAGAGGTTTGTACCACTTCATCCTATTCAAACCAATACATAGAGATGTGGAGAGCACTGAAAGGGTAGCTTTGTTTATGCACACGATCCAAATTCTGAGTATCGACCCCACAAACAGCAGTTCGTTAACGGTCGGTGCAATTGGGAGTTGGACTATGGGTCAGTTACCTCACTCAAAAGCATCAGAATTACTCATGATGAAGCGATGCGTGTATTTATAGTAAGTAGGCTAATGGTTGTCATTCCTCTGCAGTCCACAATGCTTCACCCCCTCACTGTTTGCTTTCACAAACTGCCATAAACACACTGAACACAGAGTTGTGGCATGGATGTGTAGGAAAACTAGTACAGGATGCTGGAGGAAATGGATAATAATAGGGCTGTTGATCAAATCCAATAAGTAATTATTAATGTTGTGTATTTATAGTGTGGTAATTCATTCTGTTACTTTTTAAGGAAAGAAAACTAAACGTTTAGTGAGGATTTTGTGAGGATGACAGAAAAATATGCTGAGATCTATATAAGGAAGGGAGATTTGCTCACTCAGACATAAAAACAATGAGATTATTTTATTTATATTATTTCCAAAACTGCATTGTAGCAAACAAGAAATGCAAATATGGAAGTTAAATCTAACTCTGCTGATATTTCATTTGTTGAGCTGCTTTGTGTGGTTTTAATTTGTGGTTTTAGCTTTTTTTTATTTTCACAACCCCTGGCAAAAAGTATGGAATCACCACACTTAGACGTTGTTCATCCATTTTTTTCACTTCATAACAAATAAACAAATCACAGAAATGACACAAAACTATTTTTGTTTAATAATTCAACATTCTGGCTATGTGAAACATACCTCAAACAAATGAGATTAAGCTCTTTTAATTCATGGAAAATTATTTTCCATATCAAGTACAGGAAAAAAGTATGGAATCATTCAATGTTGAGGAAAAAAAATATGGAATCATTAACCAAAAAACACAATTAGTACTTCGTTGCTCCTCCTCTGGCATTTATGATGGCCTGAGTTCTTTAGGGCATGGACTTCACTAATGAAAAACAATATTCTTCATCAATCTGGCTCCAACGTTCTTGAATAGCGGTTGACAGATCAGCTTTGCGAGACTGAACCTCGTCATGGACCAGTTTTTCAATTTCCACCATACATTTTCAATCGGATTGAGATCCGGACTGTTTGCTGGCCTTGTCATTGAGTTGATGTGCCTTTCCTGAAGAAAAGCTTTAACACTCTTTGCTCTGTGGCAAGGTCCATTATCATACTAAAATCATCACCAAACTTCTTTTCTATTTATGGAATGAGAAAAGTGTCCAAAGCAGGGCTTAAAAACGAAAAAAAAAAAATCCATTCGGTTCACTCCGAGCAGAATCGATATTATAACGTTTATGTTCTTGCGTTCCTCATTAAACAATACGTTCCGAAAACGGTTTTCTAGGAAAAATACCGGTTAATAACGTTATTTTATTAGATAGATAGATAGAGTGTGCCTTTTAATAACATGTTTGGCATTATGTTTACAAATGATTAAACCAAATTCCATGTTCGTGTCATTTGAACTTAATGTCTTTAAAACCGAAAGTAAACGAGTTCACCTGGAAACTCGTAACAAATGCGCCAATTTTTTTTAAAAACTATTTTCTTGTTTCATAATACTATAGCGAAATAAGCCCCTTCAAGACCATCCGCTTAACATCCTGACCACACGGCTTAATCTGCGATAAAAACCTGTTGACTTATTACCTAATATACATAATAGCCTATTATAGGCTATTTTCACTCAAACAAAACAGAACTCCAGATAGTGGATATGATTTTACATTTAATGCATAAAAGTAAAAGAAAACATAACGCATTGTAACATTATAAAACAACAATAGATTTATTTTATTTTTTTTTTTTTTACATTTAACACAACAGATCAACAACTTCAATTATAATATACCAAACAGGCTACTGGAAAAACTGGATGGGCTTCAGCAAAAGTGAATCTATAACCTACTAAGGCCCCGATCACACCGAACGCGTCTTTAGTTCTAAAAACGCGAGGCGCATAGCACTGCCTTTTTTTTTGGTGACTTTTAAAAAAGAGCAGTGTGCTGCGGTTTTTTATGTTGCTAGGCAACAACCAAAACAGCTGTCCTGTCAGTCAACTCAAAGAATTATAGCGCGAGTGCTCTAAAATCTTTGTTTTTGCTGTTAATTAAACTGTCATATTAGCAGAAACCCCAAAAAATACAGCTCCGGTTTACCCACGACAGACACCAAAAGTTTCTCCTCCATTTCTTGCAGTCTCCGGACTTTTTAAGCAACGGTAAACTTTTGTCACCACAACAGAAGGCCCGCGGCCGTTTTTCCGCTCAGAATTACTTTTTTTTTTTTTCAACTTCAGGCGCTCAGAGCGCTTCTGCAAAAACGCGAGGCGCAGCAGGCGGCGAAAACGCGAGGCGACCGGGGCGCATAAGCAGCGCGTAGAACACTCACTGCCAGCAAAAAACCATTCAAAAAAGGCGCCTCTCACTGCAAAAACGCGTTCGGTGTGATCAGGGCCTTAAACTACAAGTTTTAATTAGGCTACAATAACTTAAACCTAAACATACCTTTGCACATGAAACAGCCAGGTGCTTGGTAACCTTAAGCTCGTTGCATCAGAAAGGGCTCTGCTAATGATGATGACGTCTGCTTCGCGGGCATTTCACGTTGTATGCGTCACCGTCGCATTTGCGCACACAATTTGAATTCATGTTTTTGGTCTGCCAAATTGACATAATAAAGAGAACGATAAAAATACCGTTATTAACCGGTTAATTTGGAATTTCTGTTTCCGTTTCTGTTCAGAACGATTAAAATTGATTTTGTTTTCGTTTTTCGTTTTCGTTCCTTGAACCGGTTCAGAGCCCTGGTCCAAAGTTTCAATGCAAACCTGTGAATTGACTGTTGAGGCAAAGATTGCCATTTCCTCTGGTCTTTTACCTGACATGCAACCAGGGATGGAAATGAACTTTTTTTTCCAAAATCTACTAGCCACTAAATGTTTTTACCAGCCACTTTATGTTTTTAACCGACAATGTGTAGCTGCATGTGAAAATGAATACTACAAGATCTACTATACTTGAGCAGTTTATTTAATCTCAAGTCTCAATAAAATACTGACATTTTCAACTAATTTGTCTAGCATGATACAGAGCTATCTTCACAACTACACAACTTATAACCCACATACTACAACAGCCTAGATATTTTATGTAGCCTAATAAATAATATTCAGCATCAAACCTTCTAAAGCCTACTTATCTGTCTCTCTTCTCCAGTGGGTTGGGCTAATCCAAAAAAAGTGAAAACAATGGGGGTGTTCTGAAAACAGACTGTTACCTGTGAAACAGGGGTGCTCTGAAAACACCCCCATTAGCAATTAGTGCTTTCCACCTGATGAAATGAGCGTAGCAAAAAATCGACCAATCAGAATTTTGGTCGAACCAGACCGTATCGACCAATTAATCGACTAATCGACTGGGACGTTACAGCCCTAGACCCAACTTCTTTTGCCACGCAGGAGTTTTATAATCCTTTCCATCATTTCAATTGACAGCTTTCTTGTTGGGGACATGTTTCCTTACAATTAGCCAAGTTCAACAGCTTGTTAACGTCTGTGAGCACTCTCTTTTAACTGCTGGCTAATTAGCATTTTAGATATGTTTAGATATTTATTTCAGAAATACAAATGACAGAATGATTCCATAATTTTTTCCCCTACTTGATATGGAAAATAAATTTCCATTAATTAAAAGAGCTTCATCTCATTAGTTTGAGGTATGTTTTACATATACACAATGTTGAATTAATAAACAAAAATAGTTTTGTGTCATATCTGTGATTTGTTTATTTGCAATGAAGTAAACAAAGTGAGTGAACAACATCTAAGTGTGGTGATTCCATACTTTTTGCCAGGGGTTGTATTAGTATTATTATCTTATTATATTTTTTTTATTTAGTTTGCCTAAAATGAAGGAATAATTTAATAAATAATAGAAACAAATTAAGATTTTTTTTTAAAGTCATTTGTATTTTATTTTTTCAAAAGAATTAAAAGAATTTCAGCTTTGTTTGTTACCAAGGCAAGCTTTCACAAAACTTTGTTTTTAATCTAATATTTATGTGTTGTATTAGTATTAGTATTATTTATGCTTTTTAAATTATTTTATATATATTTTAGTTTTTCATTTAAGTTTTAATTTTTTCTACATTTCTATTAATTATTTTAGTTTTTAGTTTTCATTAATTTGTTCCCTCATTTTAATTTAGCCATGTTGTACTACTTCATTCCCTACATTCATGTTTTATCTAATATTTATAGTCACTGTAACTCTGCTGATATATAATTTAAGATTTATGTTGTTTTAGTATACATTATTGTAAGCTTTTTTATATTTTAACTTAATTTTCTTTTTAGTTTACGTTTTAGTAATTTAATTTATTCTATATTTTATTTTATCTTATTTATTTTTGTAATTTTTGTTTGGTTCCAGACATGTAGTGGGGAAGAGGGTTAATTTAATTTTTTTATTTTAATTCATTTTAATTAAGACACATTGTACTACATTCCCTAGTTTTAATTTACCTAAAATGAAGGAACAACTTAAATCTCAGAAAAGAATTAAGAATTTTTACAATAATTGTTATTGTATAACTGTAATTTGTGGTCTCTGTATTTTAATGATTCAACTTAAAATAATTTCTACTTTATTTCAGTTAGTTACTAATGCAAGTTTTCCAAAACCTTTTTTTTTTTTTTATCTAATGTTTATATTTGAAGAGTTCAGATGCAAAAACCTCTAAGCACCATCTGAAATTTTCTTCTAAAATTAGAATTTTTTCTCAGGCTCCTATGTTTATGTTCAGTAATTTCATTTTTATGGAAATGACACCTATTTATTGCCATTAAAGTGAAATTAGTAAACCCACACATAGAAGCCTGATGAAAATGCTCATTTTAGAAAAAAATTTCAAATGGCACTTAGAGGCTTTTGTATCTGAGCAATTCATGAAAAAAATGCAAAAGGGCGCCTGTACAAAGAATAAATCTGGTTCTAAATTCTAAATTATTTCTAAAATAAATAGTAATGCATCATTTGCATGTGTTAACATGTTAACTTTGTCAGTCCTAGAAAATAACGCGGGGTAACATGGGAACAACTACTGAAACAAAGCTTAGGTTGATTGACACAGCTACAGTGAATGACTCGACTTCATTCAGGATGCATACATTAGCGCTACATCAGTTGCTTCGACTCATTACGTGTTTTGTTTTTCCATGCAGCGTTGGGAAAATCTGACCAAACCAGTGTGGGGAGCCCATCACCTCGAATACATGGCCCCTGACACTGACATTAAAAGCCTGGCCTCTCTGTCTCCTGGAACTGAGGAGAACAAGGTGATCATTTTTGAAAGTGTTATGTAGGTCAAAGGGAAATCCTATGACAACCCTCCTAAGGCAAGCTGGTTGAGGAAATAATCAGTATTTATTTGATGGAATTCTGCATCATCTTACAGTCTTAAAAAAAAGAAAAAGCTGACAGATACATTTTGTTTCATACCACAGATCCTCTAGCATGCACATTACCAGACGCTCTTCCTCTTCTACCCGTTGAAACTGCAAAGTATATGACATGATTTAAAAAAAAAAAATGATGTGCAAAGTTTAATGCAAGAACTGATACGAAGAACTACAGGGCGAAATCAGCATGTCTTTGGAGGGGACAGTATAGAGTAGCCTATAACATTATTTCAGCGGCAGAATTCCCACAGGCCACTTTCCTGCACTTTGCACTGACACAAGTATCAAATCATGCATTCTTGACTTAAATTGGCCTGTAATGACATCCAATTGATAATTAGTAATTCACTTTCTCAAAATCTCATGCAAAATAAACAATATTACATTTAACTAATCAGCAAAACACAGATCTAACAATCAAACTTAAAGTGTCTCTGCAGATTTTATGTCAATAAGGCCACATGTAGTTGCCAAATGATTAAAAAAATAAAATAATCATTTGCACGATGTGTCTTCATCCGAGACAGGTGACCTCAATTCCTGGTGCACAATATCACAGTGTTTACTCTATGTGCCAAACAGAGCATGACTTCCCATCTCTGCTCAGTCTTGTCAGGAGACGGTTTTGGTTGCCATAAATAAAATCAATATCTTCCTAGTTCATCTGAAATCTACTATGTGCATGTTTGGAAAGATCTGCAGTAGTCAACATTTGAAGTGGATCAAAAAAGTTAATCAAAGTGGTCTTAGGACAACTTTGAAGAAAGGTTTTGATCCACTTCAAATGTTGACTGCTATAGAGTGTGTTTATCAGACATAGGCAGGATTTCAACTAAAGCAGTGGCACTTTTCCAAGGTGCTTGTGAGCCAAAAGGTGCACTTTGTTAATGATTGATTGCATTGTGAAAAATGGAACTTTACCAATTCAATAACTTATCCAGTTTCACACTGAATAACATTGTATTACCAAATTGCAAACAACGTTTCATGCCGATTTTAATTAGAAGTTTACATTTTAGGTTCAGTTCTACATTTTGAGTGCCAGTATTAGTTCTCTCTGATATTTTCAGTTTACGATTTAATATCACAATGATATTTGAAAAAGAAAAATGCAAATAAAATATTCTAAAGTTGCACAGAAATGCATTTTATTTGGCATTTTAAGATTCCTAAAGCTTTAACATTCAATGTTCTACAGATTGAAAGTTAGTGGGACTAAAAAGATTTTTGAAACTACAAATTGTAGGGATGTAACTGTGTCAAAATCTCACGATACGATATCTCAATTTGTAGTCCACAATATATTTATTGTGATATTTAAAAAAAAAAGACAAATGAAGACTTAGAAGAATTGAATTTAAAATGTACAAAATGGTCCTTTTTTTCTCCATCTAATGCATTTTGAGAATTCAAAATTAAGCGCTCCAACCCGTGTTCTTAACTATGAAAAGTCAAGAAAAAAATGAATTGACTTCTACCTAAATTTTACGTTTTTAGTTGTGGTATACGAAGTCTAACTTACATTCACAGTGGTGTTCTAGGAAGCCAAACCAATTAGAATATAATAACAATAAAATTAATAGCCATATATTTTAAAACGACTGCACTATAAAATAATTGAATATTTCATAGGCATATTATTTTTGCTTTAGGAAAGGAGTATTGTTATTTTCCTACTGTAATGTAATGTAATTTCTACACTTGAATAAGATGTTTTGAATTTGGACTGCAGTAATGTCATTGAAACCACTAGCTGTCAGCAATTCATACTGCACTTAAGCTTTTATTTTGATAGAAAACTCCAGCTTTGATGAAAACAGTCTCGCTACAAAGCCAGTGAAATTCTGTAATCATCTGCCACAAAAAGAAAGCATACCTGGTGGCCGTCGTGTTCCCAAATGCACTAAACTCACAGCACATTCAATAACCGAGTTCACGTGAACTGAGCCGTTCTGAGGCATGGAAAATACCGGATCATGAGCTAATCGCCTGAACAAAGGCAGATTTAAGTTATATTGTGCTTTAAGTTTTAGTTCGTTTGACAGATACTGTCAAAGCATAATGGCGCAAAACACAACTTTAAAGACTGTTTATGTTAGAATAAGAAGTTTAAATGTATTTTAATAGCTAAACTTTTTGCCCAGAAGACCTATCGCTTCATATCATCATGTGACTGCGAAGATATCGAGATATTGGTAATACTATTACATCCTTAACAATTTGAAATGTTTTCCACCTAGAACCAGCAGGTTTTTATTTTGCCAATGTCAGGTGAACTGTAGACACATAGTTGCCAAACTTTGCCTTTATTTGTCTTAAGTTGAGCACCCATAGACAAATAGCCAAGACTAAAACCGGCCTCATTCCGACCTGTGGGAATTCTGCCCTGTAGGAGAGTCGACTCAAACACTAAATCATTGTGACATTATAGATGTAATCAGAATGTACAAATTAGACTACATAATGTAAGGCTTCAGAATACATTTGCACATTGTTGTGCTAGCACTTTTAATCGTGTTAGAAAGAGTTTTCTTTTTTTTTTTTTCTTCTTCTTGTGATTTACATACTGTAAAATAAATCAGAGATTTATTTTGTGAAGGCTATTATTTTGCTTATATGCATATAAATATAAATACATATTGATATTTGTGTGTTATATTTTAAGGTTTGATGCTGTATGTACTTTTGATAAAGATGATAACATGGAGTGGGGGTTCTTAGTGAAAACGCAGTTGCCGAGAGGCATACGAGACAGATAGCACACGACAATTTGTTTTATTTGAAATATCAAGTGCTGCAGTTGTTAAATGTTTTAGATTGTGTGTAAAGCTCCAGTATTTTCTGCTGACCAATCAGAATCCAGCTCGATTTGGTTTTCGTTTAACATCTAAATTGGAGAAGCCATTTCATCTCACTGCTTTGAGGAAAACTAGAACATTTCCATTTCTAGAAATGCATTCAGCAGTTTGTTTACCCGTTAAATGGGTTATATGTCCATTTTAGTGCCCCATCCATTCATTCCCATAGAGTTAAACAAACATGCCTTTATGACTGTCTGTAGTGAGAAAGAAATGATCCAAGTGCCCCTCAGACATCTGAGGACTAAGTTAACCTCCTCACCGCTCAAATTTAGCAAAAGCCTTACTCTTTAACCATTTAGTCCAATCTGAGTTAGCCAAAACTGAAAACTTGCTGAAAATGTACTCACCCCCAGGCCATCCAAGATTGCTTCTACAAGGAATATATTTGGAGAAATTCAGGATTACATCACTTGCTCACTAATAGATCCTCTGCAGTGAATGGGTGCCGTCAGAACAGCTGAAAAAAACATCACAATTACTCACAACACTCCAATCCATCAATTAACATCTTGTGAAGTGAAAAGCTGCGTTTGTAAGAAACAAATTGATCATTAATTTTACCAACTCTTTAAGCTCTTCTTCTGACGGCACCCATCTGACAGCATCTACATTTAATTTCAAGGTTAACTACTCCATTAAACAAGCCAAATTGCAAACAGAACAAATCAGAACAATTTTCCCATCCATTGGTCAGCAGATCAATTATTAAATAGTGACTACATGTAGAAATGTTTATGTAGAAAAAGAATACATGTTAACAAAGTAAAAAAACTGTTATGTCAATTCTTGTGCTCTGCCAAATGTTTCGACAGTATCTTTGCACTGAAGGTTTGCTGAATGTTTGTCGAGATGTAGAGAGCGAAAATTACACAATGTCCTTAAAGGGAATGGTGCACAGCACAGTAGAATCACAGCTAAATCAATTTCAGAGTACAGTGTGTTCATTTATTAACTCAATTAGCCTCTGTTTAATGATTCCAAAGACTTAGTTTCGATTCAGTTGAACCAAATGAAAGAGAGTCCAAAGCTTTGGGTGACGATACTGTCTTGAAACTCCACAGTTGACCTGGTAATAAGCTCATTGACGTCTTTCATTCTTGTGGTTTGTAACACACTGTGATGTAACCATGGTTGTCCATTTTTAACTCTAACAGTAGTAAAGCTAAGGTAACTGTACCGTGTATGTTAGTGTCCCATCTAGCTAACAGGATCCCTCTCGTGTAAGAAGGGCTTCATGCTCCACCACTGTGATCTTGTGCTGATCCACCTGCCCAAGTCTAAGCAACAAATGGCAATAAACTAACTCCATGAAGAAAAAAAGCGTCTCATTTTTTGTTTATGTTGTCTAAGTCTTTATCTGGAAAATCCTATACAAAATGCCATTTACACAAATAGGCCATTCTGAAGAAATGGTTCAAAGTCAGATTTGGAAATGTCTTGTATGTATGCCAATTTAATAATATCCAAGGTACACATTTCTAGCAATTGTGCAGTTCATTTTTAGATTGTATTTTCAGAAGGTTTAGGAATATTTGTCCTCTCCCCAAATTTGTCACTATAAAAACAGTGTCATATTGACCTATTAAGATTTTGTCTACATCTGCCTTGTAAATATATTTTTTGCTCAAATCAAAAACAATTTTCAACAAGTTTCAATTTAAGGCGAGACACTCCAGGTGTAGGGTAAAAAAAATAAAAATAAAATAAATATATATATATATATATATATATATATATATATATATATATATATATATATATATATATTAGTTATCGCCTTACCCAGTTAATTGATTACATTGATAACTGCAAACATTTTTTGTATTGCAAGTTTTCTAAAATGTTAGGTTTAAATATGCAAATGAGACATTATTTAATTAAATGTGCACTTATTTGCATACATTTCTAGTACAAAAAATCTAAACACTGGATGAAGTCCGTTTCAAAAATTTTTTTTTTGACATATTAGGGATTTTGGGTAATCTCATTTTATCACCCCATAATTCAGAAAAAAATTTAGAACAGACAGAAAACATGTATTTTTAAACATTTTGGGGGGAATAAAATGTATAAAATCAAGCAAATTATATATGAACAAATCTCTCTATAAAAACCTTCAGAATATAGATGGGAATAAAATTGTAAAGGTGTGTTTGTGTTACTAAAATGGAAATTTATGGCTCAGCATAGGAGGAAAAACTCATTTTGAGAAATCGGCCTTTAAAAATATCTATGGACACAAATAGATAAAGTGCTATAAAAGAAACACTTTTCTTTCTACTAGTCTGAAAAAAGCTTTATGAAACACCAAAAAGCCTGAAATCTCAAACTTGACTGGGGCATGAAAAAACAGTTTTGCCTGCAGTGTCTCCGCTTAAACCATTTCAAGTGTGATTTATGAGATTTGTTGTATTTTGAATCCAATTTTTCTGTGTAAAAGGCAAAAAGTTGATCATACTGATTTCAAACTTAAGGATTCATCTTAGTTAATAATTCAGTGTACTTTATTTTTGACAAAACATCCCATGTTTCGGTAGTGACCGACTATATGATAATCTTACTGATATTTTAAATATTGTTGTGGGTTTCAATAGATAATAAAAGGATCTAAGCAAAAATCTAAGATTTGAATACTTAACTGCGTTTTAAATGTGTTTTTTTGGTTGTGGGACAGCAGTATGCACCAATTCAGTAGAATAGCTCTTATATAATTGAATTATTTCATACGTCAAACTTTAAAGACTTTAAAGAGTCCAAAGGAATTCCATATTAATTTACAGTGGCTTTCCAGCCGTGGTATTTGATGGACACTATAATAGCCACCGCATTGCAGTGCATATTTATAAGGGCTGTTTGAGTGAAGATCTTAGTCAAACCACATCATTTTTCCTGGCAGCGTTGTTGTTGTCTGCTTCAGACCTGTTCAGGAGGGCCAGTCATGATGCCCATGCGGTTCAGACTGGTTTTTAAAGACAAATGCTAGTTTGTCAGGAGAGCACAGCTGCCATATTAAGCCGGGCCGCGGCTGGCAGAAGTTTGTTGACTATGTTTAGCTGAGCTACTTTGCTCTATTTCTGCCCAGAGCCTGAAACAGATGGCCGTTCAGCCCTGAGGCACAAAAGCTGAAATCAGCTCCCACTCACATTTACAGGAGCAAGACAATTGTGGTGACAAAGTGAGTTTTATACTCAAAAACAATGATGGATTGCCACTGGAAGCTGTACAGTAGAACTGAGTTGAATACTAACTTCAATATTGCCTCGGTAGGCCTATCATACTGCAAAGAAAAAATGGTGTAGAAAAAAAAATATCACTCAGAAATTGCTAGTAAATTTCACAAATAATTACAAAATCATAATGAGAAAGTAACTATAAAAGCCTGTTTAAGTCACAGAATAAAAAAGGTGATTGCTATTTTTCTCAGTATATTCTAAAGTAGAGATAACGTTTTTAATCTCACAGCTCTGAATTTATATCTTTACAGAAACTCACAATTCCAAGGAAAAAAAAGTGTGAATTGTGAGTATAAACTCATTCACAAGAAGAAAGAAAAAAAGTCTTAATTGTGAGATAAAAAGTCGCTTTTATTCCTTATAAGAAATAGGCTTCCAAAAATAACACTAAATTATAATTTTTTTTTTTTAATTGTATTTCCATAGTCTGTTTTATTTACAACTTCGAAGTTTGAAAATCGCTTTTATTTTCTGCAATTAAGAATAGTATGGAAGCCTATTTCTGCCAATAAAAAGGTAATAGAGATTTTTGTTTAATCTCACAATTCTGACTTTCTCACAAATGTGAGGGTTTTTTTTTCTTAGAATTGAGAAATAAACTTGGAATTCTGATAAATGAATTTAGGATTGCGTGATATGAACTCGCAATTGCAAATTATAAAGTGTGAGTATACACTCATTTGCAAGAAAAAAAAGCTGTGAGATTAAAAGTCGCTATCACCATTTTATTTATTTTTATTCCAGAGCAGAAATGGGCTTCCATAAATAACACTTTAAATTAAAAGTGATTTAAAAATAAATAAATAACATTTCCTTGTAAAATGTACTTCAATAGTCCAAAAAAAAAATCACTTTTATTTTCTGCAATTAAAAATATTGTATGGAAGCCTATTTCTGCCACTTAATATAAAAAGGTAATAGCGACTTTTTAATCTCGCAATTGACTTTTTTCTCACAAAGAATTGTGAGATACAAACTCGCATTTGTAAGAGAAAAAGTCATAATTGCCAGATAGAAACTCACAATTCCAAGAAAAAATAAGTAAAAATAATGGGGAAAAAAGTTAAGAATAGAAACCAGCATTTGCGAGAAAAAGGCAGAATTGCCAGATAAAGGTCATAAATAATAATAATAGGGCTTAATAATAATAATAGTCATAAAGTCAGAATTGCATGATATAAACTTAGAATTGCAAAAAAAGTCAGAATTGTATGATATAAACATGCATAAAAAAGTCAGAATTGCATATTAATTCGCATTTATGAGAAAAAAAAAACAGAATATATAAACTCATTTAAAAGTAAAATTAGCGAGATACTAAATCACATTTGCGAGTTATAAAGTCAGAATTGCATGATATAAACTCAGAAATGCGAGAAACTCAGAATTGCAGATATAAACTCACAATTCTATGAAAAAAGAATAGAGTAAAAAGGCAAGAATGGCAAGATACAAACCAGCATTTGTGAGAAAAAAAAGTCAGAATTGCGAGAAACAAACTTGCATGTGTCAGAAAAAGTCAAAATTGCATGACATAAACTCACATTTATGAGAAAAAACACAGAACTAAGATATAAACTCATTTATGAGAAGTCAAATTTGCGAGATACAAACTCACAATTGCGAGTTATAAAGTCAGAATTGCATGATATAAACTTAGAATTGCAAAAAAAGTCAGAATTGTAAGATATAAACTTGCAATTGTGAGAAAAAGGCAGAACTATGATATAAACTCAGAATTCCTGAAAAAAAGTCAGAATTGCAAGATAAAAACTGACAATTGCGAGTCAAAGTCAGAATAGGATGATATATACCAAGAATTGCAAGTAAAAAGTCAGAATTGCAAGATACAAATTCACATTTGCAAGGAAAATTCTGACTTTCTCATAATTGTGTTTATATCATGCAGTTCTGACTTTAGAATAGAGTAGAATAAAATTGGCTACTCATAGAATATACTGGTAGTATCAAAGAGAAACCCTATGTGTACTGCATGGACCTTACATAATATTCAATTATGTAACATAACATTTAAAAAAAAATAGCATAAAATAGATAAGTCTGTAATTGTACAAAATGCTATGAAAAACAATTGACAACAAAATCCAAATGGCTTGATTTTTTTTATATATCCGCTTTGTACTAAGCTCATTTAGTAAACATGCCTAAAACAGCCGGATAACACATTATGTCTAATTTTGCAACAACACAAATATTCTGTATGTGTTATTGCTAATATGGTGGGCTGTCAAGTCTATTCCTCCTCCTCACTCTGTCTTTAGCACGTAGTTCACGACTCTGATGAGACTTTGGCCCAACTCACGGTATGTAGACAGAAAAAGACCAAGCAGTCATCTGCTTAATATCAACAACTAAAATAATTACCCACAGAATAGTGTTCATAATTATGCAGGACTGAGGGGAAAATCCTGCACGGATGAACGAGATGCTTGCAAACACATTCAGCTCGACCTCATTTCAATGTTGTGAATCATTTAACTCGATCAGCAAAGGCCAAATGAATCATTTAACAACTCCAGAAAGTATATGAAAAAAATATATTTTTCCACAATCCAATAGAGTTTATAAATAATTCAAGAGCATGGTAATGAAACATTTCTCCTTAATAAATACGTTAACGGAGCAAAATCATTCTGGCATGCATACATTGCTAATCTGTGTACACTTAAAGCACATTCACAGCACTTAAAGCCAACGTATCATGTGTTTGAACTCCCCTGAACTTGTGGGTTAGTTAGTGTCACAGCACAAGTTAACCTCAACACAGTACAGTCATCTGACAGCAGCTTAAATCATCAACACTTCGGACTAGCGCAAGCTTTTTTTAGTGTTTTAGTTCATGAAGAAGCAAAGCCCTCAGCAAGCACGCACGTTACGGAGAGAAATCGTTTTCATTTACCACAGACGCAGTTTCCAAGAAACCCCTTTAAAATCGTGTTTGACTGAGATTTAAAATATAAATGGGTTATCCCACAAATACAGTAAAAATGTCTTTAACTTACCCGCGAGTCGTTCTTCCTGAGAGCAGAGATGGTTTTAAAATGGCGGCTGGTCGTTTGTTTTTAGTTCGATTACAACAAATAAAGACTAAAGTTGAACACAAAACACCACAAACTCTAAATGCTTCTTAAAGGGATAGTTCACCCAAAAATGAAAATTTTATGTTTATCTGCTTACCCCCAATGCATCCAAGATGTAGGTGACTTTGTTTCCTCAGAAAAACACAAACGAAGATTTTTTTTAACGAAAACCGGTGCAGTCTGCCAGCCTTATCATGGACGTGGATGGGCACCAGACCTTTAAAAGTAAACAAAAACATGCACAGACAAATCCAAATTACACCCTGCGGCTCGTGATGATACATTGACGTCTAAAGACATGAAACGATCGGTTTTTGCGAGAAACTGAACAGTATTTATCATTTTTTACCTTTGATACACGAAATCACGGTCAATCTCAAAAACGGCTCTTTTGTCTTAATTATGCTTTTAGATATAAGTTTGTCTCGTATATATATTCAATATATATGTATATATTGAAAACACTTTCCAGATCACTTGATCTGGAAAGCATCTGCTGTGTATAAACATCTGGCATATGTCTGTAAGATGTCAGTTTTACATACATTCTAAATCAGAAACAACTTAAAGACATCTAATAGACTCTATTTGACATCTGATAGACGTCCTATAGACGTATTGCAGATGAGCAAACAATCTAAAAAATACATCTTGCAGATGTAAATGCAGACATCAAATAGACATCTCTGAGATGTACCTGTGCTATTAGGGCATGCATTGATTCTATGATCATTTTATGGAAACATTTCATGAAAATTGGTTTTCATTTAACATAGACGCTATTTTCAAGACTATTTAAATATTTATCTCAAAAAATAGAGAAAATGTCTTTACTCATCTGAGTTTTTCCAAACACTTGGCTTTTTCCTCAGAGCAGAGATGGTTTTAAAATGGCGGATGGTCGTTTGTTTTCAGTTCTATTACAACGAATAAGGACTGTAAATGTTTCTAGTATTACACGTCTTTTTAAGTCGTATGGTAGATTTATGACCGAAATAAATCGCTATTTACTGATATTCAGTGACTTCTGAGAGTACGTCCTTTTCATGAATGAATTGTAAATTGTTCTTTCGACTCAAATTCTCTCAATGAATCATTTGATTCCGTTCACAAAACGTTACAGCTGACTCAAACTGGTTTCATAATCGATTATACATGTAAATTAAATGAATCAACTGCTTTACAGAACTGGTCTCAAGTTTGCCTTATTTATTTAGTGATTTATCTGTTTATTTATGTGAATCTGCTGTAAATCATTACTCTATAAAGCACAATATAAATAAAGGTGACTTGACTTGTGGAAAGTGCGTGGTCAGACTGATTCAATCACAGATCAAATTTCATTCGGTTCTCGAGTTTAAACAAAGACTTTGGTTCAAATCACTGAATCAACGATCCTGAAACTTCATTTGAAATTTAGAGCACTTCTAGGATAATTTTTTGTAACTTTTGAGTGAATCATGACAATAACTCTGAGCCAATTGTCCCCTTAACTACTGATAGGCGTTTATTAATAATAATAAATGGTTTTATTATTATAATCATCAAAACAAAAGACTAGAGCAAGCTTTCTTTACAAGAGGAAGCAAACCCAACAGCAAACACTATGGAAAGTGTTTTCAAGAAACCCATTTAATATTGTGTTTGATTAAGAATCAACGATCCAGTCACAGCCTGTGGGAAAGATTCAAAAACAAAAAAATATTTTTTTGACTTTCTAACATTTTAAATATAGTTCACAAACCATATGAACCACTTCTATGAAAATTGTATGACTGAATCGCAACTAATTCTGAGCCAATTGTCTCCTTAAGTACTGATAGGCTTAAAAACTTTTTATTAAAAATTGCATAAAAAAAAAATACACTGCAGACTCAGTCAAGATAAGTGAAGTAGAATTTATTGGTTTGGTTTTTCAACATCCCAACTAAAGCACATCACCAAAACACATAATACTCAAATTTCCTAATGAAGTAACGCAGAGTGACATTATTGCAGACAAAACTTTCCTAAAGACATTCGAGGCAGATAACAGCACTATCAGAACCGTGCATTCATTACAAACAACTACGCAATCACAACATGTTCCATGACGCCAAGTACTGTTTATTTCATCATTGCCAACATATCAGTGCATGTTTTTTTGTTGTTGTTGTTGTTGTTGTTGTTTTTTTGCAAGAACACAAAGTAAAAACCTGATATAAGAATGAAGAAGCTACATTTGGGAATGCATATAAAGAAAGAGCCACTTTAACAGTACTATACATTTCATTTGTTTATTTATGGGTTTGAAAATCATCACCAAACTATCGAACTCCTGCCATTTCCATCTTCAGGTATACGCTGACATTTTCACTGAACTGGTGCTCTGGTTAACGTTTCACTCATCTAACCAATCGTTGAGCGCATGAAATAGTAAACTAGAGTCATGGTAGCAGATGTCATTCCTCACATTGGTAACCATCCAGGAGGTCTTGACTATGAATTATCTTGACACCGTGCCAGTGATCCTGATGCCCTTTCCCCTGGGAGCCCAAAACAGTGCTAACGTTGTTCCCACAGATCCCTATTTTAACACGGCTGTGATGTAATTCCGGTTGATTCCTTTTCAGGTCGCACTGCTCTAAGATTGCAGGGATATTCATTTACACATGCCAGACAAGAAGCGAAGAAACCCGGGGAGCTTGAACTGTAAGAGTAACAGCAAGTGAACCTGGTGACCTTTAGTGATAAACATTATCTGCATGTTAAATGCAAAACTACCGCGAGGCCCTCAAAGGTGACGTTAATATCATTTCAATACCTAGAGGACGAGAGATACAGTGTGCTGTGTTTTGAAACACAATATCAGCTGTGGATGCTTTACTGTTCCTGCCAAAACGGCGTTCTTACCCACTGTAACAGCCCTGCCGAGCTCATATCAGATTATACCGACTCAGTGGCCTCAAACCAGACAGGACTGGAAAGAAGCAGTTTATTTATTCTGCTCTACAATAGCTCCCCCCAAAAAAGTGAGCTATCCCACACCCAAGACAAAATATAACACAAAACATCCTATAGCATGATATGCGACGACCGAAATGACAATTGAGGCTTGTCGTTTGTAAACTGGAGGGATTTTCTTTCTTAAGTGCTTACTGGGTATAAAGTGTCTTGTACCCTGTAAATCAAAGATCTAAAATTAACCAACACATGCATTGGTACTGCAACCAAATCTCCATATTCATAATGAAAGACGGAAGGTTTCTCCCGTAAGGCAAAAAATTTTAAAGCAGTTAACTTAAAAAAAAAGTTAAACCCAACAAATCCCATATCAAAACATCTTATCTAGAATATCCTGCAAAGTTTTTCTTGGTCCTTCTATTTAAACAAAGGAACTCATTTATGAATCAAAAGCTGAATGAATGTTTGTAAAATCATGCTTTTGTAAAACTGTTACATTCAATTCAACCACTGAAAATTAGCTTTTCAATGGGTGAAAACTTTCTCACCCTCAGGTCATCCAATATGTAGATGACTTTGTTTCATCATCAGAACAGATTAGGAAAATTAAGCATCACTTGTTCACCAAAGGATGCTTTGGGTGAATGGGTGCCGTCAGAACGAGAATCCTTTATCAAATCTGATGACGAAACAAACTCATCTACATCTAGAAAAGCTTGAGGGTGAGTTCATTTTATGCTAAATTTAATTTTTTGGTGATTTATCTGATAACATATATTCACTCTGCTTGTGTTTCATGTATAAGGCTCAAAATACCTGACATTAAGAAATGTAATACTCATGTCAGTGGAAATTCAATTCTAAAATGATAACCAAAATACTTGAAATAAAATTAAACACCAGACATTCACAGCAAAAACCAGAAAGCGAATATATTACAGTGTGCTATGACCCTGCAGAGGCTTTAATGAATCACGTGAAAGCGCATGAATGAAGAACGGAACCCTGTTCTTACACAGCCAGAGGAGAGATGTGCAACTCAGCTGAGCTGCCATCAGCCAATGAGGATGCAGGACAGAGAGCAGGTGCATGATGATGTTCGTTCAGTCTGACTTCTTGTCCTGTTGAGAGTCGCATTTGGCCTGTGTTCAGAGACAGAGCAGAAAGAAGTGGATTTTTCAACATCAGCAACTGACAGAGATTTGCACAATCCTGTAAGATTTGGCGAGTGATTTTGGGTGGCTGACATGACGTCAGCAAGACTTAGCAGTGTCCTGCATGCTTTATTTTAGGACTACTTTCATCAACATTTTTATCATTTTGTATAATCATTCTGCATGCAGGTAGAACAAACTTAGATTAATTGAGGGACTACACAGAATATGAAAATGAAGCCTAATGAAGGCAAAAAAGTGGTTAAAATGGTAAATCTTACCATTCTCAGCACATAATTTAAATACATTTCATTTACAAAACTATATATGGACCATTGTACAGAATTGGCGCAAAGTTTGAAACATCTTTAAAAAATGCTGTGTACAGTTGATGTCAAAAGTTTACATCCCCCTTTCAGAATCTGCAAAATGTCAGTCAAAAGGGTATAAATACATTTTAAAAAAAAGCTGGAAAACCAAAGAATTTGTGGGACCTAAAGATTTTTTCTGAAGAATAGCAGGCAGTTTGAGTGTTCAGGACAAACAAGGCACTCATTAACAACAACCACTAAACAAAAAAACAAAAAAGTGTCATGCAAAAAAAAAAAAACTAAACAAAAAAAAACAATTATGTCACTACCGAAACTTTACCAAAACAGTCAATCTAGTCAATCTAAAAATGTGGTAGTGACAATTTTAGATACTTTTGAACCAAGATCAAAATGAATTAGCGCAGGGTTAGCTAGCACAGTTCTGAACAGTTGTACACAAATACAAACCAAATTTTATGGAATAACTCCCAAAAAACAATTTTGTCATTACCGAAACTTCACAAAATGTTTTGGTGGTGACCATTTCAGTAGCAACAATTTTATATCCTGTACTTTTGAACCTAGCTCAAAGATGCTAATTAACGCATGGTTCACTAGCACAGTTTTGAACTCTTGTACACATATAAAAACTAAATTTTATGGAATAATACGTAAAAAATAAAATCAAACTAAAAAAAGTTGTCACTACCATAACAATGATGACATGGTTCGATCGTGCCTGTTTTGGTAGTGACAATTTTAGATACTTTTGAACCTAGCTCAAGATGCTAATTAGCGCAGGGTTAGCTACCACAGTTAGGAAAAGTTGTACTAACATGAACACTAAATTTTATGGAATAACACATAAAAAAAATTACGTCACTACCAAAACAATGATGACATGTTTTGGTCATGACTGTTTGGGTAGTGCCAATTTTAGATACTTTTGAACAGGGCTCTCAAGTCTCACGCATTCACCGTGAGACTCACGCATTTCAACCAGTTCACACGCTCTCACGCCACACCTTGTATTTCTCACGCTGAAAAGTAAGGGATAACTTGTCCCGCTATATGGTGTTAATGGACGAGGTGCAGGCTTTGCAGAGCTCATAGCTGTCTTGAGAGTTAAATGACACCTACCAGCCAAAAAATTGGAATTTGCTGTTTTCTGGTATATTACGTGATCCCGCTACAATCACGATCGTCACTAGGCAACGTAGACGCGCACACACGGGACAAGGCCAGCGGTGGAATCGTTGCGGGGCTGCGGCTTTCTCTCGCAGTGGAAGCGTTTATTACAGTTGAGGAGGTGGTCGCGTTGCAGTCTCGGAGCGGACGTTGCCATTTGTATTAACTAGAAACTCAAACTAAATAAATGCAGCAGGGTTTTTCATATTTATTTTTATTTATTTATTTATTCCATTTTACGATTCCTAGACAAAATCACTTGCCTGTGATCAAAGATAGTGAGAACTGATGTTGGGGATTACAGCCACATTTGTGCAAAAGTATTAGTTCTTCAACAGCTTTAACTAATTGTGGGCCTGAAATTAAGGAAAAGACAAGATAATTGGTAAATCTGCTAAAAAAGACCAATTAATCCAAATAAAATAAATTGTTTTATATATTTCAAAACTTAAATGTATCAACATTGTTGGGAAAGTTATTTTGGAAATAGGCTGTAAAAGGCTACAGATTAAATTTCCCTATTTATAATGTAATTTAAAAGTAGAGTAACTATTTCAATTGCTTTAGAGGTAATGTAACATTACATTTGATTACTAAATTTCTAAGGAATGTTTTCAATTGTTAATCCTTTTAAAAACTTTTGTAAGGCGGGTTTACCTTACAGTAGCACTCAACACTAATTACTGTCAAATTTACAAAATCCTTCATCACTTGAATTAAGATTATAATAATTTAATTTGAAAGCACAGCCACCACTTTAGCACCTCTGTTTAACTCCTGAAACATTGGTGTCTCTTATTTTAAAGCAGTCAATGCGATTTGGGAAACAAATCAATCAAAATATTTACAAGTAACCCACTTAGTAATTGTAAACATTTTTAAAAGTAACTGTAATTTAACTATATCTGTTATTTCTCAGTAACTGTAACAGATTAGTTAAATGTCATTTACAATTAAATTACAAAATTCAGTTACATGTAACTAATTACTCTAGCTAAGTTCAAGCCCCTACCACTGTCATCAAGGCATCAAAGTGTGCAATAAACACTTGAAATACAAAATGACATTAGTAAGCTGAAATATGTACCCTCTCTCTTTCACAAACACACACACAGATTGACATACATGCTATGAGCAAGTTCTGCAATCCTCCTGTATGTTTACAGTATGTGCATTGAGCACTGATTTTTAGTTTGCTCGTTTGGGGCCAAATTTCTTTGTTTACTTTTGATACATGAATTTGACTTATCAGATCTACCAGTTGTTATATTTTTTATTTTGTGCATGTTAATTATGAACAATAGATAGTTGAACTTTTACCTAAAACTGGAGAGAATTGCGTGGGGCCGAGGGGCCGCTGCTGCAGATATTTGAGTGGCTCCTCCCCTAACAGATAAAATCTCACTCCAAACTTTTTCCAAAACTTGAGAGCCCTGCTTTTGAACCTAGCTCAAAGATGCTAATCAGCACATGGCTAATCAGCAATTAGATGCATAGATAGCACATTTCTGAAAAGTTGTACACCTATAAAACTAATGCTATGGAATTACTGCCAGAAAAGTGTGCTTAATTACAAAAAAAAAAGGTGTTTGGTTGTGACAAGTCACACACAGATTTATTTCAACACATTTACCTCAAAATGATGGGGCCTATCTACTCACCATGTAGCTATGAGAGAGACACATGAATATGTCCTGATGATAAATATAAGGGTTTAGTTAAAATCAGTCTCAGCCAATAGACTAAAACATACACTGTTTCGGTAGTGACATTAAAAAAATGCGGGACACATTTTTTTGCATAAAGTCTAATAATTTACAAAGAATATTACTGCAGGTTTCAATAGATAATAGAACGATCTTAGTAAGCATCTAAGATTTAAATACTTAAAAGCTTTTTAAAAGTGTATTTGGTTGTGGAACCGCAGAATGCATCAACTCAAAGCAGTAAGCCCCTTGTTGACCTCGTGGCAGTGTGCTTAAGTGCGTAACGTAATAACTGCAACACATGTTCATGAGTCACGGTCTCTTATGAGCTGCTTATTTATATGTAAACAAGAGAAGCCTGTCTATCTGACTCCCTCCCTCGGTGTCTCAATTGCACACACTTGAGAAGACCACCGGTCATAACATTGATGGTTTCAGAGTAAGACGACTGACAGGTGCAAAGAGTTCAGGGAAATAAAAGTACACATAATACAAAACATTTCTCCCAGTCAAGTGAATAAAGAAAAAGTGAGGTATCATCTAGTATCATCCTCTGGACACAGAAAGAAGATCATGTTTGTCATTTTACTTTATAATGGTAGAGTAAAATAAATTTGAAAGGAAATAAGCCTGTTTATTATGGTATTAATACTGGTCCATATAAATGCAAAAAAAAAGGATTAATCTTCATTGTGTGCACTTAGTAGGGGTGTAACGATATGCCTAGGTCACGATACAGTACGTATCGCGATATTGGGTTCACGATACGATACGTATCACGATATTTTGAACAAAAATTAAAACATGAAACTGAAAATCAAACAACAGATTTATTTAAAAAAAAAAAAAAATTTCAATAACTTTCTTAGTTTTACATACAAGGTCACATTGTAATGTTTAATAAAAACCTTCTGTATTAAAATTAACAACTGAATAGGTATGCCTGTCACAGATTTTTTTTTTTTTTTTTTTAAACATGATAGTGATAAAAATGTCAAGATGTCAAATTCTTTAAACCTGCTAGCGATGCAAGATTCTATGTGTGTGCGAAACAGAGTCCTACCCGATGGGTGAACCGCTATAACTGACGTAACGGTGGAATAATATTTATCTGTCAGGTGCAGTGCGGGTGACATGCACTGGTATTTGCTCTTTGGACTCAATCCGGTACACGCTGACGCTGCTCTCAAACGGTCCCATGCTTGTGTTCGCGCTCTGTCTGAAGACCGTTTAAAAGCCATTTCACATGGGACGCGTCAAGCGGTGGAATCTCTGAGCGGCTGCCGCTTTCTCTCATAGTGAAAGTGTTCTGCGGTCGAGCTGGTGTTCGCGACGCGGTCTCGGGGTAAACGTATTGCAAACAACAAGGTCTCATTTTACTTTACAAAAACAAAATAAATGAAACGTAATGAAAATACCATATGTGTTATTTGCTATTTGTCATTTTATGGGACAATGACTAGTGTAGTTTTCATATCAGACACAGTTTACTATGACATTTTACACATAATTTTATTTTAACCTGCGCAGGCTATACTACACGCATTTTCTGGATTTTTTTTTTCTTTATTTATAGCCTTTCTCCGTATTTTATGGCTCATACAGCTCCATTATAGCCTATTTTAAATGATCTTGATCATGTTTTCAACACTCCGACATGTCCACAGTGAAATGTGTTTTTGGTTGTTAATAAATCTGTGCGGTAACTGGTTAAATCGTGGCTGCAGCTCATAAAAAGATTACAATACATCTTCGGAGGTTCCTGTCATGAAGAGCCGTAAAAGCTTTAAGAAATGTCTGTTCCAATGTGTGACTCGAAAAGCGGGTGGTGAGTCTGAAGCACGAAACTTTTAACATGCACCGTGACTGTAATAATGTTTTTTTTTTCTACCGTCGTACTGTCGCGTGACTGTAAAACCAAAATGCTGTCGGACGTGAAATTCAAATGATTTCTGCATCTGATTCTGCAATGAAAGCACAAGCAGCACTGTTGCAGAGTAGGAGACGTCGGCAGCTCAACCAATAGGATTAGACAGATGTCATCACTCTACGATACATATCGTAACATTTTTGCATCGCGAAATATCGCACCACGAAATATCGTTACATCCCTAGCACTTAGTAAAACATTTTGCATCGGGTCTTGGCGACTTCATAAATAGTGCTTATGATATTTGAAAACTGACTCTCGATATGTAATTATAGCAACAAACTGATGACAGCATGTCTGTAATTTCTATCATTACTTGGTATACTGATATCAGATCCTTCAGGAAAGCCTCTATTTCTTTTAAACACGTTCCCTCATAACATGCTTTCCCCCACTCAACATGCTACAGATGCCAACTGGATGCTTACCAATGGTGCAAATGTACACTGCCTCTCAGTTCTGTGTATGTGACACTGAAAAGATCTCTAAAATGTGACATTTGCTGGATTTGTTTGCTTTTATCAAGACTACAGATCTCACACTTTAATATACAGTCAAAGACAAAAGTTTACATACACCTTGCAGAGTCTGCAAAATGTTAAATATTATACCAAAAAATGTTTTGGTAGATTTAAAATGCATGTTATTTTTTATTTAGTACTGACCTGAATAAGATATTTCACATAAAAGATGTTTACATATAGTCTACGAGAGAAAATAATAATTGAATTTATAAAAATGACCCGGTTCAAAAATTGACATACACTTGATTCTTAATACTGTTGTTATCTGAAAGATCCACGGCTGTTTGTTTGTTTTTTTGTTTAGTGATAGTTGTTCATGAGTCCCTTGATCTTCCTGAACAGTTGCCCGCTGTTCTTCAGAAAAATCCTTCATGTCTCACAAATATTTAGTTTTTTCAGCAACCCTTTCCAACAATGACTATATGATTTTGAGAACACTGAGGACAACTGAGGGACTCATATGCAACTATGACAGAAGGTTTAAACGCAGGAAACATGATGCATTAAGAGCCAGGGGTGTAAACTTTAGAACAGAATGCGTTTGTCAGGGTTTCCACAGCTTGGTTAACTTCAAATTCAAGGACCTTTCAAGGACTTTCCAGGTCCAATACCCTCAAATTCAAGGACTTAATGTGGGGATACATTTCAGGTGAGAGCAAGGTTACATCGTGTTACCTTGTAAGATACATTGTTACAATTTTCATGTTTTCAACACAACTATGCAAAAAAGTATTTTATTGAAACTTCACAGTTTATTTTTGCAATGTTTCACAGCGTGTCTATAAAAGATTGAGGTACCATCAAAATATTTTCATGCATGTGTGTACGTCATGGAAACATACCTCACAATGTACGTCACGCGTAAAACACTCAACGTAACTTAAATCAAGCAAGCTAGTATGCATAGGCCACAAAGTGTTGGCAAAATAACACATTAGCAGACCGGAGAAATAATATGGATTTTTTTCCCCAAAAAACTTCTTGCACAAAATAAATTCAAGCACTTTCAAGGACCTGTATCTATGTATGTTTATTTGCAAAAACTTTCCAGGGCCTTGAAATGTTTTTTATTTTTTTTCAGATTCACAAACTTTCAAGGATTTCAAGGACTCGTGGGAACCTTGGTTCATTTTTCTTATTTTGCCTTATTTTAAATATCATATTTTTTTCATTTAGTATTGCCCTTCAGAAGCTACTTACATGTTTCCCAGAAGATTTTTACCCTGATCTTCAAATTAAAAAAAGGTTTTAACCACGGCTCTTAATGCATTGTTTCCTTCTGGACCATCAGTGAGCATTTGAACCTTCTGTAATAGTTGCATATGAGTCCCTCAGTTGTCCTCAGTGTGAAAAGATGGATCTCAAAATCATACAGTTATTGTTAGAAAAGGTTCAAATACACAAAAATACTGAAAAACCACAGAATTTGTGGGACCTAAAGGATTTTTCGGAAGAACAGCGGGCAGTTTAACTGTTCAAGACAAACAAGGGACTCATAAACAACTATCACTAAACAAAAAAAAATCATCATTCTGGTAACAACACAATATTAAGAATCAAGTGTATGTAAACTTTTGAACACGATCATTTGTATAAATTCAACTATTATTTTCTCTTGTGGACAATATGTAAACATTTTATGTGAACCATCTCATTCAGTTCAGTACTAAATAAAAGATAACATACATTTTGTATGATCCCTCTTATTTTGGTAAAATAATTAACATTTTGCAGATTCTTTAAAGTGTATATAAACTTTTGACCTTACTGTACAGAATTGTGAATCCATCTTGCACGATAAATAAGACAGATAGTTCTGAATGTGAACTCTGATTTAGTCTGTATTATTTTTCTGGAGTTTAAAAAAACTGTTATACCTTAAAGCCCTCTTAAAAGAGATGCCACAGTAGCCTTAATGTTCACTAGCGGCATTATAACATTTGCTTTCAGCAAAAGAAAAAAAACTAGCAGATGCTGGCAGATTGACATTGCTGAGTTGAACAGCTGGCATCAGGGCATATTGAAAACTGAAATGCATAGCATTTAAATGTGGTTTGAGAAGTTGGCATTTATTTATTTCTCAGTTTTATCGATTTAAAGTGCATTTGAGGTATTAATATTTTTTTGGAAGTACTAATTTATGCATGCTGTGGGAAGTGAACCCATTCCTTCGAGCAACAGGAATGATACATGAGTTACAAGAAAATGTTCTTTGATCTGTTCTTTTAATAACACGTCTGAGAAAACTACCTCAGTTTCAAAACATAAAGAGCTATCTATCTGGCCACCATTTTTAGGCATTACAACCATTAGGCATCATAATGTAAAATGCCATGCTGGGAATTTTATGTACACTTTTGAGTGAAGACGTAAGCAAACCAGTGAAATGGATCACTGAAAAGAATGGATTCGCAGCAATGAATAAGATTTCAACTCGAGTGGTATTTATGCATATTAGGTTTTGAATAAGAAATAGAATAAATATTTAACTAGAGACTTGCATACTTGAGATGCTACTGAAGTCATTAATCTTTCTTCAGGTAGCTTCAAGTTTCACTTCAATTAGCATGCTGCCTTAGAAGGCAGCCGTCTTTGTAGACAGCAAGGCGAGGCAAGATGCCAGGATGTGAAAGATGTTGGTGGTGTGACACACTCGTGATCTCTTACCTGCAGTTTGCCATGTTCCTCCAGCAGACGGTCGTACTCCGCTGTGAGGTTCTGAGCCTGCTTCTTCATAGCCTTCACATCGCTGTCTGACTTCTGAAGAGCTGCACATAGAAGCAAGAGTCAATACATGAGTCAGAGACCTAGATCAGCTTTTCTGTAGGTCTACAAATTCTCCGAAATCAGACTTTTGAACTTCATTGAAAAGTCTGGTCCACTTAGCAGCTTAGTCTTTCAAATAATGCCCACTTAAACCAGAAGAGGCCATGTGATTGACATACATTTCCAATTACAAATTTACAATTGATAAATTGTAATTTATTCCTGTGATGCAAAGCTGAATTTTCAGCATCATTACTCCAGTCTTCACTGTAACATGACCTTCAGAATTCATTTTAATATGCTGATTTGCTGCTCAAAACACATAATTATTAAGCTGTGCTGCTTTATATTTTTGTGGAAACCATGATACATTTATTTGCAGAATTCTTTGATGAATGGAAAGTTCGAAAGAATAGAATTTTTTTGAAAAAGACATTTTTATTTAATTTAATGCATCCTTGATTTACCCCTTAGCATTCCTGCAAAATCTGTGGTCAGGGTAACACAAGTATTTGATTAAAAAAAAGTCTTACTGAACCCAAACTGCTGAATTGAAGTGTATAATTATTTACATGACACTTAAATAGCCTGAAAACTCTTTATTAAAAAAATAACTGCAAGCTCACTTACTGTTTTGCGCACTACCCTTAAAATTGTCCTTTTGTACAAGATGACCCAATGGAGACTTCAGTTTGGGGGTCATCAAAGGGTCACAAACCCCTTAGCACTGTCTAAACACAGTGTACATGTGAAAGGAGGCGTGGGAATCGATCTGACTAAGCTCATTCCTTTGTAACAAAATCTAGTTCTGCTGAGGTCATCTTGTGTTGCTCACTGTAGGTCAGAAAGTGTCATGACAACATTGTCTGACAACTTTAAATGAAGAAGCAAGGATGCATTAAACTGATCAAAAGTTACAGTAAAAACATTCACAATGTTACAATTTTTATTTCAAATAAATGCTGTTCTTTTGAACATTCTATTCAAAGAATCCTGAAAAAAATACATCACAGTTTCCACAAAAATACTAAGCAGCACTGATTTCTGAAGGATCATGTGACACTATAGATGCTGAAATGATGCTGAAAATTCAGCTTTACATCACAGGAATTAATTACATTTTAAAATAGAAAACCATTATTTTAAATCATAATAATATTTGATAATATTACTTTATTTATTTTTGATCAAATAAATGCAGCCTTGGTGATCAAAAGAGACGTTTTTACCGTAAACACAAATGTGACCCTGGATTACAAAACCAGTCTTAAGTACCTTGGGTATATTTGTAGCAATAGTCAAAAATACACTGTTTTCTTTTATGCCAAAAATCATTAGGATATTAAGTAAAGATCATGTTCCATGAACATATTTTGTAAATTTCCTACCGTAAATATATGCATTGCTAAAACTTCATTTGGACAACTTCAAGGGCGATTTTCTCAATATTTTTATTTTTTTGCACCCTCAGATTCCAGATTTTCATATAGCTGCATCTTGGCTAAATATTGTCCTATCCTAACAAACCATACATATTCAGCTTTTAGTTGATGCATAAATTTCAATTTCCAATATTTTCCAATATTATGACTGGTTTTGTGGTCCAGACTCACAAATAAATGTTCCTGGTTTTATTGCGTGGCAAATGCATTAATGTATTGTTAACATTATTAAAAAAGAATAATCATTCATCAAAATATGACTTTCACCACCTCTGAAATGACTTTTCTGTTGGCAATTTCAATGCCACATTGCAGGGAAAAATATTAAACCAATAATATCCCATGCCGCTTTGCATGATCCAATCAAATGATTATATTAATTCTAATAATCTGCATTAAAAAAAATGTCTAAATTTCAGCCATTAATGTTCAGCAAGAGTCTGCGCAATCATAGACATGCATACAGCAATTTTTTTTATTATTTAAATAAATATGTTAACAGGGAGCGGTTTAGTGTATGAATGATTCAGAGTCATTTGGTACCTTTCTTTGTTGCGTCGAGTTCATCCTTCAGTTTCCTGACCTCTTCTGTCAGATTTTTCTTATCCTCCTCCACGCCACCCTTGGTCTTCCCACCCACTTCAGGCACTTCAACGCCCGCATCCCGCAGTTTCTGATGAAAAACAGTAAGTGTTTTTGTTAGTCATATAATGGGCTAATCAGCTATTTCTCAAAAACATTGCTCTGAATTTCCAAGATATCAAAAAAAGTGTAAAATATGCGATAAAACACTTGATGTGTCAACATCGTCATGTTTTATGGTCTAATTTTGTAATACATGTTATTGATGCAATTTATTCTTGACTCAATCAATTTCCAGTAACTAAAATCATGTTCCATTCTGCTTCTTCAAATATATCCAGTTCATCATGTTTCAGAGGAAAATGGATTGCAAACAGGATGTTTTTTGGAAAGGGATGTTGCCGGAGGATTTGCAAAACATTTCACAGAAAACGTAATTCACTGTCCCGAAAGCGCTCACTCTTTACAGTTTCACAGGCCATTCATTAACATAATAAGTTACAGAAAAACATCCTTGGTTTTCCAGGGATTGCTAAAAAGATTGGAAAATTTGGTTTATCAATGATCTCCATCTTAGAGATCCAGTTAGTGAGTAACCGTCAGCTGTAGCTGTTCACATCTCACCGACCCACTCTTCATACAAACATAAACAGCTTGCAGATTCACAGAATAAACGGCGTGATCAACTCAAACATATGCAACCCGATAACAGCAAAATTATTGATTCAGCTATTCAAAAGTTGCTTATCTGTATGCTAAATAGTGAACAATGGGTTCATGGGAATTTTTATTTTATTGACTGGTTTATTGGAAGTCAGTAGTTAGGTTTGGACTTTAATACTAGTGTGCTGCTGCAGGGTTATTATAATTAACTAAAGCAGTAACACTTCACAATAAGGATCATTAGTTAACATTAGTTAACTAAGAATAAACAATACTTCTACAGCATTTATTAATCTTAGTTAATTTCAACATTTACTAATGCATTATTAAAATCACAAGTTGTGTTTGTTAACATTAGTTGATGCTCTGTGAACTAACATGAACAATGAATGACTATTTTTTATTACCTAACATTAACAATATAGTGTAATAAATGTATTGTTAATTGCTCGTTCATGTTAGTTAATACATTATAATTTAATGTTATAAGTTAATGTTAACTATTGTTAAGTGTTACCCTGAAACTAAAATGAAAACTATTTAAAAATATATATATTTATTACTTGAAATAAAATAAACATCAATTAAAATGAAAGGAAATAAAACAAACAAAAATTAATAAAAACTATGGTAACATTTTACAATAAGGTGTCATTTATTAACATTAGTTAAAAAGAATAATCATTAAACAATCATAAACAATCATAAACAAACACAACTTTTAATTTTAATAATGCATTAGTGATGTTAAAATTACAATTAAGGTTACTAAATGCTGTAGAAGCATCGTTCATTCTTAGTTCATGGTACCTAAAAAAGTTTACTAATGTTAACTAGTGAACCTTATTGTAAAGTGTTACCCTTAAACTAAAATTAAAAATATTTAAAAAACATTTTCATTACATAAAATAAAATAAACATCAACTGAAATGAAAGGAAACATCATTTTTATTTTTTTTATTTTAGCTAGCAGACAAGGCAAGGTTATTTTAACTAAGTGTAACTTAACGTACTAAAAAACTGAAACATGAACAAACAATACATTTATTACACTATTTATAAATCTCTGTTAACTAATGAACCTTACTGTAAAGTGTTACCAAAAACTAAAATTGAAACTATTAAAAAAAAAAATTCATTACTTGAAATAAGATAAACATCAACTGAAATGAAAGGAACATTTAAATATATATATATATATATATATATATATATATATATATATATATTTTTTTTTTTTTTTTTTGTTGTTGTTGTTAATTATTTTAGCTAGTTGACAAGGCAACATTTCTCATTTAACTAAGTCTAACTTGATGTACCAAAAAAACTAAAACAAATAAAAATGGATAAAAACTATGATAACACTTCACAATAAACATTTGTTAACATTAGTTAACGTATTAACTAACATGAACAATACATTTATTACAGTATTTATTAATCTTTGTTAATGTTAGTTAATAAAAATAGTGTTACCCTAAAACAAAACTAAAACTATAAAAAAATGTTTTACTTGAAATAAAATAATCAACTGAAATGAAAGGAAATACTAAAAAAAAATTTTTTCACCTAGCCGACAAAGGCAACATTTCTCATTTTAAATAAGTTTAAAAACTAAAACAAATCAAAATGAATAAAAACTATACACATTTACACTACGTGTGTGTGTGTGCATATAAACTTTTAAAAATTACAATATAAAATAAAAACACTCAATCTTTAAAATCAAAACAAAATAATAAATTAATCAAAACTATAATAGTATTTCAATAATAAAATAACACTGGTTTGCAGCTTACTGCATGCTGAATATTTAATGTAGTCTCATATATATATATATATATATATATATATATATGCAGCAAGTATGCAGTATGCAAATCACGTTGCATGTTCAACCTAGAAAGTGGCATCCTATTAGCATCTCATAAAAAGGTAAGGAAAAAGGGAAGTCACAGCAGATATTACTTTCGATTTGCATTGGAAATCTGTTGGAAAAGGTCAAAATTATTGTGAGGAAAAAGCACCACATGTGTACTGCACATTTGTTAAAACATCAAGTCCTAAAACCAAGATTTTATCAAAATGTATGTTTCCCCAGAAGCGTTATCTGCTAAAATGTACCTGTCTGGTACTATGGCTAACCACAATAAAACTGATTTCATGCGGCCATTACTGAGCGATAACGGTGTGAGGCGTAAGTAACAGTCAGTGCTCACTCAACGGTCTGCTTGTAGCCATTCTGTACTGGTTGTTCTGCTTACAAATTAACAAAACGGTATGAGGAGCACTACGGTAAGGCTGCCAAGGGTCATGAAAGTTTCTCGTAGGTGAAGGGAGTACCTGTGCATGTTCCACAAATCATTAAAACCTGACTGAGTGAATATTTTAATGCTAAACCACTCAAGGTATGAAGCCCAAGGCACTAGACAGTCTTAAATGAGCCCTTTCAAAGTGACCTGGACAGGGGAGCAAACAAAGGGGAAGAGAAAGATGTTTTCTGGCCTTGGGGAACAATTAGATCTGTGTCAGATGTTTCGGATGATGTTTCCTGCAGATATATTAGAAGAGACTTCAAGTACAACTGAAGTACATTAAAAAGACTACTTTCAAATGGGATGTAGAGAGTGAAGAAAATAAGTTTTATGTAAATAAAATGATTTTCATTAGTTAAATTCAAATAAATAAAATGAAATGTATTATTGTTATTATATACATATTATTATTAATAAATAATAATGATAACATTAATAATAATAATAATAACAATAAAAACAAATGAATACTTCTACTACTACTAATAAAAATAATAATTATTTTTCTTATTATTCTTATTATTTTTATTAATAAGAAAAAAAAAATCACCAAATAGATATTAATTTATTGATTAGAAAATATATTTGTAATGTTTAGGTCAGTTGACTTCCTCAGTTCATAACATCGAAAAAGTATTTTTTTTTGACAAGAAATAATAATAATAATCATTATTATAAAAATAAATGTTATTATTAAATTTTTAACAATTTTAATAATAGATATATACATTTATTAGAACATTTATTTGTATTGTTTAGATCGGTTGACTTTCCTCGGTTAATAACATTGAGAAAAAAAACATTCATCCAGATCATTTACGGGAACTAATTAGTAAAAGACATCACAACCACAAGATACATGTAGAGCATATGACCGCCTGCATTGCAATGTGTGAAGGTTAGTCAGCCATAATGAAGGTCATCTATCTATACAGTAAAACCTTAATGTACAGTAGTAAAAACAGTCAGCTAAATTCCCACAGAAAGTGTGGAAAAGGATAAAAATGAACTAAAATAAAACCTTGATTAACATAAGTGGACTTGCTAAAAAGTAAAATGCTTAAAGAATATAAAACGACCCATTCCGACCACAAAATCCTCAAAAAACTATAAACTATCACTGCTTTATTACCGAAGGATCCATCTTGGCTAATTGCATTATAAATTATTAAACTACTTCATGTAACTAATGGCTGCAATTGAACTACATTTTATAAG
>NC_133375.1:35840971-35868258 GCF_049309525.1 Garra rufa | reverse complement strand
AAACAAACAAAAAAAATGGGAGGAAAAATATATATATTTCAGTGCTTTTGCATTCTCTCATAAATGTCTAAATATAAATGACAACTGAGTTTTGGCTATTTTTGATTTTATTACAATTGTTTTAATTAATTATTTGTTTATCATTTTGTATATTTATATAGAGCCCCTAACAAGACATGGTGATGGAAAAAAATATTACATATATTTTTTATACATACAAAATAATATAAACAGTAGATCATGGTGCTAGCAACATCTAGGTCATGGGTTTGATTTGCAAGGCTTGGTCTGCTACAATGTATATCTTAAATGCAATAGTGCAAGTCACTTTGGTCAACATTATATTTACATTTCCTTACTCCAGGAAATGTATCCTAGTTTTGATTTGCATATTGTCCATATCATTGAAAGAAAGTGTTCAGACAGTTTTTGGTCTGCTGATGCTGTAGACAGGTACAGGATATAAGTGCAGAACATCAACAGCGCTGTAAAAACAAATATTGTTTTAATTTACGCCACCTGCAGATCGCTCTCCTGTGAAGGGATGGGACATGATGTGAATATGAATGTGGTGTATGATGATTGCGTTCCCTCTCTCTTGCTCTTTTTCTGTTTTGTTGTGTTGTGAGTGACTGATCCGAAATGCAGAGTGCACCTCAGAGAAATGTTTATCGCACCAGGAACCTTTCAGAAACATCAGAAAATGACATTTCAAAAGTGTTGCTGTCTGCATGGAAAGCTGTGAATAATTGTACTGTGGCTGTTTCATGCCTCACCATTCAAAAACTATATGCAGCTATGGATGTTACTGGTTAGTGGGCTGCACATTTAGCATATTTTTCTTGCTCGTTTGACTTTGATGTATCTGCTATAAAATATACTGTAACTTTTAGAGCTCAGAACTTGTAGTCCAGAATGAGCATTTGTTGAATGACTTGATTGGATTTTATTTGAACCATATTTAGATTAGACTGAAAATGAGACACCTTTTTTGTAGTGGTTTAAATGAAGTAAGTCATTAAGGAAAGGGGTGTTTTAAATTTATTTTAGAAAATTATGAACAATTTATATATATTTAGATAAAATATTTTCTTTTTTTTCTCAAATGTATTTTGTAAATAATTATTCTTTTAGATGACAATTTTTCATGTTTTTAATTAAATGTTTTATTTTATTTTATTTTGTATTAATTAATGTATTATTATTATTATTAGTAGTAGTAGTAGTATTTTGTCCAAGAAAGAATTTAGTAATTTAGTCTTGGCTCAAATTTATTTTGTAAATAAATATTAGTTTAAAATATTTAGACAATCTTTTTTTTTTCATGTTTTTAATTAATTCATAATTTTTATTATTATTATTATTATTATTTGTCCAATTTTTTTTTTGTAATTTAGTCTTGGCTCAAATTTATTTTATAAATAATTATTCATTTAGAATATTGAGAAAAAATATTTGATTGTTTTATGTTTTTAATTAATTATTTTTATTTATTTATTTATTTATTTATTTATTTATTTATTTATTTATTATTATTAGTCCAATAAAGAATTTAGTAGTTTTGTCTTGTAAATTATTATTCATTTAGAATAATTAGATAAAATATTAATAAAATACTTTTTTCATATGTAGTATGTAGCATGTAGTGTGTGAAGTAGTAGGATTTATTGTTAGGGCTAGGGATTTATAATTTTATTAAGCACATGAAAATTACACACTTTATTTATTTTATTATATTTTAATTTATTTTAATTTTAATTTATTTTAATTTTTAATTAATTTATTATTATTATTATTATTATTATTATTATTATTATTATTGTTATTAATCCAAGAAATAATTTAGTAATTTAGTCTTGGCTGAAATATATTTTGTATCAATTTAATTTTATAATATAAATTTATATAAACATAAACCTAGTATTAGTAACCTAGTAATTTTCTAATGAATTATGTTCAATTTACACATTTTATTCGATCATTACATTTCCATTGGTCATTGTCATTGTATTGCTAGTATGTAGTTAATCCAGTTTAATGTTAGCAAGCTGATCAGATAATAACCAAGAATGTAAAAAACTGTTGTTGGAAATGCAAAGTCAAACTGAGTGCGTTGCATTCTTGGATATAGTATTTCAGTGTGCTCAGGTTGTAAACCGTACAAGGAATTGCATGCATCTAGAAAATGTGCATATTGTGCACAATATGCATACTGTACAAATCATATGAGTAATTCATCCTATGCCATTCCAAACATACCTACAGTGTTTCCACTCAGAGATTTATGGGTTACATCTTAACCATGACCACCCTGTAAATGAGTTAACCCTCATGCGGTGTGTAGGAGGACAGCCGTGATTATGGCTGCTGCAGTACTGCGGTGTATGTGTGAGTGCTTATGAGACGCACATCACCTTAATAGCATTCTGCAATTCTACGATGGTATATTCTGCTATTAAACATGGGTAATGGGTTGTGTTAGGGGTCTTTTAGAGCCCCGGGAGCCTCAGAGATGAGCTTTGGAGCCTTGCGAATTGAAATACGCATGCACTTTTCCAAACTAATTTACAGTATTACATTAAACGTGACTGCAAAATAGATTCTGAGCAGGCGTCGGTCATTAAATCAGCATAATCATATTCACACAAGTTGTCATTCTGTCTTACACACAGTCATATAGAGTTGTTAAATGTTTGACTGAAGTTGGTGTTTGTTGCAGGTATGGAGACATGGTTCCTAACACCATAGCTGGAAAGATCTTCGGCTCTATCTGCTCTCTCAGTGGCGTGCTGGTTATCGCCCTTCCTGTACCCGTCATCGTGTCCAACTTCAGCCGAATCTATCATCAGAACCAGAGAGCTGACAAGATGAGAGCCCAGCAGGTACTACATAACTTTGTTGTCCCGTTCTTCTTGTTTTAAAAGCTATTTCATCCACAAATGTGATCCTGGACCACAAAACCACACTGTAAAAAGTTTTCACCAGTTTCAACTTCATCTGCTGCCTTCAAATTTTAAGTTAAATCAACTTAAAAGTACAAGTCATTTTAACTCATTTTATTGTCGTGAGTTGAAATGACTTTGAGTTGATTCAACTTAAAATTTTAAGGCAGCTGCTAAACTTAAGTTTTTAAGTTGAAACTGGGGAAAACTTTTTACAGTGCAGTCATAAGGATCAGTTTTCTGAAATTGAGAATATACATCATCTGAAATCTGATAAATAAGCTTTCCACTGATGTATGGTTTGTTAGGATAGGACAATATTTGCCTGAAATGCAGTCTGTAACCTGAGGGTGCAAAAAATCTAAATATTGAGAAAATCGCCTTTAAAGTTGTCCAAATGAAGTCCTTAGCAATGCATATTACTAATTAAAAGTTCAGTTTTAATATGTGTACGGTAGGAAATTTGCAAAATATCTTTATATTACATGATCTTTACTTAATATCCTCATGATTTTTGGCATAAAAGAAAATTTGATCATTTTGACCCATACAGTGTATTTTTGGCTGTTGCTACCAATATACCTGTGCTGCTTAAGACTGGTTTTGTGGTCCTGGGTCACAAATAAGTCTTTGCAAAATAAGTTTTTGTATTAGAAATATATGACAGAGTTGGATCTCATGCCAAATTTAGAATGACTTGATTGCTTTATTTTAGACTGTTAACTTTTTTAATTTTTAGGGTTGTTTTTTGATTCAGCACAGCCTTTGTAAAATGTTTTTGTGCAAGAAAGAATTTACTAATTTAGTTTAGTCATTTATTATTTCAATTATTTAAAATATTCAAATTAAATATTTAACAATACTTTGACACAAAAAAGTCTTTTATGTATATAATACATTATATTATACAGTATATTATAATATATTATTTAATATATTATAATATATTAAATGTTATTTTATAATTAATTTTAAAATATACAACTATTTTGTTTTGTGATTTTTTTATTATAATGTTTATTATATTTACCAATGTCAGTATAAATATTGAGTTGTGCTATTTATGCCAAAAAAGAAAATAAAAATATATAAATTTTATAACAAATATAACAATAGAAAATATCTTTTAAAAAACAACAAATGAAACAAAACATTTTAGTATGAAATTTTTTAAGTTAACAAATATGTGAATATCTTATGCAAATATTTTAAAAGTATGATTATTTACTGAAATAAATTTCAGCCAACCCTTTCACTTATTGACTGAAAAAATAAATGATGAAACTAAATTACAATTTTTTTCTCTGACAAAAAAATAAAAAAATAATAAAAAATGTCTGCTTTGTGTGCTAAATAATATTAAAACCCCTAAGTAATAAATACTGCTGTTTCAAAAGAATATGGAATAGTTTTCAAAAGAAAACATATCATTACAAAATACAACATGAACATTTTCAAATTCAAAAATATGTGAAAATATTTTATGCAAATATTGTAAAAGGTTAATTATTTAACTAAATAAATTTAAACCAACCCTTTCACTTAATGACAGAAAATTAAATGATTAAACTAAATTACTAAAAAAAAATTCTCTGACAAAAAAAAGAAAATAAAAACACACAAAATGTCTCATTTTCAATCTGTGCTAAATAATATTAAAATATATATAGGGCTCTACTATTTATGCCATATAAAGACAATAAAAATATATTTCTTTTAGAATAATTTTCCAACAAATATAACAATCAAATGAAAATATATTTTTAAAAAATATAAATGAATATACAAATTAAAACCAAATAATATGTGAAAATATTTTATGCAAATATTGTAAAAGGTTCATTATTTGCAAACTAAATTTAAGGCAAGCTCTTTCACTTAATGACTGAAAAATGAAATTATTAATCTAAAGTACTAATATCTTTCTTTGCCAGAAAGATTCACAAAGTGTCTAATTTTCAGGCTGTGCTAAATAATATTAAAACCACTTACCCTAAAAAAATAAATCCTGCTCTTTCAAAAGAAAAAAAAAACATTTGATTATGAACGTGGGTTGTCTGCTGAAGATGAACTATTTGACTAGTTTAGAATGGAAAGTGTGCTGTCAGAGCCTGTGTTTTGATGAACTGTGGTGAGTTTAACCAATTAAATATCCCTTCTCTCTGTTTTCTTTGTAATAGTAGCCAAAAAATAGCATTAAACAAACCTTCATGTAAACAAACCTTCATGTAACCAAACAGCACCACTGGCATCATTACTACTCTGAGTCTCTGACACAATCGATTCAGATAAATTCTCTTTTGTTTTACAGAAAGTCCGACTTGCCAGGATTCGCTTGGCCAAGAAGGGAACCACCAACGCCTTCCTACACTACAAAGAAGAAGGAGGATTTCAGGTAAAACTCTATAAAAATGTAGCCAAAACATTAAGAGACCATGTACTCAATGTTGCTCCAGATCCATATGACTTTCTGGCTTCGAAACAAAAGTGGAAATTTTGAGGACAGCAGTGATCTAAAGAGGCCAAAATCATTATAAAAGTAGTCGATTGTAGCGATAATGTACGTTTAATTTAGCTCAAAGGGAATCGAATATGATTCAATAGGGAATTTGAACAGAGTCGCTGTTTTACGGCCGTTCAGCGTCGACTCGCGATTTATGGAACCAGCCGTGTAACATGACTCTGCAATGGATATTACTATTCAGAATATAGTGAAAACACTATGTGTTAGCGCAGTAGCAAAAATCGACAGTTTAAGGCATTAACTTGTAAGCACGAAACACAAGATACTTATCTTTTCTAATAAAAATATGATTTTATTGGATAACACATACATACTAATCTAACATAAACACACGCATTCACACAGGTTGCAGAAAGAGAAAGTGAGGAAAGAATGAGTTTAAAGGAATGAAAATATGAAGTCCCAAGTTTATAGCAATATATGTAATTGCTTAGACCTGAACAACCATCAATCACTTAATTAACCCTCGTATTGAGTCTCTCAAAGAGGTTATTAAACTTGATATCAAATGCACCAGTTCAGCTAGAATCTGGAGGTTGTACTTGCGTTGCTTTTGTGTTAAGGGAATTCCTTTCGTCCCGTCGTTCCAGAAAGGGGTTTCCCGAGGTTGCTGATTGGTTGGTGGTCGGTCGATGTGAGGTCTTCTTGGGCGTTGGCTGTATGCGGAGTTGTGCGCTGGTTAAAGTTCAGGTCAGCACGGACGTTTGGGTCGCGGCTCGAGGCAAAACTTAACTAGAACACGAAACTCTCAACGGAAAGAAATAAAAGAATTAAAGTAAAAGACGATCTCCTCATGTTTCCTTTAGAGGAGCAGCTGGCGTGCAGGCCAGGGAGCGTTCATCATAGAACACTAACAGCGTCGAAACGCAGCGGCACGAAGAAGCGCTGGGAGTGAGAGAGTAAGGGTAAAAGAGAAGAGAGTATTTAAACTCAGCTTTTGGACACATCCCAAATGGTGTCTTGACCAATTAGAACATTGTCCTATGTCGGGGTACTGCTGGTTTCTCCTCCCAAACCATAAATCACAATGTTATCTGATCAGTCCCGTGGTCCCAATTTTCCCGCTCTTTGCAGAGATAAATTTGGACATGATTTCTATAACAAGACTATAATACATTTTACAAAGAATTGAATTACAGAAACATTTCGAGAATGCAATTTCGAGCTCAGGCATACCAAACACCAATATAAACCATTAAGCTATTCAATAGTTATTAAAAAGGACATACACAATAAGTGATTAAAACATAATAGGCAAATGTATGGGTTACAAAGAGGATAGGAAGTTATGCATAGAAATGATGAGTTGCTCATAAGTTCTTTTAGCATAATTTTAGGTGCATATATACATCAGTAGGCAGCTTTCTGGGCCGTATTGGGAATGTGAGGGTCTGTTCTCTAAGCCGGAAGGTCGAAAGGTTAGGGAAGGAATCTCAGGCTCTGTCCTAAAATCTCTAAGGATTTTACTCATGTGATGTTCAAGATTAGGGATGCACCGATACGAATCGGCCGATCATGCTTGCGCGTTTTGTCAGCCGTATATACTACACACAGTCGTTGTTTACCGACGAGCTGCGCAAATCAATGTTCATTATCAGTGTGAATGTGCGCAGCTCGTCAGTGAACAACGGCTGTGTGTAGTATATACGGCTCAACGTGAAATCACACACCTGATGGCATTTACCGCTGATTACAGAACCGGCTTTACTGACAAAACGCGCAAGTGATCGGCCGATACGTATCGGTGCATCCCTATTCAAGATGTGCATGTCTTTGACCATTAATCTTGGTCACTTGCCCAAATTGGACAATCTCCTTCCTTGGAATGTCAACAAGTGTCCTTTTGTGTTAATGTTGCAAGTTCCTAGTTGGTTAGGTTTGCTTCAAGCTGGCTGGCGCCAGGGTTTCAAATGACAAATTCTTGTCATGCTGGGTCTTGTCATGCTGGGTCTCTTGTGGAATTTGGGTCTGTAGAAGCGTTTCAAAACTAATTGAATCGCCTGAATTGTCTGATTCGCACTGAGATCCTACATCGATGCTACCCTTTTCAAAACTTATCTGTGCATATTCAAACTTTATGAACTGTACATGATCACTTATCTTTGATTAATAGAAAGAACAGCATTTATTTGAAGCAAAACTCTTTTGTAATTATAAATGTAAATGATGACAGAACTTTCCTTTTGGTGTAAACTATTTCTTTAAGTGATCTGAAGAACAATGGTCTGTATCAAACTCCAGGCTGCCTCACTGAGTACACCCAAGAACATCTAGTTGAGGATTTGATGTTTGCCTGACATCAGATCTATAAAAGATACACAGTGTTTTGTAGCATAAGGGGAATCTTTCAGCACAGACATTAAACATCTGACTGAGTCTAGGGACAAATAGACAGTAATATTTGTGTGTGTTCTGGGAAGTCATATTGTTGAGAGGGAATCGTTAAGTGTTCTCTCAACTACAGTTAGTACTGTGTCTGCTTACACTGAGTGTAATAGATGCTGCAATCATTCTCCAGCAGAAAATGTTTGATATTGGATCTTCCATAATAAGATGCTTTTCTGTTTAGAGGCTAACAGGAGCATCTCGCTTGACAGCAGATTTAAGAATGAAAAATGTTAAAACAACTCAAGCACGTTACCGGCCAAGTTGGTGAAGTTTTTCATCTTGAATGTGAACATTTTCTTCAGTAGTTACTTAAAGAGACAGTTCACAAAAAGATGACTATTCTGTTATCATTTACTCACCCTCATGTCAATATAAACCTGTATATAAACCTGCTTTCTGCGGAATATGAAGGAAGATATTTGAAAAAATGTTTTTTTGTTTTTGTTTTTTTCAAAAGTGAGTACACCCCTCACATTTCAGCAACCATTTTAGTATATCTTCTCATGAGACAATACTATAGAAAAGAAATTTGGATATATTTTAGAGTAGTCAATGTGCAGCTTGTATAGCAGTATAGATTTATTGTCCTCTGAAAATAACTCAACATACAGCCACTTTTGTCAAAATAGCTGGCAACAAAAGTGAGTACACCTTAAAGGAGAAGTCCGGTGTGATATTGACCTAAAGTGTATTGAATCATGATACCGAGTGTGAACGTACCTTGCATATCTCATCTCGGTTTGTGTCCTGCAGTCCGAAATCTGGGGTCAGTTAGCCGATGTTAACAACAGGTTGTCAATGAGGGTGAATAGGGCATCGGTGTAGCCATGTAAATAAATCACTGTTTTATGCCATTTACGAGGTACAAAGTAGCACGATAAGTCGAGTGACGAGCAGGAAGATAACTACAACCTGATAAGTTCCTTCCTGCTCGTCACTCGACTTATCGTGACTAAATTCAAGATGGCGGCGGCCAGTAAATTTCTTGCAGGTACTGTCTGTATAAATCTTCTTGTAAATAAACTACCGGTGCTTTTGTTCTCAATGTCTCGTTTTAAATGTCAGGGCCCTTGGAAGTCTACCAATGAAGTGTGGAGCTACTTTGTGCCTCGTAAATGGCATAAAACAGTGATTTATTTACATGGCTACTCCGATGCCCTATTGACTCTCATTGACAACCTGTTGTGAGCATCGGCTAACTAACCCCAGATTTCGGACTGCAGGACACAAACCGAGATGAGCTATGCAAGGTACGTTCACACTCGGTATCATGATTCAATACACTTTAGGTCAATATCACACCGGAGTTCTCCTTTAAGTGATAACAGCAGTATGTTGTTTAACCATGCAAAGTCACGTGTCCTATTCATCATGTTTATGTTTTTGTCTGCTTGACAGGACCATACAAAGTTGGGTATCTTTTATTAGAGCAGTTAAAATTATGTGCTTTAAGTACAATTCTCTCATACTGACCACTGGATGTTCAACATGGCATCTCATGGCAAAGAACTCTCTGAAGAGTTGAGAATTAGAGTTGTTGCTCTCCACAAACATGGCCAAGGCTATTAGAGGTTCAGGAACACCCTGAAACCAAGTTACACTACAGTGGTCAGGGTCATAGAGAGGTTTTCCAAGATGGTTTCCATTCGGAACAGGCCTCGCAAGAGTCGATCAACAAAGTTGAGCACTCGTTCTGTGCGTCAGGTGCAGAGCCTGGCTTCAAAAAACAGATGCATGAGTGCTGCCAGCATTGCTTTAAAGGATGCAGAGGTAGAAGGTCAGCTTGTCAGTGTTCAGACCATACACCGCACACTGCAACAAGTCAGTTTGCATAGGTGTCGTCCCAGAAGGAAGTCTCTTCTGTAGCTGGCTCACATGAAAGCCCGCAAACAGTTTATTGAAGACAACCTTTCCAAGAGCATGAATTACTGGAACCATGTCCTGTGGTCTGAGGGTTTAGTGCCAGATAGCAATGGTGCTAACACAATATATTGACACTTTGGACAAGTCCACTTAAGGTGTACTCACTTTTGTTGCCAGCTATGTTGACAATAATGGCTGTATGTTGAGTAATTTTCAGGGGACAGTAAATCTGTACTGCTATACAAGCTGCACATTGACTACTCTAAAATATATCCAAGTTTCATTTCTATATTATTGTCCCTTGAGAAGATATACTAAAATGGCTGCTGAAATGTGAGGGATGTATTCACTTTTATGACACACTGTTTACAATAAAAGTGAATGGGATTGAATGTTGTTTGCACTTAAAATTAGGTTTGGAGATTCAAACCTGTATGACTTTCTTTCTGTGGAACACAAAAGAAGATATATTTTTTTTAAATATATATGAGCCATTCTATAGAATTGGTTCAATGTCAAGTGTCTTTATCCACAAATTTTGTATGTATGCAAATCGTATAATATCCTAGGTACACATTTCTAGTAACTGCAGTTAATTCTCACATTGTATTTTCAGAAAGTTTTGGAATATTTGTCCTCTCGCCAAACCGAAACACAGTAATATGTGACCCTGGACCACAAAACCAGTCTTAAGTCGCTGGGGTAGAGCCCTGCATTTGAGCCCGAGCCCGTCGGGGCCCGACTTTTTTTTGCCCCTAGGGCCGGGCTTCGGGCCAATTTTCACGTCATAACTTGCACGCATATCGGGCTTCGGGCCTGCTTTAGAAAAAAAATAAAAAGTTTAATGAGATTTAATGCGTGCGTCCCCGGAAGCGCCAGTGATGCCTAACTCGCGCATAGTAGAGTATGAGCGGAGCGCGGAGTGGAGCGGTGTGATTTTGAATGGAGGAAAGAGCGGATTTTTTTAAAAGTCGGAGCGTCATGATTTTCACTCTCTTCAAGAGCGCTGCGCTCCACCACCGCTCCATCATGAGTACAATTCATGCCAATGGTCCATAATATAACTGCACATTAAGCAGGAAATCATATGTTAAACATGTTCAGCTTGATAGAGATGGATCACTCAAATCAGAAATAGTGTGATCTGTAGGTAAAATAACTGACGAAAACGTATTATTTTCATTACAAACTTTGCACTGGATAAAGCAGCAATACTCTTTTAATGCTGACAATTATCAGCTGTGGTCGCTGGTCGGAACAAATATTGCACACTATGTTTGAAAATCTCCTGTTATTTTATTATATTTTATGAACAGGACTGTTACATTTCACACATACTTATTTATTTATTTATTTTTTGACGCGGAGCGGTGTTTCTGATATCAGTGAGCGAGGAGTGGAGCTGGAGCAGAGCGATTATTAAATGCAAGGAGCGCGGGGGGAAATTGTTGCCGCTCCACTCCGCTTACATACTCTGCGCAGCACAGAGATTTTCAGCCACGTGGTAAAGTTGTGTTTTTGAAGTTTTCTATATTATTATTAATTCTTTATATATTTGTTCATTATTCGTTTACTTTACCACTGCGACTTTGTATGTTCCGGTTTTGCGCAGCAGAGCTGCCTGCCCAGTTTGAAATGCCTTTGTTCTGAGATGGTGATAATAAACTTTAAATCTAACATTGTGATATATTGATGTTTGTTTTATATCTGTGGATTGCATTGTAGACTAGTCAAGTGTTGATTTGATATATAGGTTAAATTGAGTAAACTCACTGTGGACCACATACCGCTTGGATATCGATGTCACTTAAAAAACTAAAACTTACATTTAAAAAACAAACAAACAAACAAACAAACAAAAAACTCCAAACATTTCTCTAAATTGTTCTGATAAAAAAAAAAAAACGAAAAAACATAAACTTTCTATTAAATACGAATCTGGTCTATTTTAATGGCTGTAACAGTATAAGCTGTTTGGCGGAAAAAAAGACGGGCTTCGGGTCGGACTCGGGCCAAAATTTTGGATAAGCTGTCGGACACGGGCCGGGCTACAGCCTGTGCGTTTCGGGCCAGGGCCGGGCTAGGGCTTAGATTTAAGGCCCGTGCAGGGCTCTACGCTGGGGTATATTTGTAGCAATAGCCAAAAATACATAGTATGGGTCAAAATTATTGATTTTTCTTTTATGCCAAAAATCATTAGGAAATTAAGTAAAGATCATGTTCCATGAAGATTTTTTGTAAAATTCCTACTGTAAACATATAAAAATGTAAATTTTGATTAGTAATATGCATTGTTAAGAACTTAATTTGGACAACTTTAAATGTGATTTTCTCAGTATTTTGATTTTTTCGCAAACTCAGATTCCAGATTTTCAAACAGATGTATCTCGGCCAAATACTGTCCTATCCTAACAAACCATACATCAATAGGAAGCTTATTTATTGAGCTTTCATTTGATGTATATATCTCAGTTTTGTAAAATTTAACCTTATGACTGGTTTTGTGGTCCAGGGTCACATATATCATTTACTAAGAAGGGTTATATGCACCTATTGAGATTTTACTTACATTTACCTTTTAAACATATATTTTTTTGCAATTATATTAAAGCATTTTCAGAGGTAAATGCATAATCTCTCTTATTTTGGCAAAAAAAATTAAAATTTGCAGATTCTGAGAGGGGGATGTAAACTTTTGACCTCAACTTTATATTTGATCAATACATAGAAAGTGAACTTGGTCCAATGTTGTTTGTGCCAGAGTTTTTTTTTTCTGTGCATGTTCCACAGAAAAACAAAGTCCTACAGATTTGGAACAGCATGAGGGTCAAATGCCATCTTTAAAATATTAATAAAAATGTCTTTGTCTATCAATAATGCGTAACTTTCTCAGCTCAGAACTGCAACAAAAAATCGAATTCCTCATATTTTAAAAGCATAAAACTATAAAAGTTTCATACAACACATTAAATCACAGTCTAACTCGGCAACAAGAGAATCTCAGCTCCAGCATCAAAGTATTCATATTCACAGCATGACACGAAGAGTCATTAAAGCGTAGCACACAAGCTTGTAAAAAGTACAGTATATTATTGGGCTGCCTGCGTGCTGCTAAGCACAGAACAGATTTCTGAGATATTAACGATCATACGGTCTTTTCAATCTCATCAAACTGTGTTACAGTATGTGTAAAGGTCAGTCATTTGGCCTCTGAGAATGCATCAGTCCCACAAGTGCCTTGTAATAACAGCTTTTTCATATGGCCGCTGACATTCAGAGTCAGCTAATCACGGTTTCAGGGCCGTGCCCGGGGCGGCGCGTCCTTGCTGTGAGGAAATAGCAATTAACAACACAGGGAATGAAAGGCAGGTGATGCCGGACAGGTGGGATGCACGGCAGTAATTACAGAGACCCTTTAAGGCGAGTCGGTTCACTTGACGCTCATCTCTGTAAAAACCCCCGGCGGCTGTTTTTTCAAGGGGTCAGGTTGAGGTTAGCATGGTTCGGTTAGCCTCCTGCTGGTAGATGCCATAACTACACCATCTGGAGGCCCGTAAGAACTGGAGATCTAGGAAAATCTAGTTTTGACCTGGTTCTCCTTCCTGGGTCGTTTCATGAGGCGCTTTACCTCATGAAGTCATTTATCACAGTATGATTCAGCAGTTTGTGAAGTGTTTCAACAGGTTGTCTTTTTCCTTCCAGCATGTGGGTATGCTGAGAGAAAATTAAAATTTCATCATTTACCCACCCTCATGTCATTGAGGGAACTTTATGACTTTGTTTCTACTACTGAACACAAAAGAATTTATTTCAGTTTCAGTATTGACACGGTTTCCAACATTCTATAAAATATCTTTTGTCTTTCTGAATGCATTTCTTTCTTCTGCTGAGCACAAAAGAATTTATTTTGTAGAACGTTGATAACAGTTTCAGTTCCCATTGACTTCCATAGTATTTTTTGTCCATGCAAAGGAAGTCAATGGGAGCCAAAAATAATTACCAAGATTTTGCAGAATATCTTCTTTTTTATTCATGTATGCGTTTATTTTCATTAGCTGAACACACTGAATATATAGTGAATATATAGTGAATAGCTGAATACATAGTGACAAATTTCAATAGCCAAACAGTTCAAATAGTATCTTTTCTAAACTGTTTCGTTTTGGTTTGGTTCTTCAAAATATCTTTTTTTGTGTGTTCTTGTATGCATTTCTTTCTTCTATTTTAAAGAATGTTGATAAACAGTTTTTGTTCCCATTGACATCCATAACATTTTCTGTCCTTACAGTGGAAGTCAATGGGGACAGAAAATTTTATCAGCATACTTAAAAAATGTCTTCTTATGGGCTCCTGTATGCATTTCTTTCTTCTGCTGAGTCCAAAAATGGATATTTTGAAGAATGTTGATAACTGAAGATTTTTGGTTCCCATTGACTTCCATAGTATTGTTTGTCTATACAGTACAATAGAAGTCAATGGGAACCAAAAACCATTACCAAAATTCTGCGACATATCTTTTTTTATTCATGTATGCATTTATTTTCGTAGGCTGAACACACACACACACACACAGACAGAGAGAGAGGGAGAAAATATATAGTGATGAATTTCAATAGCCAAACAGTTCCCATTGACTTCCATAGTATTTTTGTCCACACAATGGAAGTCAATGGGAACCAAAAATGTGTAGTTACTAACATTCTTCAAAATATCTTATTTTATGTTCCTGTATGCATTTCTTTCTTCTACTGAATACAGATTATTTTAAAGAATGTTAATAAACAGTTTTTGTTCTTATTGATGTCCATAACATTTTCTGTCCTTACAGTGGAAGTCAATGGGAAAATGTTATCAGAATACGTAAAAATGTCTTCTTATGGGCTCCTGTATGCATTTCTTTCTTCTGCTGAGTCCAAAAATGGATATTTTGAAGAATGTTGATAACTGAAGATTTTTGGTTCCCATTGACTTCCATAGTATTGTTTGTCTATACAGTACAATAGAAGTCAATGGGAACCAAAAACCATTACCAAAATTCTGCGACATATCTTTTTTTATTCATGTATGCATTTATTTTCGTAGGCTGAACACACACACACACACACACACAGACAGAGAGAGAGGGAGAAAATATATAGTGATGAATTTCAATAGCCAAACAGTTCCCATTGACTTCCATAGTATTTTTGTCCACACAATGGAAGTCAATGGGAACCAAAAATGTGTAGTTACTAACATTCTTCAAAATATCTTATTTTATGTTCCTGTATGCATTTCTTTCTTCTACTGAATACAGATTATTTTAAAGAATGTTAATAAACAGTTTTTGTTCTTATTGATGTCCATAACATTTTCTGTCCTTACAGTGGAAGTCAATGGGAAAATGTTATCAGAATACGTAAAAATGTCTTCTTATGGGCTCCTGTATGCATTTCTTTCTTCTGCTGAGTCCAAAAATGGATATTTTGAAGAATGTTGATAACTGAAGATTTTTGGTTCCCATTGACTTCCATAGTATTGTTTGTCTATACAGTACAATAGAAGTCAATGGGAACCAAAAACCATTACCAAAATTCTGCGACATATCTTTTTTTATTCATGCATTTATTTTCGTAGGCTGAACACACACACACACAGAGAGAGAAAATATATAGTGATGAATTTCAATAGCCAAACAGTTCCCATTGACTTCCATAGTATTTTTGTCCACACAATGGAAGTCAATGGGAACCAAAAATGTGTAGTTACTAACATTCTTCAAAATATCTTATTTTATGTTCCTGTATGCATTTCTTTCTTCTACTGAATACAGATTATTTTAAAGAATGTTAATAAACAGTTTTTGTTCTTATTGATGTCCATAACATTTTCTGTCCTTACAGTGGAAGTCAATGGGAAAATGTTATCAGAATACGTAAAAATGTCTTCTTATGGGCTCCTGTATGCATTTCTTTCTTCTACTGAGCCCAAAAACGGATATTTTGAAGAAAGTTGATAACCAAATTTTTTTGGTTCCCATTGACTTCCATAGTATTATTTGTCTATACAGTACAATGGAAGTCAATGGGAACCAAAACTGTTTGGTTAACAACATTCTTCAAAATATCTTCTTTTGTGTCCCTGTATGATTTTTCCCCTGCTGAACACAAAGAAGATATTTCTAAGAATGTTGATCATCAAAAAGTTTTGGTTTCTATTGACTTCCAAAGTATTTTTATCCATACAATCAAAGTCAGTGGGAGCCAAAACTGTTTAGTTACCAACATTATTCAAAATATCTTATTTTGTGTTCTTGTATGCATTTAATTCTTCTGCTGAATACAGAAGAAGATATTTTAAAGAATGTTGATAATCAAACTGTTTTGGTTCCCATTGACGTCCTTAATATTTTTTGCCCATACAATGGAAGTCAATGGGAACCAAAACTGTTTAGTTACCAACATTTTTCTAAATGTTTTTTTGTGTTCCTGTATGCATTTTTGCCCTGCTGAGCAAAAAGACAACATTTCAAAGAATGTTGGTAAACAAACAGTGTCAGTTTCCATTGACTTCTATAATATTTTTGTCTGTACAATGGAAGTCAAAGGAAAACACAAATGTTTAGTTATCAACATTCTTCAAAATGCCTTCTTTTAGGTCCCTGTATGCATTTCTTTCTTCTGCTGAACACGAAGAACATATTTTGATCAATGCTGATAATCAAACAGTTTTGGTTCCTATTGACTTTCATAGTATTTTTTTGTCCATACAATGGAAGTCAATGGTAACCAAAACAATAACCAACATTCTACAGTATATCTTCTTTTGTATGCATTTATTTTATAAACTGAACACACACAAAATATATTTTGAAGAATGTCAATAGCCAAACAGTTTTGGTTTCAGTTGACTTCAGTAGTATTTTTTTTCTGTAATGGAAGTCAATGGGAACGGAAACTATTTAGTTATCAACATTCTTCAAAATGTTGTCTCATGTGATCCTGTATGCATTTCTTTCTTCTGCTGAAATGTTGGTAACCAAACAATTTCAGTTTCTATTGACTTCCATAGTATTTTTTTGTCCATACAGGTTTGGAACGACATGAATGTAAGTAAATAATGACAGAGTTTTCATTTTGGGGTGAACTATCCCTTTAACATTCTCAAATAGCATTTTCTCCTCTGCATTAAGTGATATTAAGTACAATGTTTATTCCAATGGAAGCAATCTCTTGCCCTTTTCCAATCGCTGCCTTTATGAGAAAGCCCTGGTTATCTTTATTCTGCAGTAATTGCCATCTTAGGAAAAACAAACCTGTTTAAATATCTGTTTCTCTCTGTGGTTTTATGTAATTATTGCACTCGTTGCAGTTCCTCTTGCTCCGGGCTGTGTTTACTGCGCTTGTCGTTGATTGTGTTGGTGTTGTAATACATTCTGAATATAGAGTCTACTTCATGGTTAAAGGCGGGAAATGAAGATATACAGTGTAAATTACAGTGTATGGATTTTCCCATTTGTTTAACATAAATTTAAAGTTACTTAAAGACTAAGAAAAATAAGAGCAAACCTGATGTTTATGCTTTCTGATGAAAATGTGGTGTTTAATCATGCAGACATGCAGACATGATGCAAAGGTGTTGTGGGTAATTGCTAGGGTGGTTTCTAAGCAAACCTTGTAGTAGGACTGCAAAAATGATTTCCTTACTTAATACTTCTATCTTGTTTTCTAGCGCAAATATTTAAACATTCTTAAATGAAGATATATGTATGGAATCCTATTTCCGCCACCGAATAATGTTTTTTTTTTTAAAGGTGTTTATGACTTTTTATCTTACAATCTTGACTTTTTTCCCCAGAATACACTCTTAAAAATAAAGGTGCTTCACGATGCCATAGAAGAACCTTTTTTTGTCTAAATGGTTTCATAAAGAACCTTTAACATCTGAAGAACCTTTCTGTTTCACAAAAGGTTCTTTGTGGCGAAAGAAGGTCCTTCAGATTTTAAAAAGGTAAGAAAGAGATGGTTCTTTAAAGAACCTTTGACTGAATGGTTCTTTGTGGAACCAAAAATGGTTCTTCTATGGCATCGCTGTGAAGAACCTTTTGAAGCACCTTTATTTTTAAGAGTGTATATATAGAATATATATCACAATTGTGACTTTTCTGACTTTATAACACATCAGTCTTTCCCCCATTTCTTAAAAAGTGTGCGATATAAACTCGGAATTGAGAGAAAAAAAAGGTTAGAAATGCAAGTTTTTACCTCTCAATTCTGAGTTTATTTCTTGCATTTGCGAGTTTATATCACACAATTCTGACTTTATAACTTGTTATCGTGAGTTTATATCATGCGATTCTGGCTTTTTATCTCACAATTGAGAGTTTATATCACGCACTTCTGAGAAAAAAAGTTTTTATCTTGCAATTCTGACTTTTTCTCGCAATTGTGAGTTAATTGCAAGTTTATATCACATAATTCTGGCTTTTTAACTCACAATTGTGATTTATATCACACAATTCTGACTTTTTAACTCACAATTGTGAGTTTGTCACAATTCTGACATTTTAACTAATTGTGAGCACAATTCTGAAAAAAAGAAAACAGAATTGGCAATTTTTATCTTGCAATTCTGACTTTTTAACTCACAATTGTGAGTTTGTCACAATTCTTAATTTTTAACTCACAAGTTTATGTCACACAATTCTGAGAAAAAAAGTCAGAATTGGCCGTTTTCATCACACAATTCTGACTTTTTACCTTGCAATTTTGAGTTTGTCACACAATTCTGAGAAAAAATTTCAGAATTGCCAGTTTTTATCTCGCAATTCTGATTTTATTTCTCACAAAAGCGTTTATATCCCGCAATTCTGACTTATTACTCACATTTGTGAGTTTGTTGCAATTCTGACATTTTAACTCACAATTGTGAGTTTATATCATGCAATTGTGATAAAAAAGTCAGAATTGCCCGTTTTTTATCTCTCGATTCTGACTTTATTTCTCACAATTAAACGTTTATATTACGCAATTCTGAGTTTATATCAGTTGCAATTTTGACTTTATTTCTTGCAATTGACATTTTAACTCAAAATTGTGATTTATGTCACAATTCTGACATTTTAACTCACAATTGTGAGTTTATATAACACAATTCTAAGAAAAAAAGTCAGAATTACCTTTTTTCATTTTATTCAGTGGCAGAAACAGGCTTCCTTATATATTTGCCTGAGAAGCAAAATAAAACAAAAGCAAAATCTTGTTTCATAAAAAAAATAACCAAAATTAAATGAATTTATGCCAATGGCATAATAAAAAAATTGAAAAACAATATCTTCTATTCTTACGGATAGTTTTTCTTGTTTTAAGAAAATGTTATCTTGATTTTAGTTTAAGAAAGTTTAGATGTTTGTACTGAAAAATAAGACAAAAAAATAATATTTTTTTTTGTTTTTGTTTTTTTCTTTTGCAATGAAGCATATACAAAAAATGTTTAATGAGCATTTGTTAGGAGTTATTCAAGAATGAACAGTATTGGTGTTGCTTTATTAAGAACCTTTAATAAAACAAACAAACAAACAAACAAACAAAAAAACTATTTTTCTTACTTAACACTTACTTTAACAAGTTTAAAGGGATAGTTCACTCAAAAAAGAAACTTCTGTCATAATATACTCACTCTAATTTTGTTCCAAATGTGTATGACTTTGTGTGATTGTCCAAGCTGCTTTTCCATAAACTGAAAGTGATTGTTGACCACTGCTGTCAGATAAGCTGGATAACTTCTTTTATTTTCTACTCCTACTTGAAAGCAAGATTTACAGCTTGCAGGATTTTTTGAAGTGCGTTGTGGTGTGTCGGTCTTGAAATGGTATCTGCCACAGACTCGTGGCCAGTCAGTTTATCAGATCATAACTGCAGGGATTAAAGCAGAGCTCTATTCTATCAACACACCTTTCCCCACTGCTGAAATCCATCTTCACCACGCAGAGAAAGTAGCTGTATTCAAAGCGAGAGAGAGATTCAATCCGCGTCTTTACTAATGCGGCAGGTAGAGTTCTCCGGAATCTTCTCAGGTTGTGAAACCCACAATAATCCAATATTTACAATCCCCGAGTGAGGGGGTATTTTTTTCAGCGTGGATCTATAAACCCATTACTAACAGGCCTGCAGTGCTATTTATAAACCAGACGAAGGCTTTTTTCAACTCTTCAGCCTATTCTGGCTTTGGATTTCTACTTAGGTCTTACTTTTGTCTCTGCACAACGTTATTCAGCCCTCAAGAGTCTGAAAGAACTCAGATGCAACTATTACAGAAGGTTCAAATGCTCACTGATGCTTCAGAAGGAAACACGATGCATTAAGAGCTGGGGAGTGAAAACTTTTGAACAGAATGAAGATGTGTACATTTTTCTTGGTTTTCCTAAATATCATTTTTTTATTTTATTTAGTACTGCCTTTCAAAAGCTACAAAAGATACTTACATGTTTCCCAGAAGACAAAATAAGTTAAATTTACACTGATCTTCAAATTCAAAAAGTTTTTACCCCCCTCTCTTAATGCTTCGTTTTCCATTCTGGAGCATCAGTGAGCATTTGAACCTTCTGTAATAGTTGCAGATGAGTCCCTCAGTTGTCCTCAGTGTGAAAAGATGGATCTCAAAATCATACAGTCATTGTTGGAAAGGGTTCAAATATACAAAAATGCTGAAAAACCAAAGAATTTGTGGGACCTGAGGGATTTTTCTGAAGAACAGCGGGCAGTTTAACTGTTCACGACAAACAAGGGACTCATGAACAACTATCACTAAACAAACAAACCTAAACAAAACAAAAAAAAAAAAACAGCTGTGGATCATTCAGGTAACAACACAGTATTAAGAATCAAGGGGATGTAAACTTTTGAACAGGGTAATTTTTATAAATTCAACTATTATTTTCTCTTGTGGACTTCATGTAAACATCTTTTTATGTAAAATATCTTACTCAGGACAGTACTAAATAAACAATAACATGCATTTTGCATGATCCCTCTTAATTTGGTAAAATAATTAACATTTTGCAGATTCTGCAAAGTGTATGTAAACTTTTGACTTCAACAAGTCAAATAATTTAAATACAATTATTGATCAAAAATAAACTAAAATAAACCCTTAATGCAAAATACAGTATTTTATTTAGTGGTGCTTACTAAGTCAAGTATTATTATTATTAAAAATACTTTGACTAATAATAACAATAAAATGCATTTATTCTATAATAATTACAACAACAGTGTATATATTTTTCAATCAATTATATGCTTTAGCACTACTAAATAAAATGCTGTTTATTATTCTGTAATAATAATAGTTATAATTAGAATAATAATTATTTGGGTTAACGATTAATAAAATTATTATGATTATTACAACTATTACTACTACTACTACTACTATTTAAAATAATAATAAAAATATATATTGTTATTATTTATAATGATAATAATTATTATTAGTTTTTTTATTAACCATAATTATAGTTGCATTAGTAAGCACTACTAAATACTGTCTTTTCTATAATAATAATAATAATTATTATTATTATAATAATAATAATGAAAATAGTTCTGTATTTATTAATAATAATAATAATAATAATAGTAATAATAATATTGAAAATACAGTACAATATTTAATAATAATGATAATAATAATAATGATACTGTATTATTATTATTATTACTACAACTAACACTACTTCTACTAATAATTATATTTGCCTTAGTAAGCCCCATGAAACATAATACTGACTTTTCTATAATAATAAAACAGCAACAACAACAATAATAATAATAATACTGTATTATTATTATGATCACAATGATTATTATTATTATTAATCATGATTTTAGTTGCATTAGTAAGTACTACTAAATATAATACTGTTTTTTATAATAATAATAATAAAAATAATGAAAATACAGTACTAAATTTAATACTGTATTATACTGTATTACTATTATCATTGATTACTACTACTGCTAATCATAATTATATTTGCCTTAATAAGAACCATGAAATATAATGCTATTATTATTAGTATTAATGATTATCATCATAAATAATAATAATATTCATAAATATTAATAATAATTATTATTACCATAAATAATATTAATATTTATGATAATATTTATGGTTACTCATCTTGCACAATATCACTTAAACCAGTAAGCAACCACTTCTCAAAAACCAAGCAACCACCTGTCATCACTAAAAACAACTATATATATATTTATTTATATACATATTTTTAATCTGTTATGATTTGGCCAAACCAGTGACCTCTTGATCTTTTCAAACCCTAGACCTTCTAGTATCCTGCATTTTGATTTATAGATATATATATATATATATATTTTTTTTTTACAGCAGTACAACCTGCATAGATGCTAATCATGACTAGTTCTGTCATCCAACGGCTGTATCTCTTGTCTCGGCTGAGAAAATTGTGTCGTTAATGTGACGTCCCTATCAGCGCTTTTTTAACAATGGAATTGTCAGTGATTGATGGTTTAATACCCTCTGAGGTTCCTCCACAGGGAGCCAAATCTCTTTTCCTGATGGAGTGTTCGGGAAGAGACTATTGCTGCCTGTGGATTTGACTGAAATGTATTTATTTGCGATTTATTGCTGCCGTACCTGTGATTGGGTGGCAGAGAAATTCACTTTGGCTTCCTCGGTCAAACAGGAAATAGATTAAGACAAATTGAGATCCTTTAATTTTCTCATTTCGAGCCGTGCCGAAGGACGTATCGCGTTCGGCGTGTTGTCACGAGCCAAGATAACATAGTGGATCCTTTATTGAAACAGCTCACTAGAATTTGTTTGCTCGAACACTTGCGCTTCGGGGCATTTTTAAATGTAGTTTCTGTGTTGAGTTACAGTGTCTTGCAAAAGTATTCATACCCCTTCATTTTTTTCACATTTTGTTTTGTTGCAGCATTATGTTAAACTGCTTTAAATTAGTTTTTCCTCCACATCAATTTACACTCCATACACCATAATAATGATGAAGCAAAAACCAGATTTGCAAATTTTACAAATTTATTAAAAATAAAACACTAAAATAAGTACATTGCATAAGTATTCGTACCCTTAACTCAGTACATAGTTGAAGCACCTTTACAGCCTCAAGTCTTTTTGGGTATGATGTGACAAGCTTTGCACATCTGCATTTGACAATTATCTGCCATTCTTTGCCTCACCTTTTCAGCTCTCAAGCTCTGTCAGCTTGGATGGGGGCTGGCAGACATTTTCTAGAGTCCTAGTTGTTCCAATCGTCTTCCATTATGGATAATGGAGGCTACATGCTTCTGTGAACCTTCAATGCAGCAGATTTTTTTTCGGAACTCTTCCCTAGATCATTGCCTTAACGCAAGTCTGTCACTGAGCTCTACAGGCAGTTATCTTGACCTCAGGACTTGGTTTTTGCTCTGATATGCATTTTCAGCTGTTAGACCTTTTCTGAGAGGTGTGTGCCTTTCTAAATCATACTCATTCAAATGAATTTGCCACAGTTTAACTCCATTCGAAGTGTAGTAACATCTAGAAGCAATATGTATGCTCCTGAGCTAAATTTCGAGTGTCCCAGAAAAGGGTATGAATACTTATGCAATGGGATCTTTTCAGTTTTTTATTTCTAATAAATTTGCAAAGTTGTTACAAACATGTTTTGTGCTTTGTCATTATGGAGTAGGGAGTGTAGATTGATGTGAGGAAAAAAGTAATTTAAAGTAGTTTAACATAAGGCAGCAACATAACAAAATGTGAAAAAAATGAAGTGGTATGAATAATTTCGCAAGGCACTGTATATGGGAGTGAAATGCTTTGTATTATGTTCCTGTTTGTCTATTGACGTTTTAGTTTTTCCGTCTTCTTACGTGACCAAAATTTCTCAAATGTTTTTCAGCGGTGTAACTGCATCATGCTATTCCACTTTGGGACTTTAGGTTTACTGAAAACAAACTTAATTTGTTCTTCAGTCCAGTTATTGGTGATCTTATCTACCCCCAATCCCTCAATCATCAGTTTTCGGCTGATGGGGCATTTCCTACTGCCAGACAGAGCCGTCCTTGCTCCTTCCTGGCTGTCTGATCCCGTCCGAACGTCCCGTTCCTCGATAAGATCGGCTGCTTTTAAAGGCCTGCTTTCTAGATGGCGTCCGGAATGGCGATAAACCACCTTGACTTGAGCTACAAAGAGCTTGGGGGGCAAGATGGTATCAGGAAGCATAAAATGGAGACACTGGGACTGATGTTTTCTTGAGAGACTTGTTCTTCAGGACACGACATCCTCGCGTGTGATCGGTTTACAGCGAGAGGTTAAAGAGGTTACCGGATACGTGCGTGGGGCATCGGGGACAGCGGTCTGTCTCGAGAGATAGTTGTGTGGTAAAGCAAGGTCAAATCACAGGTGACAACAGGGCAATGAAGCGTTTAACCCTTTGTGAGTCAGTGCAATGTCGAAAGCAGTTAAGTAGTGTCCTTTTCTAGTAATTATGGGATGAATCGATACAGAACAGCAGCTCATATTCTGAAATGTATCATAGCAACAAGTTTGGCAGGAACAGGGTTTGAATCTCCCAGCATGCCAGAGTCACACAACATGGTCACTGCCTACTCACTACATTGCTGGCTGTTTTGGATCATTGTTTAGCAGTCTTTCTTGTACATATTTGATCTGTTATATTTTTTGTACTGTAGTTATAGAAAAATGGCAACTTTTTTTCTCAATGATATTGCGTGGTGGTTTAACTAGAAATTAGAGGGAGAGAGAGATTTTAAAGCTATATATGTATATAAAATTGCACACACACACAAGCGCGTGCACACACACACACACACACACACACACACACTCTTTATATATATATATATATATATATAAAGATTTGTATTTAAGAAATTATTTTTTATTCATTTTTATTTAGCAAGGATGCATTAAGTTGAAAAAAAAAGATTTTATAAAAGACAGTAAATACACTTAAAATATTACTAAAGATATTGTTTCAAATAAATTGTTCCTTATATTAATAAGAATTTAAATATAATACAATAAGAATACAATGTAAAAAGTATTTTTTAATTATTTAAACTAATATTTGACAATATTAGTTTTTTATTGTGTATATATATATATATATATATATATATATATATATATATATTTATTTAATATGTATTTAAATATAATACAATAACAATACAATGTAAAAAGTTATTTTTAAAATTATTTCAATTGTAATATTTCACAATATTACCGTTTTTTTTATTGTAGTTTATATATATATACTTATTAAGAAATTAATTTTGAATTAATTTTAATTCATTATTTATTCATTTTATTCATTATTTATTATATTGGGTGTATGTGTGTATGTAATTATTAATATTGTATATATTATTGTTGTCATATTTCACAATATTATTTCTACAATTATACTTAATTTGCATTCAGTTGATAAAATGATTTTTAAAATGACAGTAAATACACTAAATAAAACTAAATAAAATTTTACTGTGGTATTGTTTCAAATAAATTGTGTTCCTTAGAATATAATTATGTAATTAAATATAATACAATAAGAATACAATGTAAAAAGTTATTTTAAATTGTAATATTTTTACAATATTGCTGTATTGTGTGTATATATATATATATATTTATTCCATGGAATGTCTGGATACTGGATTCTGATTGGCTGGCAGGTGTGCAGTAAAACCGTTTAATGCACAGGTAGTTCCAAGTCAGTTTAATCACCGTTCTATATTAATGCGCTGCTTTAATTGATGCACGAAAAAGCACAGAGAGAGAGAGAGAGAGAGAGAGAGAGAGAGAGGTCGGAGATCGCATTGTGCTGCGCCATACATAAACTTCTTGTCAGCGTTTGCCTGCGATCCTTATTAAAATAGCATAGATACTAGATCGCTACATTATATTCCTCAGCAAGGGGGTGGTAAAACTGCTGTTTTTGAATGAATTGTTGTTTGTTGAGAAAGACGCACAGCTTGCAGGCAGGTAACGTTACGCACACACACAACTGTCATCTCTCTTGCCTTCACACTCTCTCTTGGTCGATCGATAATCTACTGAAACAAATGCTATATTTCATTCAAATAAATGTGATTTTACCGGACTATTTAATCTCCGAGTTTGATTTGAAGCGGCCAGAATGCTAGAGCTGCGTGTCATAACTGACGAAAATAACCGTCTTTTTTATCCATTCAGTCAAATTTTGCGCTGCAAATATCAATCCTAGTTTTAATTTGTCTATAACCATGGAATAAGCGGGATAATCAACGGCTTGCCGTGCGTTAAAGGATTTAAAATGCACTTCGCGGAGGCAACCACCCTCCGCTTCGCGTCGGGCGGTTATTAGCCTCCACGTCGTGCATTTAAGTAAGGAATAATTGACGACGGGCCGTAGAATTCTTAGAAAATAATGCACACCCGAGGTGGTGATGCGGTCACGACGCGAAGCGGAGTGGCCGTTACACCTCGGGTGTGCATTATTTTCTAAGAATTCTACGGCCCGAAGTCAATTATTCCGCTTATACTACAGTTACCACACCTCAAGACATCGATCAAGTGATATATTTCAAGACATTCGTCCGGTTTTTATCCTTAAAACGCTATTGTGAGTAGGATTAATTTCTTACGCAGCTCATTCAACAGCTTCGTTGCTAGTTCCAAAACGTCATTTTAGAACTAGTAACGACGCTTGGGCTGTTAATAGCAAAATAATGCCGTTAATAATGAAGTTTAAACAGACCGAAAGACAAGCAGACAGACGGAAAGAGTGAGGGAGAGAAAGTAAGTGTATGACTTTACCTCTCTCATGTCTGTGTCTCTCAAGGGTGACTGGCAACATCGTCTCTACTAACAGTTAAACTTTAAGTTCATTTTCTTCAAGACCACGCCGTTGTTACCTCGCTTGTGAGAGCTGTCATGTCGTTTTTAAGTTGTTAATCGTCAGAGCAGCGCTAACAACATTAGCGCGAATGCTAACGCAAGTGCAAACTGTAACGTTATGTGTGTGTGCGTCTGTGAGGTGAGTGAGAGAGGGCGAGAGAAATAGTTTGTGCTTTCCGTACATAATAAAACGTAATATATTGTGGAAAAAAACATGGAAATAATCTGTCGTTTTTATCCTGATGTTTACTGTATTTATTAGTTTGGCCAGTGTCATTGTGGGTTTTAGTTATTTTGCTGTTTTGGGCTGTAAGGACCTTTGAAATAACTGAAATCGAATGGCGAAGTGATATAGACATGCACTGCGGTCTAAAGCTGCCTGGAACTACGTTCGCCGTGCGTTTCCCTGAATATAATGCACACCTCTAGAACGTTCGTCAGCCAATCAGATTCAAGCATTCAACGGCCCTGTAGTATAAAATCCTTTAACGCACGGCAAACCGTTGATTATCCCTTACATATATATATATATATATATATATATATATTTTTTTTTTTAATTAATTTTTAATATGTATTTATATTGTGTGTATTTATTCATATTGTATATATATATATATATATATATATATATATAT
>NC_133375.1:35706014-35840471 GCF_049309525.1 Garra rufa | reverse complement strand
ATACTTTAAAATATAATTTTAATCTTTTCTAACAATATAAGTCCTTGCTATCACTTTTTATCGATTTAACACATCCTTGCTGAATCAATTCAAGTATCAATTTCTTTCAATATTATATAATTTCTTTATATTATTAGAAAAGATTTTTATTTTAAATAAATGTTCTTTTTAACTTTTTCATTCATCACAGAATCCGGAAAAAAATATATAAATATTAAGCAGCTCAACTCTCTCCAACATCGATAATAAATCAGCATATTAGAATGATTTCTGAAGGATCTGAAGTAATGATGCTGAAAATTTAGCTGTGATCACAGGAATAAATTAGATTTGATAGTATATTAAAATAGAAAACATTATTTTAATTTGTAATAATATTTAATATTATATTATATAATATAGTAGTATTTTAAACACAGCCTTGGTGAACACGAGAAACTTTAAAAAAAAAAGTTTCTTACTGATCCTACTTTTGAATGGCAGTATATATAAACACACACACACACACACACACACACACACACACACACACATTCTTTTTAAAATGCTTTAGTTATTCGAGTAACAAATTAGCAATAAAACTACAGCCTGCTTATTAATGAATTTGTATGCGTATATTTATTATTCATTTCAAATACCGTACATTTATTTGAAATTAATAACCACATTTTTCCAAAAAATATACTTAGATATTGTATGTATGTATGCATTAACAATATAAAAACACTGTTTTGTAAATATATTAATTATTTGATTATTAATTATGATTTTTTTTTAAAAAGTGATAACAAATAATCCTCAGGTACTGTTTAAGAATGCAGCTTTAGTGCAATATTTATTTAGCTATTTGATTATCCAACTAGAGCGCTTCTGCTATCAAGTACCTGAGAACAAAATGAATGTGTTACATTCGAAAAGAAATTTTAAAAAATGGGGGGAAAAAAGTTATAATGACAAAGTAAATACATAAAAAACTTCATTTCAAGTATCTTAAAATACAGTCACACCAAAAACATTTCAGACACCATATATACTTTACTTTACTACTGTATATATATATATATACAGTAGACACTATAGTTCAGTTATGAAAGTGAGGATAGCAAAATAAAGTAAACTGTGACATATTATTATACCCAAAAATTCTTCATACAGTGGACTACCAGTAAAATTGATCAAAATTTGGGACCAAAAAATATTCTTAAGACTTTGACCTGACCATGTTTTGCTTAAGTGTTTTTTCTTTAAGGCGAGACACTGCAGGTGAATAGGGTAAATAAAATTAACTAATAGTTCTCACCTTACTTACTCAGTCGATTGATTGCATTGATAATTGCAAAAAAAAAATTGTATTACATGTTTTGTAAAATGTTAGGTTTTAATATGCAAATGAGGCATTATTTAATGAAATATGCACTAATTTGCATACATATCTAGCACAAAAATGTAAACACTGGATGAAGTCAGTTTCAAAATTCTTGTTTCATTTTTTTTGACATATTAGTGTCAAATATTTTTACAGAAGGAATTTTTGGTATCTAATTTTGTTACTCCATAGTTCAGAAAATACTTAGAACAGGCAGAAAACACTATTTTTTTTTTTTACATTTTTTTGGAGAATAAAATGTTGTATAAAATCAAGCAAATTATAAATGAACAAATCTATCTGTAAATACCTTCAGGATATAGACAGAAATAAAAATGTAAAGTTTGGTGTGTGTAAGTGCTATCGAAGTGGAGATTTATGGCTCAGTGTAGGAGAAAAAACTCATTTTGAGAAAACGGGCTTTAAAAATATGTATTGTAACTGAAATCTATTGACACACGAAGATGAAGTTCTATAAAAGAAACACTTAACAGTGTCTTTTGGATGTTTTCTTTCCACTAGTCTGAAAAACCAAAAAGCTCAAAATCTCAAACTTGACAGGTGCATGAAAAACTGTGTTTTTGCCTGCAGTGTCTCCCCTTAATTGCTTTAATTGCAACCTTTTTACACCACAGATTGAACTAAATTAATCATTGCATGGTAATTGGTCAACAAAGTATTGATGGTTGTGTAAATATTGTCATAATACCAGGTTGTCTAAATTTTTGGTTGACTGTAATCCATACTTTTCTATCAAAGTTATCTTACATTATCAAGATAAATTTGTCCTCATACAGTTTAACTCTTGAGTTCTAGTCATATTTTATTACCATTTTTCGAAACTATAGTGAATAAACTGTGATAATGTGAGAAATGTTGAAGGTGTCTGAATAAATATTGGTTTAACTGTATGTTATAAAATTTTAATTTATGATTTATTTGCTAATAAGTTAAAAAATAAGAAACTGGTCAAAACTAACTTGTTTTGGTTATAGCATATAGCTTCCTTCATCCTTTTTTCTTTGTCTCATCTAAGAATAAATTAGTTAAGCTTATCGATAATTGATCAATTGAACAAATTTAATACTTCAAAATTAACAAATTTAATACTGCAAAATCAAAACCACTTGCATTCAATCTAAATTAAAATCAGCTACAGTGATTAATATGTATTTGTACATGATAATGCATCTTTGTGATATAAAATATATTATTTATTTATTTAGTTAATCGACTTAGTCAAAGGAACATTGTTGGAAAACATAAATACATATGCATATTAAAAGCAAATTACATGAGTTATGAGTCCATGTCCAATGTAGATGCTCAATGCAATATTTTTTAATTAACGTTCTAGACATGAAGAGACCAAAACCAAGATCACGCTGTGGTTTGTGTGTCAAGCGTATGTTCTTCATAACCCTGTGTGGAAAGACACGGTTTACCTGTGGTTAACTTACTGATGCTTATGTGAAGCGGGTTTATCTCAGAATCTGCATAAGCATGCAACTTGCCAGAGTTTCAGAGCTAAAAACCACAGGCAGATAGGAGACCACAGCAGTTTCTGCAGAGTATGTGGCTCAGCTGTTCTCAGAACTCAGAGCCACATTTTTCCAATGACCATATAAGGTTAAAAGAGACACCTTGACCCTGATAATATTATATCTTTTTCATTTATAAATATAATTTCTGTACTCTTTATATGTCATGTTATACAGTGCCTTGCAAAAGTATTCATACCCCTTCATTTTTTTCACATTTTGTTTTGTTGCAGCATTATGTTAAACTGCTTTAAATTAGTTTTTCCCCACATCAATTTACACTCCATACACCATAACAATGACAAAGCAAAAAGCAGATTTTACAAATGTATTGAAAATAAAACACTGAAATAAGTACATTGCATAAGTATTCATACCCTTAACTCAGTACATAATTGAAGCACCTTTACAGCCTCAAGTCTTTTTGGATATGATGTGACAAGCTTTGGACATCTGCATTTGGCGAGTATCTGCCATTCTTCACCTTTTCACCTCTCAAGCTCTGTCAGCTTGGATGGGGGCTGGCAGACATTTTATAGAGTCCTAGTTGTTCCAATTGTCTTCCATTATGGATAATGGAGGCTACATGCTTCTGAGAACCTTCAATGCAGCAGATTTTTTTTTTCTGAACTCTTCCCTAGATCATTGCCTTAACGCAAGTCTGTCACTGAGCTCTACAGGCAGTTATCTTGACCTCAGGACTTGGTTTTTGCTCTGATATGCATTTTCAGCTGTTAGACCTTTTCTGAGAGGTGTGTGCCTTTCTAAATCATACTCATTCAAATGAATTTGCCACAGTTTAACTCCACTCGAAGTGTAGTAACATCTAGAAGCAATATGAATGCTCCTGAGCTAAATTTCGAGTGTCCCAGAAAAGGGTATGAATACTTATGCAATGGGATCTTTTCAGTTTTTTATTGTTAATAAATTTGCACAAATGTTAAAAAACTATTTTTTTTGCTTTGACATTATGGAGTAGGGAGTGTAGATTGATGTGGGTAAAAAAGTAATTTAAAGTAGTTCAACATAAGGCAGCAACATAACAAAATGTGAAAAAAAAGGGTTTGAATAATTTCACAAGGCACTGTGTATAAATATATGATGAATGTTTGTTTTGTGTTTATGAAAACATAAATTCAAGATGATGATGTACTGCTTATATTGCAAAAGAAGTGTAGCTATTTAAAAAAAAAATTGGTGGAAAAAGATTGTTAATTACTATTAAAACTTGAATTTAATCAAATTGAATTTTTACATTTAATTTAATTATTGTACACTTTTTTTGCAGGTCTCAATGTGGCTTTACGCGGATCTGGCAGCCCTTGTAAAGGCCGGCTGGAGGTGTATCATGGCAATAATAAGCAATGGGGCTTGGTGTGTCATTATGGGTGGAAAAAAGTAAACGGAGAGGTTGTGTGTAGATCATTAGGATGTGGGAATCATATGGACTCTGGTATAGAAAGGACCCGCTACAAAGATCCACCTCTACCCCAACAATATTGGATGGATCAAGTGGAATGCACATCTAAAGAAGAGAGCATTTGGGATTGCCCATATGTTAACCCAAATACTAAAAACTGCGATGAAGGAAGTTTTATTGCTGTTGAATGCTCTGGTAAGTTGTATTCCTTCAACTTTAAAATTAATGTAGATAATTTAAGATAATCTTGGATAGTGTCCAGATGTGAATCAGTACAGATTGTTGATGCCAAGCTTTTCAACATAGGAAACGTCACACTGAGTTTGAATCTGAATGGACACCGTGATAAATGTGCTGGCGTGGTGGAGTTCTTAACGCCCAGTGGCACCATTGGGGTCTGTAATGATAAATGGGGTGAGTAGACAAAAATAAGAATTGGTATTTTATTTGGTATTTTGTCATAATTTCTCATAATATCTCAAAGCAAATGATGCTTTAGAAACAACAGCTCTTCTTTTGCATTTTTGAATGACTTTCGATTCGAAAATGCAATGACTGTTAATCAACTAGTTATTTAGTGGATTGAAGTTAGTTCTTGGCTTCATGTTCATAATTCATAATTCAGGATTAAAGGAAGAATTGTCATTGTTGTTATCTATTTATTTTTAATCTTCACCAGATATGAACATAGCAAACCAGATATGTCAGGAGCTTGGTTGTGGAGATCATAATTACACCCCTAAGCCTGGACTGTTCAAAGGACAACAAAGCAAGCAAAATGTATTGCTTAATTGTGTTGGCAATGAGGAGTATGCTTGGCAATGTATGGAGTGGTCAAAAAGGTCAGACTGCCAGCAGCGAGCTAGTGTGATCTGCACCAGTAAGTGTTTACTATTATGAAACATCTCTATGGAGTACTTCACTTTGATTGGTCAGTTGCAGCATTTTAATATTCACCATTGTCTTTATAAACATTATACAGTTGAAGTCAAAAGTTTACATACCCCCTGCAGCATCTGCAAAATGCTAATTATTTTATTTGGTGCTGAATAAGATATTTCACATATAAGACGTAAACATATAGTCCACAAGAGAAAATAAGAGATGAATTTATAAAAACAACAAGTTTATATACACTTGATTATTAATACTGTGTTTTTACCTGATTGATCCACAGCTGTTTTTTTCTTTTGTTCAGTGATAGTTGTTCATGAGTCACTTGTTTGTCCTGAACAATTAAACTGACTGCTCTTCTTCAGAAAAATCCTTCAGGTCCCACGTATATTTTCATCATTTTCGTGCATTTGAACCCTTTCCAACACTGACTGTATGATTTTGAGATCCCTCTTTTCACACCAAGGACAACTGAGAGACTCATATGCAAATATTACAGAAGGTTTAAACGCGCACTGATGCTTCAGAGGGAAAAGCGATGCATTAAGTGCCGAACAGAATGAAGATGTGTACATTTTTCTTGTTTTGCCTAAATATAATATTTTTTTCATTTCGTACTGCCCTTCAGAAGCTACAGAAGATATGTACATGTTTACCAGAAGACAAAATAACCCGCCGACTCTTAATGCACCGTGTTTCCTTCTGAAGCATCAGTAGGCATTTGAACCTTCTGTAACTGTTGCATATGAGTCCCTCAGTTGTCCTCATTGTGAAAGGATGAATCTCAAAATCATACAGTCAATGTTGGAAACAGTTCAAATACACAAATATGCTGAAAAACCAAAGAATTTGTGGAACCTGAAGGATTCTTCTGAAGAACAGTGAGCAGTTTCACTGTTCAGGACAAACTCACTTCGCAGATTCTGCAAGCAGTGTGTAATCTTTTGACTTAAATTGTATATCAGTCTATAATGCAGCTTAGTAAGGTAAATGAAATGGGTCATACAATACTTCTGTAAATGCTTTAGATGTTCTATTAAATTTCCCAATATTTTTTTTTTTTTTTTGTATATATGGTTTGTTTGAGAGATAAAATTCACAATTACACATGAATACTTGTATTAAACAGATTACAGGAAGTTCCGGCTACGGGAAGGCAGCAATGTTTGCTCTGGGTTGGTGGAAGAGTACAGTTTCGTAAAAAAGTCATGGGATCGTAAGCAGACAGATGAGATGAGTCCTGAAGTCCTCTGTACACAACTGAACTGTGGTTCCACGGGAAATTTTACAAACGTTAAAGGAAATAACAGTCTGAAGTGCTCAGGTGATGCTCAGGAAATTTTTGCTTTCAATAATATTACATCAGTAAATATAAGTATTAATCATTTATTAACAGATTTCATTGATTAATAATATGTCATTGTTATTAAGCGTGTTGAATTATTACAAATTTAAAAGCACAGTTTCTGTACAATGGTTGAGTTTTAATAAATTATAGCGTTTCATCTCAAGTTAAATGAATAAATTTTAACTCTTTAAATGACGATCCAGGAAGTGGTAAAAGACTGTAAAGCTTTGGGGGTGCTGATAGAAGCGATCTAATGCATCTTTGCTTTGACCGTTGTACTGAATATTTTTTTAAACCTGAATAAAAAAGCTTTCCATTGAATTGATGTATGATTTGTTAGGATAGGACAATATTTGGCAGAGAAACAACTATTTGAAAATCTGGAATCTGAGGGTGCGTGGTCCAGGGTCACATATGATCCATATAGTATTTGATAAAACACAATTTTCTCAGCTTTTTGCTCAAAATGTTGCCTTTTATGAAATGTACCTACATTCAAATGTTGATACAAATGAATGCTTGAAGCTAAAAGTAAAGTAGAGCCTTTGCTCCTCTACTTGATTCCTGTTGATATTGATGTATTGCATGTACAGATATTTATACAACAAAATATTCTGGGGGCCATGACATTAAAAAGCAATTATTAAAAATGCTGGTGGTGCAGGGAAAGAGTTAATGTGAGTTGAAATGTAGGATTATTATTATTATTATAGTAATGTTATTATTATAGAATAATAGGGTTGACATTGTGAATTCATGTTACAATGTCAAAGTGAAACTCATGAATATAATTCTGATATATTATATATTATAAATATGTACGTATATTGTGGTATAGACCATGAATACTGTAGGCTATTTAACAAATCTTATTTAAAAATATATAACTTTTTAATAATACATCACATGAGCAAAATTAAATATTTATTATGCATAGATAGGTAATAAAGACAAGTTTACTTCTAAATAAAAAAAAAAAATTAAAAGCTTTCCTCTCCTATTGAGAGAAATTTGGAGTAAGATGCTACTTTAGTTCTAGAATAAATGTGAACATGCATCAATTCATCTCACAAAAAAACAGTAAAATGCAGAATATGATGCAAAACTGCTATAATTAAATATGATAAATAATACAAATATTCTTTATATATTTAATCCCATTTTATTAACCAGTTACTTTGCTACTGATCTTCGTAGATCAATTTAAGCATACCTATAAGCAAAAAATTACTAACTTCTAAACTAACATTCATTCTACTTTTTTTTTTTTTGCTATAGAGTGCCGAACTTTTTTCTTTTGAGACGTGAGACGTAAATTTTCCTTTTCTTTAGCCTGAGGTTTTTAATGTGAAAGGGCTTTTAAGTTAGCCAAAAATACAACTTTTTTAATATTAAAAACAAACAAGCAAGCCCTGCCCAGATTTAAAAGGTAACGCAAAAGTAACATAAAGCATTACTTTCCATAAAAAGTAACTACATAACGTAATTAGTTACTTTTTTAGGGAGTAACACAATATTGTAATGCAGCACATTTTTAAAAGTAACTTTTCCCAACACTGATGAAAATAATAATAATAATATTTATTGTTTTCAAACTGTTTAGATACTGTCACAGAATTTTATTTGTTTCAACACATTGTAAATGTCAGCTCAAGTCTCAAATGTCAGCTTCTCTCTTATCCTATACAACTTTTATTAATAACTACAAATATTTTATTAGAATTTATTAATAGTATATAATATATATTTGTAATAGGCACTGTAACAATTAAATTTGCTGTGTTCACAGGCAGTGTGAAACTACGCAACTTCACAGAAACGTGTTATGGAGATGTTTCCATTGAGGTGAATGGCACTAACTATGGAGTGTGCTACAGTGATCCGAGTCTGTCCCGTAAAATGGGGGCAGTGGTCTGTCGAGAACTTGGCTGTGGCAAGGTGTTGGATGTGAAATATGGCTCCTCTTCTAATGGTTTGCTGCACAATGTTGAGTGTCAAGGCGATGAGGAGTCACTGTGGCATTGCCTGGCAAATCGTGAGAAACAAAAATGCCAGGGAACCAAAGTTATATGTTCAGGTAACTAAAATGGCTTTGCACGTAATTATAATGATCTCCAGGAAAACATCAGAATCAACCATAACGGATACAACGTATGTCATACTAATATATATATATATATATATGCTTTTTTATATGTAAATGACAGCCAGCTTGAATGTACGTTTGAGTGACGGTCTGGGTGCTGGGCGCTGTTCTGGACGTTTGGAAGTGCTATGGGGGGGCTCGTGGCAGTCCATTGGCTCTGAAAGGACTCCTGGGACTTTAGACGTGGTGTGTCAACATCTCAATTGTGGTACATCTACTCAAATAACCAGAGAACTTTTCATCGAAGGAAAACAGCAGCAATCTGAATGGCTATGGAATGTCAGGTGTAAAGACTCTTCAGCAAAGCTCCACGAGTGTTTCGACAAGATTCATTTGAGGCGACCAAATCAAAATGAGAAAAGCATTGAAATCATTTGCAAAAGTAAGATTGCATGTGCTATAATATAATTTTATATAAAGATTGTGTTTAATTGATCAAAAATACAGTACTATTGTGAAATATAATAACAATTTAAAATAGCTGTTTTCTGTTTGAATAGATTTGAAAATGTAATTTATTTCTGTGATGTGAAAATGAGTTTTCAGCATCATTGCTCCAGTCTTCAGTGTCACATGACTTCAGAAATCATTCTAATATGCTGATTTGCTGCTCAAGAAACATTTTTTTCTTTTTCTTCTTCTTATTAATCTTGATAACACTTGTGTTGCTTTTTTTTCTTCTGGAAACTGATACACTACCATTCAAAAAAGAAAAGAATGTATCATTTTAAAATGAATGTTATTATTAATCAAGGACACACTGAATTGTGACGGTAAGGACATTTATAATCTCACAAAAGATTTATATTTAAATGTTAATTTTACTTTGTATTCATCAAAAAATCCTAAAAACAGAGGATTCTGAAGCTAAATAAATAACGTTTTCAACACTGATAATAAGAACCATTATTAATAATTGAGCAACACTTAAAATGTATGATATTTTGAGCACCAGTTCAGCATTTTTGAATGATATATGTGACCCTGGACCACAAAACCAGTCATAAGGTTAAATTTTACAAAACTGAGATGTATACATCATATGAAAGCACAATAAATAAGCTTTCCATTGATGTATGGTTTGTTAGGATAGGACAATATTTGGCTGAGATACATCTATTTGAAAATCTGGAATCTGAGGGTGCAAAAAAATCAAAATACTGAGAAAATCACCTTTAAAGTTGTCCAAATTAAGTTCTTAACAATGCATATTACTAATCAAAAATTACATTTTGATATGTTTACAGTAGGAATTTTACAAAAAAAAAATCTTCATGGAACATGATCTTTACTTAATTTCCTAATGATTCTTGGCATAAAAGAAAAATCAATAATTTTGACCCATACTATGTATTTTTGGCTATTGCTACAAATATACCCCAGCGACTTAAGACTGGTTTTGTGGTCCAGGGTCACATATGATTATGTGATCCTAAAGTAGATGCTTACATTTTAGGAATAACTTACATTTTAAAATAAATTAAAATAGAAAAGCTATAAAATAAATATTTCACAATATTATTGTCTTACATTATTTTATTTTAGAATAACACATCTTTGGTGAGCATAAGAAACTTCTTTCTAAAAGATTTTATTTTGTTATTACATTAAACTTTTTTGTTGTTTACATAATATTTGCATGATCCCATTAGTTTTTAGTTTTGTTTAAGTAAATAAGTCAAAGGTGCTACTCAGCTATGCATGTTCTACAGGCAATGCAAGCAAAGTAACCACAAATCCTTGTTATTTGTTCTCAGAGGAAGAACTTATGTTCTTTGAAGGTGGTTCGCCATGCAAGGGAAGAGTACGCATCGAGTCATTTGATGGTGAGAGTGAGACCAACTGGAATAAGACAGAAACCCATGACATATGCAGCGCAATGGAATGTGGATCACTTGTCTTGTCTAAATTAGAGCAAGACAATGTCACATGTTCAGGTACAGTACATAGTTTTTAACCTGCTATGAAAAAAAAAAGAAAAAATGATTTTTGAACATTTTGTGGCAACTTAATTTTATTGTGTTCACTCTTCCTAATATATTTAAAATTGATGTTTACATAATTCATCTGTGTTAAAATAATTTGATATAACAATAGCTGGACAGTGGATCTTTAGTTTCCAGCATGCTTTTGCAAGGGACTGCATTAGGAGATTAAATTAATAAATTAAGTGTTATTTTATGTGTTTTTCAGTAAAGGGAAAGACATGTTGGTGTTTAATGTCCAGTTATGTTGGACATTTAGAGGATTTTTTTTTTGTTGTTTTTAAATTGTTTGGTTACCACTTTGCAGAAGAGTGTCGCATTCTAGTCTAATCTTTTTTGTTATATGCATTGTGTATAATGATAAATGCAATTGCTTGTTTAAACATAAGAAAATTAATTTAAAAAAAAGCATTGAGCATACTAGATTAAATTAACTTGACCTAATCCAACTAAATTGTGTTGACACAACTAAATAGATTTATTTTACCTTACTTGAATTGTGTGTATAAACGTTCTTCAATTACATTAATGGTAATGAATTCTTTTTAACAGTGTATATAACTGCAATTTCCTCAAAACGTATTATCTTGTGCAACATGCATGCATTTTTATTTTTTATTTTTTTTTTGGAAGGCTAAAGGTTACAAAGTTACAAGTGCCTTGACAGTGCTGTATGTAAAATGCATGTATTCTTTCTGATGCCACTTGTAGGGTCAGTGAGTGTGGAACTTTGGAACCCGCTTGCAGGAAAATGCTGGGGAACGGTAAAGGTCTGCAGAAATGGCATGTGTGGAGGGGTTTGCAGGAATACTTGGAGAACAAGTGAAGACTCCAAAATGATCTGTGAGAATCTGGGCTGTGGGCATCCAATTCAGGCCCAGTTAACACATGAGAAAAATGATCCACCTGTGAGCTACTATAGTGTGTACTGCTCAGAGAAAATGCAAAATTTGAACATGTGCAAGTTTATTCCCAACGAAGACTCCTGCAAAAATCAAGCCAAAGTGATATGCACAGGTAATGTATACAGTCGCAAATTCTGACTTAAAGTTACTTTTATTCAACCAGCAATTTTGACACAGGCTTCTCCCAAAAGATAATAAGACGATGTACAAGAGACATCATTGTGGAAAAAAATATTATTCATCTTTTATTTACATTTGAAAAAAAAGTGGCATGTCCAAAATTATTCATACCCTTCTCAATAATCAATAAAAAAAGCCTTTTTTGGCTATTACAGCAATCAAACGCTTCCTATAATTGCTGACCAGCTTTTTGCATGTCTCCACTGGTATTTTTGCCCATTCATCTTTAGCGATGAGCTCCAACTCTTTCAGGTTGGAGGGTTTCCTTGCCATCACCCTAATCTTTAGCTCCCTCCACAGATTCTCAATAGGATTTAAGTCGGGGCTCTGGCTGGGCCACTGCAAAACGTTAATGTTTTGTCTGTTAACCATTTCTTTACCACTTTTGCTGTGTGTTTTTGGTCTTTGTCGTGCTGAAATGTCCACTGGTGCCCAAGGCCAAGTTTCTCTGCAGACTGCCTGATGTTGTTGTTGAGAATTTTGATGTATTGCTCCTTTTTCATGGTGCTGTTTACTGTGATTAGGTTCTCTGGTCAGGATGGCCTTGGTGGTGATCCTTGGATTCTTTTTTACCTCTCTCACTATCCTCCTGGCCAGCACAGGTGTCACTTTTGGCTTCCAACCACGTCCTCTGAGATTTTTCACAGTGCGGAACGTCTTGTATTTTTTAATAATACTTTGCACTGTAGCCACTGGAACTTTAAAATCATTTAGAAATGGTCTTATAGCCCTTTCCTGACTTTTGAGCAGCCACAATGCGCAGCCGCAGGTCCTCAGTGAGCTCCTTTGTCTTAGCCATGACTGTCCACAAACCAACAGTAGAGAGCTTCTGTTTTTCACCTGTTGAGTTGATTAAAACAACTGTTCCCAATGAATCCGGGTAATTAGGATGCTTTAGAACAGCTTGGACTATTTGGAATGGTACAGAACTTTGGATTTTCCCATAGACTGTGACAGTTTACAAAGGGTATGAATAATTTTGGACATGCCACTTTTTGTTCAAATGTAAATAAAAGCTGAGAATTTTTTATTTTTTTTTCACAATGATGCCTCTTGTACTTCGTCTTATTATCTTTTGGGAGAAGCCTGTGTCATTTCCGGTCAAAAAAAATTTAATAAAAGTAACAAGTAAAAGTCAGAATTTGCCAGGGGTATGAATAATTTCAGGCTTGACTGTACTTGTGTTATTATTTGCATATTTAAAATATTAAAATGGTGACTTGACAAACACAGAACATTGTGAACATGCAACCTGTGTGAAAATTCAAGATGTAGATGAGTTTGGTTCTTCATGTTTGGAGAAATTTACCATTATTTTGTCAATTGCTCACCAATGTATCCTCTGCAGTGAATGGGTACCATCAGAATTAGGGTCCAAACAGCTGATGAAAACAATCCACAAGTAATCCACACCACTTCAGTCCATCAATTAATGTCTTCTGAAGTAAAGAGCTTTGCTTTTGCAAAAAATAATTTTTCAGACTTTCCATAATATTGCTTTCTCCTGTGAAAAAAGTCATCTTGCCTGAATCGGGAGAGAAATACTAACAGATCAAGCATCGTTTACAAGTGAATAAATACGATTGATGGATTATGATGTGAGAGAACAACAGGAGATTTTTGTGGATTAATGTGACGTTTTTATCATCAGTTTGAACTCTCATTCTGACAGCACCCATTCACTACATCTGTGAGCAAATGATGTAATGCTGAATTTTCTCCAAAGAAACAAACTCATCGCCATCTGGCCTGAGGGTGAGTACATTCTCAGCAAATTTTCATTTTGGGGTGAAATATTTCTTAAAGCACAATGTGAAATGGCATTCAATAAACATTTATTTGATACACTTTTCACAGAGAGTGTCAAAGCTAGACTGGATGATCCAAGAGACAAATGTGCTGGAAATGTGTCACTGTTTTACGCTGGGAAGTGGACACCCGTCTGTCAAGACAGTCTTGATACATATCTTAATAATGCAATCTGCAAGGAACTAGTTTGTGGGATGAGCATGACTTTGAATGAAGGGTCAAAAATACAAGGACTATCAGGAATTAAATGTCCGGATAGTGCCAACTCGGTTTCCAAATGTGACTTGAGTAAGGTTTCACAGAAAGAATGTACTGTCGGCTATCTGAAATGCACAGGTATTTACCTTTTTTTTAATTTTTGTGCAGATGTGCAGACATTTCTCTTGTAAAGGAAAGTTTTGTAGTCATAACTAAGATTTCTTTTTCTTGCAGACTTAGCATTTGTTTTCTTTTGAAAACATAAAGTACCAACACTTTAGCCAAAGTGTGTTAAATTAACAGATGTATATAGAGAAGGCGACTTGACGTCTATAATAAATAATAATAATAATAATTGGAACTTGAAGGACAGATTGTATAAGAGATAAATCAATCTAATAATGTCATCTTTGCTACGATGGCCTAGTTCTCCAATCAGATCCAGTCAGATAAGTCACCTAAGAATAATTTTACTTTAAACTTAAGCCAGGTGTGTAAGGAAATTTTGATCTTGGTCAACGCTATTTTTTTTACCACACTTTCTAGGTGAAATGTGTAGTTCTGCAACTCCTCTGAATTTTGAAGATCTTTGATATTTCTGTTCTTCATGTAACAGATTGGGGACGGTTGCTCCTCTATAATAAGGAAGGCGAATGCAGTGGTCCAGTATATGGTCTGAGAGAAGGAAAAACATATCACGTCAGCGGGAAAGGATGGACCCGAGAGGAAGGAAAAAAACTGTGCGAGTATCTAGGGTGTGGAAATTACACATCACACTCAACCATATCCAAAGACACGGAAGAGTGGTGGAAGAAGACCTATAATTGCTCTGGGAAGAATAATATTTGGGATTGCGAGAGGAATGACCAGCCCATCCAGCTTAAACAGCAGCTAAACATCAAATGTGACCGTAGGGATCATCTCTTTCTTACTTTGCTTAGCATCCCTAACACTGTCAACTCTAATTAAAGAAGACGAAAGCAATAGATATATAGATTTAAAAAGGCATTGTGAATTTAATTCTGAATCATTGAAACACCATTACAGTTTTTATTAATATTTGAAGTTGGTTTGAAAAGTTGGCTTTTAGCTGTTTTTTGTTTTCTAAATCAAATGGGCTTTAGCTGTTTTGTTTTCAAATTAAATGGGCTTTAGTTTTGTTTTAGCTGTTTTTTGTTGAAATAAGTTATTTTTATTTGTTAAAACATCTGGTTTTTCACAAATTGAACTGGTTTTAGCTAATTTTTTTGTTTATTTTTTGTTAAATCGGCTGGTCTTAACTGGTTTTAGCTGTTTTTTTCTAAATCGATTGGTTTTAGGTTTTTTGTTAAAACTGTCTTTTAGCTGTTTTTCGCTAAATTAACTGGTTTTAGCTATTTTTTAGCTTTTATTTTTGCTAAATCAGCTGTTTTTTAGTTGATTTGAACCTTTTTAAAAATAAACTAGTTTTCATTAAATTAACAGATTTTATACTTTTTTTGTCACATCAACTGTTTTTTTTGCTAAATCAGCTGGTTTTAGCTGTTTTTTAGCTTTTTTTTCTAAATGAACTGGTTTGTAGCAGTTTTTTGCTAGATTAACTGGTTTAAGGTGTTTTTAGTTAGTTTTTAGATGTTTTTCTAAATCATTTGGTTTTAGTTTTTTGTTGTAATGTAAATGTTTAGTTTTTTTCTTTGTTAAAACAGCTGTTTTTTGCTAAATTGACTGTTTTTTTTTTGTTTGTTTTTTGCTAAATCAGCTGGTTTTTAGTTGGTTTTTACCTTTTTTAAAGTAAGCTGGTTTTAGCTGGTTTTGATTAAATTAACTGGTTTTAACTTTTTTTGCCAAATCAACCAGTTTTAGCTTCTTTTTTTAGCTAAATCTGCTGGTTTTAGCTGTTTTTTTTAGCTTTTTTTTCTAAATGAACTGGTTTGTAGCTGTTTTTTGCTAGATTAACTGGTTTAAGGTGTTTTTAGTTGGTTTTTAGCTGTTTTTTCTAAATCATTTGGTTTTAGTTTTTCTTTGTCAAAACAGCTGTTTTTTTGCCAAATTGACTGTTTTTTTTTTGTTTTGTTTTTTTGCTAAATCAGCTGGTTTTCAGTTGTTTTTTACAATTTTGAAAGTAAGCTGGTTATAGCTGGTTTTCATTAAATTAACTGGTTTTTCGCTAAATGAACAGTTTTGCTAAATCAGGTGGTTTTAGTTGATTTTTACCTTTTTTTTATAATAAGCTGGTTTTAATTTTTTCTTTGTTTTTCGCTAGATGAACTGGTTTTAGCTGGTTTTTACCTCCTTTTTTCTGCTAAATCAGTTGGTTTACCTATTTTTTAAATACGTTTTAGCTACTTTTAACTGGTTTTAGCTGATTTTCGTAAATTAACTGTTTTTTTTTTTCTTAGCTAAATCAACTGGTTTTAGCTGTTTTTTTGTTTTTTTTGGTTATTTTCTTTTGCTAAATCATCTGGTTTTAGCTGGTTTTAACTGTAACATGCAAGCACCATAAACAATGTGTTAAATCATGCAAGCAACATGCAAAATCATGCTAGCAAAACACTAGTTAACTATCTATCCATCTGGCTTTTAAAACGACTAAATTAAAACCTAACTATTATAAACTGAAAATTCTCAAACTTGCCTTCAAAACTACTTTAAACTTTCTGGCTAGGCTTTTTTAAGCCAACTTAAAGTTAGTTTGAATTATTTTTTAATTGGATATTTTCTGTTAACTAAAACTAAAACCGTAAAAACTGTTCATTGAAATAAAATTAAATATAAAATAAAACCTAAACTTTTTTATTTCAGCTATTTGGCAAGACAACATTTCTCAAAGTGTCTAAAATGGACCCTAACAACATGGCAGCATTTTGTCTATTTTAGTCATTCCAGTTGAAGATTCTGTAGGCATGCTAAATTCAACTAAAACGAGTGGGTCTTAAATGCTGGATTTTTCTCAGCCCTGCTCAAAGAGTAATACTTGATTAACAGTACCGAAATGTCTGATTGTCTGGTTTCACTCCTCTACAGGTAAACCTTCAAACATTACGCTCTCAAACAAATGCACAGGCAAGGTGCTCATAGATAACGAGCATGTTTGTGCATCTCAGTGGGATGATCAGATGTCCAACAATTTATGTGACAGCCTCAACTGTGGTAAGGCCATCGACCACTGGAGCACAGTCTCTGATAAAAATGGCTGGCATTTCAGCTGTACTGGCCAGGAGACATTGGTGTGGCAGTGTGGCTCTAAGAAGGACAAGTGTAAGAAAATCCTCTCTGTGGCCTGTCAAGGTACGTCATATACATGATGCTGGACTGTAATTAGGACTGTTACTGTAATTAAAAAAATAAACTGATGTTGAAATGTAGCCCAATTCATCTTTTAAACATTTTTAAACAAGTTTTGTGGCTGTCCTAATTCACATTTACAGATATCCACGGGTTATGAAATATTAAAAAGATTAGTTGTATGCATAGGATATATCCAAGCTGTGTTATGCTTCCAGTGACACAAGTTATATTTGTATCGCAGATGGCGTTGAACTCAGCTCCACTGAGAAGTGTGGCGGAAAGCTCGGGATCATGTATAAAGAGAAATGGGAATATGTCTGTGGAGAATTAACTGAAGCTGATGCTAACAAGGTTTGTGGTGTGCTCAAGTGCAACGATAGTCAAAAACTGCTGGATGAACAGAAAATGGCAAAGGAAATAAAGGTGTCCATTAAATGCCCCCAAACACACTACAAGTTTTCTCAGTGTGTGCAGCATCTCAAAAAAGATGAATGCAGAAATGAACCTGCTAAAATCAAATGTGAAGGTAAAAAAAAAAATACATGTCATGCACTTCAAATATGAAAAGCTTTCTTGCATAATGTTAAATAGCTGTAAGTTTACTCAAATAAAGTTTAATAAACATTCTAACCTGTGAAACTGTTTCATTAAAACTGCAGGTTATGTTCCACCTAAAAATATTCCCTTAGTGAGTGTGATATTGGGTCTATTAGGAGGCTTGCTGGGGTTGCTGGTTTTGTTCCTAATGTGGATCAATCGGAAACGCCTACTTTTAGCCTGTGAGTATCACTTGCACCATGCATAAAGGCATCCTTCTGATTTGCTAACAAACACATTATTTTTACATGATGGAGTTACATATTGATATTTGAAGGGCCTTCATCTTTTTAACCTGTTGGTGGCAGTGTTTCCCACTCCTTGTCTCACTACAGATCCAACAATATCCAATAGAAACCACTCCACTCACATAAAAATCTAAAACGATATAACTTTAGCATATAACAACTTTTTCTGTTTATCATCCCTGAGCTCAAAAAGCATAATTTACTAACTTTTTTTGCAGTAAGACATTACAGAAATAAGAATGGCAAAGACATCAACACTGAGGTTAATGAAATGGATAAGATGGATACAGAGGATGGAGGTATAATGTGTCACTTCATTATTATTACTTTGAAAAATAGACATAATTGAGACATAAGCCGACGTTTTCCTTAATTGATTATTATTAATATAATTTTTTTTTTTTTTACTTTTCTAACCATTAGGACAAATAACAAAATCATTAATACACACACACACACACACCTATAGTTTAGGTCAAAAGTTTTCATACACCTTGCAGAATCTGCAAAATGTTTATTTTTTTACCAAAATAAGAGGGATCATACAAAATGCATGTAATTTTTTTTGCTGTTTGTTTTTTTTATTTGTTTAGTGTTTGTTGTTCATAAGTCCCTTGTTTGTCCTAAACAATTAAACAGCTCGCTGTTCTTCAGAAAAATCCTTCAGGTCTCTCAAATTCTTTATTTGTTTAGCATTTTTGTGAACCCTTTCCAACAAAGACTGTACAATTTTGAGATCCATCTTTTTACACTGAGGACAACTAAGAGACTCATATGCAACTATTACAAAAGATTCAAATGCTCACTGATGCTTCAAGGCATTATAAGCCAGTATCTTCTGTAGCTTCTGAAAAAAAATATGATATTTAGGCAAAATAAGAAAAATATACACATCTTCATTCTGTTCAAAAGTTTTCACCCCCGGCTCTTAATGTTGTAATAGTTGCATATGAGTCCCTCAGTTGTCCTTAGTGTGAAAAGATGGATCTCAAAATCATACAATCATTGTTGGAAAGCATTTAAATACACAAAATTTGCTAAAAACCAAAGAATTTGTGGGCACTAAATTATTTTTCTAAAGAACAGCAAGCAGTTTAACTGTTCAGGACAAACAAGGGACTCATGAACAACTACTAAACAAAAAAACAGAGTTGTGAATCATTCAGGTAACAACACAAGAATCAAGTGTAGAAAAACTTTTGAACGGGGTTTCGCATTTTTTTTTTTTTAATTGAACTATTATTTTCTCTTGTGGACTTTATGTAAACGTCTTTTATGTGAAATATCTTATTCAGGTCAGTACTAAATAAACAATAACTTGCATTTAGAATGATCCCTCTAATTTTGGTAAAATAATGAACATTTTGCAGATTCTTTTGACCTCAACTATAGAAAGTCAATAAACTATATATTAATTATATGTGTATATTATGCTTTAAAGTATTATTATTATTTTTTATAAAACATACATTTAAGCAAAGATATTAATTTTATTTTTTCAGATTTGTCTGAACATAAGGCATCATTTTTAGATCATGATGACTATGAGGATGTGGATTCTCTCATGGAAAAGTCAGGTGAGATATTCAAATATTAGGCTTATAATAGCAGGTCATTTTTAATTGACAGTTTCATTTATTTAAACACAATGTATGTCAATCAAACAATCTTTTGCTTAGTCTGTTCAATTTTATTTATTTGGTTAGTTAGTTTGTTGCCCGCCAGTCTGCCTACAGATTTATTTGTCTATCCAGATGTTCTGTAACTATATTTAATAAATAAATAAACTACACTACACTAAATAAACTATAAAATAAGTCTCAAGAATTTTTTTTCAACAAAATTACCTATTTATTTTTGTTATATTGGTTAACTTAAAAAAATATGCCATTTCAGTTTATTAAAATAAATATTAGTGACATTGGCTAAATTTAAAGACTCATTCAGGCACATTCAGACTCTAAAAGAAAAATAAACTGTAAAAAGTAATATATGTGACCTTGGACCACAAAAGCACTTGTAAGTAGCATGGGTATATTTGTAGCAATAGCCAAACATACACTGTATGGGTTAAAATTGCAAAATAAATATTTTATGCCATTCATTAGGATATTAAGTAAAGATCATGTTCCACAAAGATATTTTGTACATTTTCTATCGTAATTGTATATCAAAACTTAATTTTTGATTAGTAATATGCATGGCTAAGAACTTCATTTGGACAACTTTATCAATATTTCGATTTTTTTTTTTTTTTTGCACCCTGAGATTCCAGATTTTTAAGTAGTTGTATCTCAGCCAAATATTGTTCTATCCTAACAAACCATACATAAATGGAAATATTTATCCATTAAAATATTTTTTCAGTTTTCAGATGATGTATAAATCTTTCAAACTATTGAGCCTAATGACTGTTTTTGCGGTCCAGGGTCACGCATAACATATAAATAAATTAATATAAATATATATTTATATTATTTAAATAGTATATTTATTTATATGTGTGCAAATAAATCATATTCGGCTTTTCCAACAGGAGAGGAGGATGATGATAATGAAAAGAGAGGTTCTTCTGGTACAGAATATGATGATATTGAGGGACAAGCCAATGACATCTCTTTTTCCCAAACCCACTATAATGATGATGACCTCAACCTTCCTCTTCTTCCCAAGAGACCAGAGAACATTCTTGGTAAGGCACTCAAATTCATACCTCAGCTTGTGTGTGTGTGTGTGTGTGTGTGTGTGTGTGTGTGTGTGTGTGTGTGTGTGTGTGTGTGTGTGTGTGTACACTTATGGAAATGGTGCTGACCTTTTCTTTTGTGTTCTCATCAGATCAGGACACCTATGAAGTAGAGATAGAGAAACAGGAGGACTATGATGATGTTATACCTGTCGAGGATGGAGCCAATGAAAATGCACAGATGACAGGCACACAAGCACATGTAGATGTAGATTCAGATGCAGGTCCAGGAACAAATGCAGATGTGGTGTTGGTGACCGCAGAGGTAGAAGTTCACGCTCAACAAGAGTAATGAAGTAGCCAGGTTAATATTAATAAGAAATTAACATGTTCTTATTCATATCAGTATCCACTCTCTTCCTATAAGAGTGGCCATTTGTAAATTATATGGGTCTGGCTTCCGGTCTCATGTTTGCTGCTTGATATTGCAAATTGGGGTCTTACTATATTATTGTAATGTATATCTTAACCCTCTGATTGTGTTCAGATTACTGTCACACATTCCCGGTCAAAAATAACCGGACTCCAAACAACTGCTTATAAATCTCTTATTATGCTATATTATCATCAAATATTGGATTCAATCTTTTTGCCAACTAGTTTTCTTTCATTTAGGACTGGTTTTGTGCTTCTATTTGCATCTGATTAATTGTAGCCTCATTTATCCGAAAGTAGGTAACTCGTTTTTTGAGTGAAAAAATCATTTTTAGAATAATTTTCACAATATTAAACAGGATATTAAATTTTTTTTCACGGTTTATCACACTAGTGTGCTTTAATGTTTAATCAGGAAGTTTGCTTTTAAATGCTTTAATTTTGTACAAAATTGCAAAAAGTCACACTTGTGGTGTTCCCGGTCAAAAATGACCGGACTCCGAACAATTGCTTATAAATCTCTCATTATGCTATATTATCACGATTCAATCTTTTTGTCAACTTGTTTTCTTTTATTTAGGACTGTTTTTGTGTTTCTATTTGCATCTGATTAATCGTAGCCTCATTTATCCGAAAGTAGGCACCTCATTTTTTAGTAAAAAAAAAAACATTTTCTTTTATGAATAATTTTCACAATATGAGATAAAACATTATTAAAATTTGCACTGTTTCTCACACTAGTGTGCTTTAATGATTAATCAGGAAGTTTGCCTTTAAATGCTTTAATTTAAAAAAAAAGTCACACTTAATATATAGTGTTTTCATTAATCGGCCATATTGGTGGCACTGAATGTAAACAATGCGAAACAAAGGAAGCTTGCATATTTTGCTGATAATTGCTGCTGAAAATGGTCAATTATTGTGATGTTTTGGGCTGTACTTATTGGTCAGATCGGGAAAAACAGAGTAGACTGCCAAAAGTAAAAAATAAAAATAAAAAAATAAGGAGAAAAGTGCAAAAAACTTAGGAACAAAAGGCATTTGAGGTAGGCCAAACTGAATCAGGATTTCCAGGAAATCTTGACAACATTTGTGTTTGTTCTTATCATTTCCAGTCAGGTAGCTGAAATATTAGGCTAATATTTTAATTAATACTGCTTGTACGTATCTTTACCACCTATTAACTTTAGTTTGTCAAAATATTGTGGCCTTTCCTGCTTACAAAGTCCCTCTTAATATGATTTAGCAGCTTCCACATGTTTTTTTCCGTGGTTTAGACAGCATAAATTAGCAGAACAATGTATTTAGTACTACATTAACCGTGCAATCAATGCTGTTGTTTACATCTGAGTATCGCCAGTATGTCTACACATCCGGGTAACTGACAAAATCGTGACACTAGTTCAAACCCTCTATAGGCAAAACAGATTTGGAGAAACAAAATCTTTAATTATCTTCACAACAGAGTATGACTTGATAGAGCTGGTTTTTGTGCCAACAAGTCAAATTTGATGTAATTTAGTTTTGATGTGTAGTTGTTTTGTACTTGTTTTGCTTCTGTTTTGAGCCATTTGTTTTTAGTCTATTAAAGCTCATGAGCAGGCCCACATGAACTCAGCAGAAAACCTTGAAATTAAAATGTAATATAGGCCATCCTGTTCATTTGATTTGATCAATGCTTTTAAATTTTCAAGACCAGGTAACACAATGTTTGCATAAATGTTTAGAAGTTGACTTACTGGAATGGTTCACAAAATTTGCTAAAAATTTCAAGTTTGTTCGGTACAAATTTGGAGAAATGTAGCTTGACTTGCTCACCTATGGATCCTCTGTAGTAAATGGGTGCCATCAGAATGAGAGCCCAAACATCACAATAATTCATAAGAAATCCACACGACTTCAGACTAAAATACAAGTCCATCATTTACTAACATACAGTATTTGAGCTGTTTTTGATTCTGTTTTTTTTTTTTTTTTGTAAGTGGTGCTTGATCTGTGCATCTTTCTCTCCTGATTCAGACAAAATGACTTTTTCAGTGAAAAAAAAGCAATATTATGGATAGAAGACGTGTTTTAGCTTAAAGCAACAGTTTGATTTGTTTATGGATGTGGATGTCTGAATGTGGATTGCTTGTGGATTATTGTGATTTTTTTTTATCAGCTGTTTGGACTCTCATTTTGACGGCACCCATTCACTGCAGAGGATCCATTGCTGAGCAAGTGATGTACTGTAAATTTCTCAAAATCTGTTGTTATGAAGAAGTAAACTCATCTACATCTTGAATGGCCTGAGCACGAGCATGTGCATTTATTTTTCTGAACCATCACATTTTTTTAAGAGACGTTGCTTATTTTAAAAGGAATTATAGTTTTATACATTTTCTGCTTTTGTATATATTTTGAAAGAATAAAACTCAACTCAAAAAATCCATTGTTAAAATTTTGCAGCTATTGTCTGATCTGCCTTTTTTTTTATTAAAATAGCTTTTTATTGATTTTTTTTTCATATTCTGATTTATTTCACATTAAAATAAGTGATAGTTCTGACTCTTTTGTACAGTTTTGAAATGTAAAGATTTTAGTTTTATTCATCTCAGTAAATGTCGGAAAGAGCTGGGAGGTGAAACTTCAGTGGAGACGTGCTCTGGTGCTGTGTGTTAAACTGTATTGTTCTATAACACCTGTAGTTTGATTCACAGCACAAGAGTTTCCTCTCTGTGCTTCATCAGGAATTCTCCTTCTAATTGCAAATATGTCTGATTACATTTGGCTTCTGCTCACACATGCCCACGTTTACACAAAGTAACAGCTGCCGTGTACTATAACTAGTAATACTAGTGTTACTGTATTTTGGTGACGTCTTCCAGTGGCCGGTAAAGTTCACATGTCATCTGCTTTACCCAGAGGGAACTCATTTGTACTGTAAGTGGTTTGTGTAAACAAAACATGTTTCTTTTGAAGAGACCTGACCGTGTGTCTTTAGGGGCCGGAATCTCTAAATAGAACATTCCGAAATTCAAATGAGGATTGTCTGGGATTTATTTAAAATTCTCCACAGTTCCGCAAAGAGCTTTTTAAACACAGCCTGTTTAATCACGTCTGTGCTGATTTTAACTAATGAGTGTGATGCCCCATTCCCCAATTTAAAAAAATGGGTGGAAATTGTATTGTTTTGACCATTTAAAAACACACACACACACACACACACACACACACACACACACACACACACACACACACACACACACACACACACACACACACACACACACACACACACACACATTTTAAACATTCTAGCAGCTGGTGTGTTAAAGTAATTCAGGTAATGACACAAACATGCTCACAAAACTAGCAAATTCATCAGCTTGCAGGTATGTTCTGAGAGCTTGGTTGTGGGCAATGCATCTCAGTTGCAATCTTTTGTATCAGGTCTAAACACACACACACACACACACACACACACACACACACACACACACACACACACACACACACACATGTTGGGTTTACATGTTTTATGGGGACATTCCATTGGCGTAATGGTTTTTATACTGTACTTGTATTTGTACTTTCTATCGCCCTACACCTACCCTACACCTAAACCTAGCCCTCACAGGAGATTGTGCACACTTTTACTTCATCAAAAAAACTCATTGTGCATGATTTATAAGCCTGTTTCCTCATGGGGACCTGAGAAATGTCCCCACAAGGTCAAAATCTACTGGTATTCCAATCCTTGTGGGGACATTTGGTCCCCACAACGTGATGAATACCAGGTACACACACACACACACACACACACACACACACACACACACACACACACACTACTAGATTTGTACTGTTTTTCTTTTCTCTTCTCACCAAGCCTGCATTTCTTTGATCCAAAGTACAGCAAAAACTACAATTTTGAAATATTTTTTACTATTTAAAAGAACTGTTTTGAATATATTTTATAATGTAGTATAATCCTTTGATTAATAGAAAGCTCAGAAGAACAGCATTTATCTAAAATAGAAATCTTTTGTAATAAATGTCATAACCTTGCTAAATAAAAGTTTAAATTTCTATCATTTCATATATTTATTTGTGTGATCTATGTGATATAATGCTGATCTTTGGATCTTTCTATTCATCAAAAAAATCTAAAAAAAGATACTCAACAGTTTTAAATGTTGATGATGATGATAATAATAATAATAATAATAATAATAATGGTAATAATAATAATAATAGTAGTAGTAGTAATAATAATAATAATAATAATAAATGTTTCTTAGGCAGGAAATTAGAATGATTTCTGAATTATTTTAATGTAAAAATACACACAATATTACTGCTTTTGCTGTGTTTTGGATCAAATAAATGCAGGCTTGGTAAGCAGATGAGACTTTAAAAAACATTAAAAATCTTACTGTCTAAAACCCTTGGAGTGTATATTTATATATAAATCAGCAATTAAATCAAAATGTATATAGTTCAAATTTATATTAAATGCAATTAGTTTATCTTAAAAAGTGCTTTTTAACCATTTAAGTAGTACATGTTTATAAGTAATTTCATAATTAGGTATATGAGATTTGAATGTGCTGACAAACATTTATGGTACTAAAATGCACGGTTGGATATTGACAGTTTTCGCAATTCAATTGGGTTTCAATTCACAAGCTAGCGATTTGACTCTGATTTGATTTGATATTGGTTATTTATATATAGTTGAGAAAATGTGCCATATACTTGTATATTGCAGATAATTGCTACTGAAAATGATAAATTGTCATGTTTAAGGCTGTACTAATTGATATATATCAGGTACAGTATATGGCAAATTATCTCAAGGGAAAAAAATCACAACTAATACTGTAAAATAGCTATATATTAAAGTCAGTTGGTACTACATTAATATTGAAAGTTAAAATTAACTGATTTGTACAAACACATTACACTCAGTTTTTATAATAATAACGTTAGATAATTCCACAATTACATAATTATATTTCTACTTAAATTCGTTTTTTATATAAATATAAAGGGTGGCTGTCATAAAAGCTTAAAAATGGATTTATTAATTTAGCTAACTGCTTCTATGGCGTGGCCTTTTGTCAGTTTTATGGGTCTTGCCATATTTTTTTATGTATTATCTTAATTATGAACACACTGGTTTGTAGTGAAAACAGTTTTTCCGTTTCAGCCAATGAACCGGAAGTGTCGCTCTGACCAGTTTATGATCACCGAATGTTTTTTGTCGGAGGTAAATATGACGTTACGTGACACATTGTTTACAAGTCTTTCCGCGGTTGAATCGCTGATTGAGCTATTACATGGGACGGATTTTGGTAAGTTATATTCCTACTTTTAACATACCTAGGGATGTTCATTCATATGTATTTCGTGCTGAAACTGGTGTCAAAGCGGATGAGATGATTAGTTCTTTTGTGACTCAACAATAAACGGCGCCAAAACGGCGAGTGTTTTCACAAGGCGTCATCAGTCGGTTATATTGAACGTAACCAATGCCACTGAACAATGTAACTCGCATATTTTGCTGATCATTACTACCGAAAATGATAAATTATTGTCATATTTAGGGCTGTACTAATCAGTCGAACCAGGAAAAACATTTGGAGTACTATAGATTGCCAAAAGTTATAACAAATCAAGAAAAATACTGTAAAAAACGAGGAAAAGGCGTTAGTGGTTGGCCAAACTAAACCAGGATTTCCAGGGCAAGAATCTTGACAACATTTGTGTTAGTTTTTATTATTTCCAGTAAGGTAGGTGAAATATATGACCCTGGACCACAAAACCAGTCATAAGGTTAAATTTTACAAAACTGAGATCATATACATCATATGAAAGTTCAATAAATAAGCTTTCTATTGATATATGGTTTGTTAGGATAGGACAATATTTGGCCGAGATACATCTATTTGAAAATCTGGAATCTGAGGGTGCAAAAAATCAAAATACTGAGAAAATCACCTTTAAAGTTCTCCAAATTAAGTTCTTAACAATGCATATTACTAATCAAAAATTACATTTTGATATATTTATAAAAGAAATTTTACAAAAAATCTTCATGGAACATGATCTTTACTTAATTTCCTAACGATTTTTGGCATAAAAGAAAATTCTATAATTTTGACCCATACTATGTATTTTTGGCTATTTCTACAAATATACCCCAGCGACTTAAGACTGGTTTTGTGGGCCAGGGTCACATATTAGGCTAATATCTTAATTAATACGCTTATATTTATCTTCACCACCTATTACTTTAGTTTGTCGAAATATCATGCCCTTTCCTGCTTACTAAGCCCTTCTCTATATGATTTAGCAGCTTCCACACTTTTTTTTGTGGTTTATACACAAATTAGAAGAACCATGCAATCCATGCTGTTGTTTACATCCGAGTATCTCCAGTATGGATGTGCATCCGGAAAAACTGACCAAACCGTGACATAAGTGCAAACCCTATATTTATTGTTTGAAAATTGTAATAAAAGTGACAGAATTGGAAATCTGTCACTTTGTTTTATATCAAAAGTAATAAAGCACAAAGCTTATTGCGATTTATTGGATGGACTAATCAATTTTTGGGATATTGGGATATTGTTTTTTTTTTTTTTTTTTCCAAAATGTGAAACTACGGAGCCCCTTACGTCACCTGTAGAAGAAAAATAATTAATCCGTGGGGACGGTTTTGCAATTCGTTCCCTCAGTTTATTAAAATGTACTCACAAATTCTTAAACTGTTCCCTCGGATTAACAAACCGTGCCCACGAATTTCCAATCCGTGCGCTCAGATTTTGTAAACCGTACCCTCGGATTTTGAATCCGTACCCACAAATTCATAATCCGTGCGCACGCTTTTGCAATCCGTTCCCACAGTTTGTAAACTGCTCTCACGGATTTGTGGCCCCGCCCCCAAATTCAACCAGGACACCTGTTTAAGTGCTGGATGCATTGTTTTGCATTTATTAAACTTTATTTCTCGTAGTAGGCTATATGAGACTATGCAACACTGACAAAACAGAGTTTTTAGCTTTATTTTATATTAATCACCAATAGATTAGCTGCCAAAACACCATGTGTTTTATCCTATTGGTTATTAATGTAAAATAAACGCTAAAAAGAAGCCTGTTTTGTAAGTGCGGTCATGGTACCAAAATAAAATAATAAGTGAAGAGCGCTGTTCAAACGGCTTTGTTTTATTTAATAATAATTTTCAAAATATAAAATTACCTGAAAAGAAAAAAAAAAAGAGTTTTGGAGAGGAGAAGGTAAAAAAAAGCAATACAAAACAAATAATGTACAGGTTATGTTGCCATTCCTTTGCTCTCAAACTAAATGCAATGTAATAATAGGCCTTATTTAATAATAACATTAATAGTGCAGCATGCATCTAACTCTGGGTGAAAAGCTTATCATAAAATCGCCAAAATGAGTCTTGTTAAGAATGAATAGTACACAAACACATTTCCAAAACTGTAAAAGGTTATTATAAAATAAAGCATTCATTATGATAAACAGTTTACTGTCTTAAGTGCACTCATTTATTTAGTCTACAAATTAAAATAATAATTATAATAATTACTATTATCAGGATTATTAACGTGAGCATTGTCACAGAAAGCCTTCCCCCCAAAACAGCGCATACTGTTTCAGCTATTAAAATAGTTCTGTTTTGTAATGGCAAAGTGACTATATTTCGTTTCTATATTTCAAGTTAATTTAGAAAAAAGGTTTGGAGCATTTTTTTTTTCTTTAAATATAAGTTTTTGATTTTTAAAGTAATGATCAGGCGGCCAGCGGCTGACAGTATTGGATCAATTTTGCCTTCTCAGATAATCATGATTTGCCTAAAATAAATATAGATATAGTCTTAAAAAAGTTAAAGTATAAAACAATGTAATTTTATCGTTAAAATAATATAAATGTGCGTTATTAGGCACATATACAATCGCTGGTGGAGAGTGGAAGCTAAGCTGCTTTGCAGGACATAAAGGCTGGCGGAGCTGTAAAGGGTCTACTTTTATTTGTGTGCATCACAATATCAACAAAACAAACAAAAAAAACAATCATGATGCATTTTCTGTCATCTCAACAGGAGCGTTTCTTAGCGAATACATACCTCACAGACAATTACATGTATATATAGAATGCTATTATTACTTAAGGAAATAATAAAACAACTCGAAAACAGAAACAGTCTGTAAAGATTAATTTCTCTCTAAAAGGCGCGTCCAAATAGGAAATGGCCAGTCAGGATCAACAACTTTATCCTTTCAACACTGACTCAGAAAACACAAAATAGTCTTTTTTTAGCGTTTATTTTACATTAATTGGCAATATGATAAAACGCGGTAAATATATACACATTTATATTAGTTTATTGTTGAAATTAACATTGTTTTATACTTGGCCATAAATTGTCGGCAAGTCGTGATGATTTGAGAAGGCAAAACTGATCAAACACAGGCAATGATGAACTCACTGTCTGCCGCTGGCCACCTGATCGTTATTTTAAAAAACAAAAACTTATATTGAACGAACAAAAAATACTCCAAACGTTTTTCTAAATTAACTTAATAAAAAAACGAAACGAAATACAATCTTTTTGTCATTACATGCAAAACTGAACTATTTTAATAGCTGAAACAGTAGTATAAGCTGTTTACGTCATAATACTTAAAATATAATTTTTTTAATTTATAGGCTAAATAAATGAGTGCACAAATGTGTTTGAGTACTATTCATTCTTAACAAGACTCATTTTGGCGATTTTATGATAAGCTTTTCACCCAGAGTTAGATGCATGCTGCACTACACCGCGTTCCAAATTATTATGCAAATTGGATGTAAGTATCATAAAAATACATTTTTTAGTTTTTCAATTAAACTCATGGATGGTATTGTGTCTAATGGCTCTTTGGACCACTGAAATAAATCTCAGACACCTATGATAAATAATTTGCAAGATGAGCCCTATTAAAGGAAAAGTACTTAAAAAGGACGTTCCACATTATTAAGCAGGCGACAGGTTTCAAGCAATATGGGAAAGAAAATGGATCTCTCTGCTGCCGAAAAGCGTCAAATAGTGCAATGCCTTGGACAAGGTATGAAAACATTCAATATTTCACAAAAACTTAAGCGTGATCATTGTTCTGTGAAGAGATTTGTCTGATTCAGAGCACAGACAGGTTTGTGCAGGTAAAGGCAGAATGAGAAAGGTTTCTCCCAGACAAATTCATCGGATTAAGAGAGCAAATGCTAAAATGCCATTACAAAGCAGCAAACAGGTATTTGAAGCTGCTGGTGCCTCTGGAGTCCCACGAACCTCAAGGTGTAGGATCCTCCAGAGGCTTGCAGTTGTGCATAAACCTACTATTCGGCCACCCCTAACCAATGCTCACAAGCAGAAATGGTTGCAGTGGGCCCAGACATACATCAAGACTAATTTTCAAACAGTCTTGTTTACTGATGAGTGTCGTGCATCCCTGAATGTTCCTAATGGATGGAGTAGTGGATGATCCATGTCCCAACAAGGCTGCTACTTCAACAAGGAGGTGGTGGAGTCATGTTTTGGGCGGAATCATAGGGAGAGAGCTTTAGGGTCCCTGAAGGTGTGAAAATGACCTCGGCAAAGTATGTAGATTTTTTGACTGACCGTTTTCTTCCATGGTACAAAAAAAGAACCATGCCTTCCATAGCAAAATCATCTTCACGCATGACAACGCACCACCTCATGCTGCAAAGAATACATCTGTGTCATTGGCTGCTATGGGCATTAAAGATGAGAAACTCATTGTGTGGCCACCATCCTCCCCTGACCTCAACCAGATTGAGAACCTTTGGAGGATCCTCAAGCAAAAGATCTATGAGGGTGGGAGGCAGTTTGTATCAAAACAGCAGCTCTGGGAGGCTATTCTGACAGCCTGCAAACAAATTAAAGCAGAAACTCTCCAAAAACTCACAAGTTCAATGGATGCAAGAATTGTGATAGTGATATCAAAGAAGGGGTCCTATGTTAAGTTGTAACTTGCCCTGTTAGGATGTTTTTGATTGAAATAGCTTTTGATTTCAGTAAATATGACCACCCAATGCTGCAAATTCAGCAAATGTTTGTTTTCAGTTCTTTACAACCTATAAAATGTTTTAACTGTGTTGTGCATAATAATTTGGAACAGTGCATTTTCAGTTTTTTATTTTTGAAATAAATACTGTGATCATTAGGAGGTTTGTTCAATAAAATTCGAATTATACCCGAATGGTTGATTACTTGAAAATGATACTGACTGTCATTTACATTGACTAATTATAAAAATCAGGGAAAGATACCGTTTGCATAATAATTTGGAACGCGGTGTATTAATGTTATTATTAAATAAGGCCTATTATTACATTGCATTTAGTTTGAGAGCAAACATAACCTGTACATTATTTGTTTTGTATTGCTTTTTACCTTCTCCTCTCCAAAACTCGTTTTTTTTGTTTTGTTTTTTAATTCAGGTAATTTTATGTTTTGAAAAATATTATTAAATAAAACAAAGCCGTTTGAACAGCGCTCTTCGCTTATTATTTTGTTTTGGTACCATGACCGCACTTACAAAACAGGCTTCTTTTTAGCGTTTATTTTACATTAATAACCAATAGGATAAAACACATGGTGTTTTGGCAGCTAATCTATTGGTGATTAATATAAAATAAAGCTAAAAACTCTGTTTTGTCAGTGTTGCATAGTCTCATATAGCCTACTACGAGAAATAAAGTTTAATAAATGCAAAACAATGCATCCAGCACTTAAACAGGTGTCCTGGTTGAATTTGGGGGCGGGGCCACAAATCCATGAGAGCAGTTTACAAACTGTGGGAACGGATTGCGAAAGCGTGCGCACGGATTATGAATTTGTGGGTACGGATTCAAAATCCGAGGGTACGGTTTACAAAATCTGAGCGCACGGATTGGAAATTCGTGGGCACGGTTTGTTAAACCGAGGGAACAGTTTAAGAATTCGTGAGTACGGTTTATAAACTGAGGGAACGAATTGCAAAACCGTCCCCACGGATTAATTATTTTTCTTCTACAGGTGACGTAAGGGGCTCCGAATGAATCGATTAAAATAAAAAAATCGATTTTTTTTAACTTAGCCCTGCTAAAATATACTTTAATGTAATTTCATATTTAAATTTGCAAATGCACATAGGCTATTTGTAATCATGAACACCGAATCTCTCTGCCAGTCTTAAATAATAATCTTTATAATCCTTTAAAGATTTATATTTAGCTCTTTGATTAATTGCTGCATATTAGAAGTATTTTCTCAACATCATAAACAGCCTTCATGAATAACATCATGAGCAAGTGAAATGTCACAGTCTTATCAAGCTGTCATCTAATATGATGCTTTGCTCAATCTTTCCATGAGTCTAGACACACAACTGTGCTGTACTCTGAGAGCAGAAATAACCTTCACAAACATGCCTGTGGATTGGTGATATAAGAAGTTCCTGGCTGTGAGATTGTGGTTTTCCATAACAGCAAAGATTTATTAGCAGTATTGCTGGATAAGCCGCTGACAGGAACTCAGAGAGCATTGGTTCCTCAGCCCTCCGTTCATGGCATCTGATCCTCAAAGCTTTATGGGATACTGGACAGAGTGATTTCATGTGGAGGGGTTACAAGTCATTATCGATTTAGATTTGTCCATTTTATGACAAATTTTGATTTGCTGGACCTCTTGAATTTTACAGCAAATATTTTGTAAGATGGCAAATGCTGTTCAAAAGTTTGGGATGTTTGTATGATTTCGAATATTTTTTAGAGAAGTGTCTATATGCTCATCAAAGTTGCATTTATTTGATCAAAAATACAGGAAATAAAGTAAAATTATAAAATATTATTGCAGTTTAAAATAACAGTTTTCTATTTTAATATACTTTAAAATATAATTTATTTTTGTGATGCAAAGCTGAATTTTCATCAGCCATTACTTATTATTAATGTTGGAAACAGTTGTGCTGCTTAATTATTATTTCTTTTTTTTTTTGGAAACTGTGACACTTTTTTAGGATTCTTTGTTGAATAAAAAGTTAAAAAGTCAAAATATAAATCTTTTTTAATGATATAAGTCTTTGCTATTATTTTTATTACTATTATTTAACACATTCTTGCTGAATAAAAGTATTAATTTCTTTCAAAAAGAAGAAAATAAATAAATTACTGACCCCAACATTTTCAATTCAGTTCAATTCAAGTTTATTTGTATAGCGCTTTTCACAATACAAATCGTTGCAAAGCAGCTGTACAAAAATGTAGGCTACTATAATATATTTAGTAGCTTGTTAGTGGTGACTACTGTATGTTAAGTCGATGTACATATGGTATAAATATTAAAAATAATAATGGTGTAGTGATTATGTGTTGCAATTAAACTTGTAGTGATGTATGTTGTTTCAAGGCTGGCATCATCGGCGGTCCTCTTAGGGGTTGTCATCATCTCTTCTTGGGTATTCTGAATCCAGGCTGAATCGTGTGTAATTCCTAGAAACAGAGAAACAAATAGAGAAATAATTAGCGTAGCTGCTGTTCCAACCAAGCAAAATTTATGTGTTTAGCCAAAGCTGAAGAATGTTGATCTGTATGTGATCAGATGTAACTGAAGTACAATGTTATGAGATAAATTATGTGAATGCTTGGCTAAAGAGATGAGTCTTTAATCTAGATTTAAACATAGAGTGTGTCTGAACCCCGAATGTTATCAGGAAGATTTTCCAGAGTTTGGGAGCCAAATGTGAAAAGGCTCTCCCTCCTTTAGTGGACTTTGCTATCCTAGGTACTACTAAAAGTTGAGAGTTTCGCGACCTTAGGGAGCGTGAGGGATTGTAGCGTGGTAGGAGACTAGTTAGGTATGCAGGAGCTAAACCATTAAGGGCCTTATAGGTAAGAAGTAATATTTTGTAAGTGATACGGAACCTAATAGGCAGCCAGTGTAGAGACCGTAAAATTGGGGTAATATGATCATATTTTCTTGATCTGGTAAGGAGTCTAGCAGCTGCATTTTGGACTACCTGTAACTTATTTATTGAAGAAGCGGGACAACCACCTAGTAGTGCATTACAATAGTCCAGTCTAGACGTCATGAATGCATGAACTAACTTTTCTGCATCAGAAACAAGTAACATGTTCCGTAGCTTAGCAATATTTCTAAGATGGAAGAATGCTGTTTTTGAAGAGTATTGTTACAAAAGATTTCTATTTCAAATAAATGCTGTCATTTTTAACATTTTATTCATCATAGAATCCTGAAAAAGTATCACAGATCCAAAAAATAATATTAATAAGCAGCACAACTGTTTCCATCATTGATAATAAAACAAAATATTAGAATGATTTCTGAAGGATCATGTGACACTGAAGACTGGAGTAATGATTCTGAAAATTCAGCTTTGCATCACAGGAATAAATTCTATTTTGAAGTATATCTATTACAATAATATTTCACAATATTACTACTTTGTCTTTATTTTTAGTCAAATAAAACTTATTTAATTAATGGAAAAACATCTACTTCAGAAATGCAGTAACAATTGTTCTTGTAAAACTATTTCAAATGTAAACAAATTAGAAACTTTGGCAATTCCCTAAAGCAATATTACAGCAATAAGTATATCATATACTGTCTGTTGCATTTATGAGAGAAAAATATAGCTGTAAAGCATAGTTGTGACTGCTTTTACTGTAGCCTCCGCGGTGTATTTTAGTGTTGTCGTAAAACACATAAAAGTCAAGTTGTCGAGTCTGTCAACGAACTCCGGAAGCTCAAAGAGCATTTTCAGCATACGTTGCATGACGGTTAGTTTAAAGCACTAAAGCGAGTTCAGCTGTGCTGCACTACATGTTGCAGAAATGATCTGTGTGGCATTTATTGGATATATCAGGCAGTTAGAGCCTCATATTCGTGTGGTACAACGTGATGACTTTATATCCGTTCCAGCAGGTGTCAAAGTACTGACACTGTACCAACATGTTTAGTTGTTGCTCTGATGGCCCCCAAAAATATATTCAGATGCTTAAAATGTCAGAATGTGATAGCATTATTTGAAAATATGAAACCGAATACACTCTTGACTAACTTTTCTTCAATCTTACCTATTTTTTTCGACTTTAAGTGAAAGTATGAAGGCAGTTCAACTTGAGTTCACAAGTTTAGGTCATTACATTGACTGGCAACCTAACCATAAAGTGTCCAGTGAAAGGGCTGTTATTGTCGTACACTTTGTAAGAACAATCTGGCTTAAAGTAACAACCGAAACAGATTATGAGTCATTGCTGAGGAGTCAAGCTTCAGTGAGAGCTGTTAAACCCTTTACCCCATGGTGGGCTTTTGGCTGCCTTAGAGGATTTAGTAATGAGGGTTTTGATTGGAGCTGCTCATAGGGTCTGCTGTAACATTATCCCGGTTAGTGTAACACTCTAAATATGCTGCAAAGCGAAGGGAGCCGCTAGGCTCTGAACTGCTGTCGAATCACCAGCATGACGACACCCCACAGGGACAGTTTCTCTAGAGCTGGGCCTAAACAAACACCGGCCCAGAATCCATCAATACCGCACCAGCTGCAACAGATGCCTGGAAATCTCTGGATGTTCAACAGAAAAGGTTGTAGTGCTTTCAGTGGTTGTATGTAATAAATTACTGGGCTTACGAGAAGGCCATCAGTGACTTGGAAGCAGTTTCAAAGCATGTTTTGACACAGTAGCTATGTATGTTAACCCTTAAATGCATACCTCGGGTCTTTAGCGACCCTGGACGTTATTTGCTACCCTCTCCCTCTATTTTTTCAAGTTTGACATCAACTTTCTTAGTAGTCCTTAATCTATTCAGTATAAACAATATAACAAGAAAATAAAACAAAATATGAAAGAATGTCTGTTTTCAAATTATTTTTTGTAAAAAGTGTATAGGGTCGCTAGAGACCTATACAGACGAGATGTGGAATAGTATAAGTATATTTTTCGTGTGCAGAAATATGTAAACATCTGATGGCTGAATACATGCAATTCAACTTTATTCTTCGAGCTGGCACTGTTTAATAGACAATAATGACGTGATGTTTCACTGATAACTATCGCAGCAGTGTTGTTTTTGACAACCATCTTAGATTTAGTCTTAGTCTTTTGGACTAAAATGGTTATTAGTTTTAGTCAAATTTTAGTCACTTCTATATGTGATAGTTTTAGTCCAATTTTAGTCGACGAAAAGTCAAGAAGGTTTTAGTCTAGTTTTAGTCGACGAAACGTCAAAAAGGTTTTAGTCTAGTTTTAGTCAAAAAAAGGGGAAAAAGTAGTCTTTTAAGAAATTAATGTAGGTCAGTAAGTATTTTGCTGTTGGGTAGTGTCACTTGTAAGTTCTGAAAATAGCAGATCTATAGTTCAACACAATGTGAGCTTCTGGATCGACTATTTTCACCAATAATTACAATAATGAAGGAATGTTTTAAAACATAAAAGACAAACAAGGATGGAATGCTAAAACGGCTTGCCATAGTAGTATGGCAAAGAGTATTTAATGCTAAAAAGGCTTGCCATAGCGGCAGATATTTTTCGGTTTTAATTGGCATGCACAATAAGCAGAAATGTCATGCATTTTAAACGTCTGACGGACCACCCACTAACATTTTCGTCTATTCTCGTCTCGTCAACGAAAACTCACACAAGTCTCATGTTTTAGTCATCAACGAGCCAATTTTATCTCGTCAACGTCTCGTTATCGTCATGGAAAAAAGTGGCGTCAACGAAATGATTTCGTCATCGTCATCGTTGATGAAAACAACACTGTATCGCAGGCATAAAACAAACGAATATCATCAGCAAAAATTTAACTGGTTTGAATGGCTTCACTGCAGAGCAATTACTGTCAGAGTTCTACCACAGCAAGATCCACCAGCCACGCCCCCTGAAGAGAGAGACACACACACGTTCACTGTCACCTGATTACTGATTACTCACCTGGATCCAATCAGCTCCCCTATATATACCCGGACTGAATCATTCCTCGTTGTCTGATCTACCGATCACACCCCTGCATGCTCTTCCCGTGGACTCTATGGTTTCCTGGTTCCACAGTTGGATTTACTTACCTGAATGCTGGACATCTCAGATAAGAACTATCACCTCAATACCTGCTTCAATATACTTACCAAAACTGTTAATAAACTTACCTTTTATCTTATACACTCACCTCCGTCTCTGCCTCTCTCTGTGCTGTGACAGAAGATCAGACCAACAACATAATGGACAACGAGGAAACACCTGCACCAGATCAACTCACCGAACTCATCAAAGCCTTCAAAGCGGCGCTAACACCATCTCCCGCGCCGCCATCTGCCTCAGGAAGTCCCATGGCTTTGCCAAACACATATTCGGGAGAAGCGGCTGAGTGTAGCGGTTTCCTACTGCAAGTCCAACTATTTATCAAGATGCAACCACAGCAATTTTCTACGGACGAATCTAAGGTAGCGTTTCTCATTTCTCTACTCACCGGAAAAGCTCTACAATGGGCGAAGTCAATATGGCAAGCTAAAACTCCAATAATTCAGTCTATTGAGCAATTCACCTGTCATTTTTCTGAGGTTTTCAGTTCAAACACAGACGTACTCACCGTTTCTGATCAGCTCTTCCGACTGCAACAAGGTTCTTCTTCCATCCACGAGTACACCCTCCATTTCCGGACGCTGGCGGCGGCTAGCGGTTGGAATGAGACATCGCTGCTGGGTGCCTATCGTCACGGTCTCCACCCGGACATTCGCGCCGCTATGGCCATCTACGACGACAACATCGGGTTGGAGACCTTTCTACAGCGAGCTAAGAGGGTATCTCAGCACCTAGCCGCCTGCCAGCCGTCTGAAATCGCTCCTCAGCCCGCTATGGTGGCAGCTTGCTCTCCAGTACCAGAACCAATGCAAATCGATTCCTACACGTCTCCTACGAACCTGTCCTGTCAGACCCCCTCGTCCGGTGGTGAGTACTATTCAATCAGACATTGAAACTGCTCACCTGACTCTTATACCTGTGACACTGCGTACTGCTGAACAAGATCTTTGTGTTTCTGCTCTCCTTGACTCAGGCTCATCGGGAAACTTCATCTCACAAGAATGCATAGATCTCTTACGCTTACCACGTCACCGCCATAGTCCTGCACTTTCCGTCAAGACCATCCAAGGAAAACCACTCGGACGTGGGCGGATCCGGTATTCTTCACCATACATCACTCTGCAAGTAGGATTATTTCATCAAGAACAAATCAAGTTTCTGGTACTGGAGAACTCCACGGTTGACATCATTCTGGGACGTCCTTGGCTCCATCGCCATCATCCAGAACCATGTGATATCATCGGGTGGAGTAAACATTGCCTGAAGAACTGTTTTACCCGGTTACCCTCTCCAGTTTCTGCTCCCCTGACCGTCGCATCAACCAAGATTGAAAGTCCTGAGACTGACAGCAATGTGGAGATCCCAGTGGAGTATGAGGATTACGAGGACGTCTTCAGCAAGCAAGCTGCCACCCAACTTCCTCCTCACCAGCCATGGGACTGTTCCATCGACCTGCTACCTGGAGCACAATTACCCAAAGGACGCGTCTACCCTTTGTCCAACCCGGAGCGCCAGGCGATGGAGGAGTACATCCAGGAAGCTTTGAAGCAAGGATTCATTAGACCGTCCACCTCACCAGCTGCCTCAAGCTTCTTCTTCGTGGGTAAGAAGGATGGAGGTCTCCATCCCTGCACATTGATTACCGTCAACTTAATGCCAACATACTCCAACAACCATACCCTCTTCCACTCGTTCCTGCCACCCTCGAGGAACTCCGTGGGGCTCACATCTTCTCCAAGCTGGACCTGCGGAGTGCTTATAACCTCGTTCGTATTCGTGAGGGAGACGAGTGGAAAACAGCATTCATAACACCTGCTGGCCACTATGAATATTTGGTTATGCCCTACGGTTTGTCCATCAGTCCCTCTGTCTTCCAAACGTTTATGGACGAGGTGTTCCGGGAATTTCTGCATAAGTTTGTGGTCGTCTATATTGACGACATTTTGATTTATTCCCGGAACCAGGCCGAACATCGCCAGCACGTCCGTCAGGTCCTTCAAGTCTTGCGCCAACATCAGCTATACCTCAAGCTTGAGAAGTGTGAGTTCCACCAGACTAAGATTCAGTTCCTGGGTTACAACATCAGTCCCGAGGGTGTGCAAATGAACCTGGAGAAGGTGCAGTTCATCCTGAAATGGCCCAAACCCAGTACAGTTAAGGAACTTCAACGCTTCCTGGGGTTTTCCAACTTCTACCGCTGATTCATAAAGGATTACAGCATCATCACTGCACCTCTGACCTCCCTCCTACGTGGTCGACCCAAACATCTGGTCTGGACCAACTCTGCCCACGAAGCCTTCCAACAACTTAAGAAGATTTTCAGCACTGCTCCCCTCCTACACCATCCCAACCCCGATCTTCCGTTCGTAGTTGAGGTAGATCGGAGCAGTGCTGTCTCAAGCAGCTGGTGAGTCCACTCTCCTCCATCCCTGTGCCTATTACTCCAAGAAACTGTCTCCGGCGGAGCAAAATTACGATGTAGGCAATCGTGAGTTACTTGCCATCAAACTCGCCTTGGAAGAGTGGCGTCATTGGCTGGAAGGGGCTAACCATCCGTTTACCATCATCACGGACCATAAAAACCTTCAATACCTTCGAGAAGCCAAACGACTCAACCCCCGTCAAGCAAGATGGGCATTGTTCTTCACACGTTTCCAGTTCAAGATCACCTACCGTCCCGGATCCAAGAACATTCCTGCTGATGCTTTATCCAGACAATTCTCCTACGATGCTGCTATCGAGCCAGAAAACATCATTCCCACTGACCTCATTGTTAGCCCCATCCAGTGGGACATTGACACCTGGATCCACGAAGCCACTCTCCAAGAGCCTGCTCCGCCAGAATATCCAGAAGGTAAAATCTACGTACCCAGCTCCCAGCGTCAACACCTTCTGGACACAGTTCACTAGTCTCCGGGCTCTGGACACCCAGGTAGCAGACGGACCCTCTCGCTCATCCAATCTCGGTACTGGTGGTCCAGTATGACCCGGGATGTCATCAGGTACGTCCAAAGCTGCTCAGTCTGTGCCACCTCTAACACACCTCGTCATCTGCCCACAGGAAAACTGGTGCCACTACCCATCCCGCAGAGACCCTGGTCCCACCTCGGGGTTGACTTTGTGACGGACCTCCCAGAATCCGAAGGTAACACCTGCGTGCTGGTTGTAGTGGACAGTTTCTCCAAGGCCTGCAAATTCATCCCCTTGGCGGGCCTACCTACGGCTATGAACATCGCAGTGTTACTCTTCCAGCACGTATTCCGTCACTTTGGTCTCCCCGAGGAGATCGTGTCGGACCGGGGTCCACAATTCATTTCTCATGTATGGAAATCATTTTTCAAGTCACTTGGTGTTTCTGTTAATCTCTCATCAGGATACCAACCACAGACTAACGGCCAGACTGAGAGGAAGATCCAGGAGCTTGGACGTTACCTCCGGTCATACTGTTCTGCTGACCAACACAGTTGGAGCAGGTTCCTCCCGTGGGCCGAGTATGCACAGAACTCACTACACCAAGAGACCACCGGACTAACCCCCTTCCAGTGCATACTCGGTTTTCAGCCACCGCTGTTTCCCTGGACGGAGGAACCCACAAATGTTCCAGCTGTCGACTACTGGTTCCGAGAGAGCGAGAGAGTGTGGGACTCAGCTCATCAACATCTACAACAAGCCATCAGACGCCACAAGGAATTCGCCGATGTTCGTAGAAGACCCACCCCATTATACCAACCTGGAGACAAGGTGTGGTTATCTACGAGAGACATCAGGCTGAGGTTACCGTGCAAGAAGCTGAGTCCCCGCTACATCGGTCCATTCGAGGTCCTGAGGCAGATCAATGAAGTGACATATCAGCTTCAGCTCCCACCCAGGTACAGAATCCATCCTACCTTTCATGTGTCACTCCTTAAACCCTACTTTCCCTCTGCCACAGATAATCCTGGAGCTGAAGCTGATACCCCTCCTCCAGAGATCCTGGATCAACCTTCCATCTACACCGTGAATGAGATCCTGGATTCCCGACGTCGGGGCAACCGCCTGGAATATCTGGTCGACTGGGAGGGGTACGGACCGGAGGAAAGATCATGGGTGGCCAGAGACGATATCCTCAATCCACAACTTCTGACGGACTTCCACCAGAGCCACCCAGAACGTCCTGCCCCTCGCGGTCGAGGTCGTCCTCGACGTCGAAGAGGGGCGTCGGGAGCCGCCCCTGGAGGAGGGGGTAATGTCAGAGTTCTACCACAGCAAGATCCACCAGCCACGCCCCCTGAAGACACACACACGTTCACTGTCACCTGATTACTGATTACTCACCTGGATCCAATCAGCTCCCCTATATATACCCGGACTGAATCATTCCTCGTTGTCTGATCTACCGATCACACCCCTGCATGCTCTTCCCGTGGAGACTATGGTTTCCTGGTTCCACAGTTGGATTTACTTACCTGAACGCTGGACATCTCAGATAAGAACTATCACCTCAATACCTGCTTCAATATACTTACCAAACCTGTTAATAAACTTACCTTTTATCTTATACACTCACCTCCGTCTCTGCCTCCCTCTGTGCTGTGACAATTACTGTACGCAATAAAATATGAATGTCACTTTCATTTGAAGGTAGATGTGGTAAATAAGCTTCTAGCAATCAAAATATTGACTTTGAAGTCATTGAAAACTATAGCTTTGAGAATATGGCTGAGATCAAAAGTTAACAAAATATGCTTAAATTTATTCTTCTGTAATTGTTCATAAAATATCAAGAGAGTTTTTTGCCATTGCAGAAGTTACAGATCCACCCGTGCTGGATATATAGGTCCGGGTCACTAAAGACCTGAATGTGTAATAATAATTCATGCATTTAAGGGTTAAGGGTCTTGAGGTGTGGTAACTGTAGTATAAGCGGAATAATTGACTTCGGGCCATAGAATTATGCGAAAATAATGCACACCCGAGGTGGAACGGCCACTCCGCTTCGCATCGTGACCGCATCACCACCTCGGGTGTGCATTATTTTCTAAGAATTCTACGGCCCGTCGTCAATTATTCCTTACATAACATTTCAATGACAGTTTTTTGACATGGACATTTTTGTCCATTATGAAGTGTTTGCACCTATGTGTAACTTTTTTTTTGAACGCACAAGGGTTAAAGGAGACCTGTTGTGCCCCTTTTGTGCCCCAATATGTATATAAGTCTCAGGTGTACCAAGAATATGTGTAGTTTCAGCTTAAAATACCCCACGGATCATTTATTGTTTAATTTTGAATTTGCCTATTTTCAGTGAAAGAAACACGCTGTTTTCGTGCATGTCTTTTTAAATGCATATGGGCTGTACCTCAGCTTGTACCTCAGATACATCATTTTGGTTTTGTTTATCAAGTCTATCGCGCTGAAATCATGTGTTTTGAACCATATTTGTTTAAACTTCTGATTTAGGATTTTCTGAGCGCACACATCCGAAGCACGTGCACAGAAAGCAGCTGTCACATGGCATGCAAATACTAAACTGAGCTCACCTGCAGCCAATTCTGTGCTCACCTGTGCAGCCAATAACAGAATTAGCATGCTTTGCTTGATGGTGGCGTCGTAGGTGAAAACTTGCAGATTAAAGAGCGGTAATACTATAATCTTACTCTGTCAAAATCAGACAAGCTCATTTTTTCACATGCTTACCAAAACAAATTTACTGGGTTGTCTTTTTCAAGGTTTTGGGAAGATGCACTAGGGACCCGATTAGCACTTAAATCATGTCAGATTTTCATGATATGTCACATTTAAGGGTTTGAAAATTTGTCTCAGCCATTTTTGACAATAACATTAAATTTTCAAGCAATAGATTTATACTTAGATAATGTAGCTTTAATAGTGAAATGGTCATGTCATAAGCACAGCAAACAAGACATAAGGAAAATATACACATTTAATACAAATCTACAAAACATATTTCAGTAAACTTGTATATAAACATTAACAAAATACAACAGTAGTTTAAAATGTACCCTTCATCTACATAACAGTTATAGGAAATGTATATCTGGCTGTCTTCTGTGTATTTTCATGCACTGGACCCTCATTTCTGCTAGAAACAAAAGTGATCTTAAGGCAAATCTTAAAATTGTCTGTTATTTTGGGTGGAGGTAGAGGATTGAATTGTGCGCGTACACACAGTATTTGATATCTTTGACAGTATCAGAGACAAGTAAAGGAGACGGTCCACTCATATAAAAATAAATGAGAAAATTGTACCGCTCAGTATAACAACTGTAGTCCTGCAGTTAAAAGAGCCTAAAGAGGCACGGCCTGTTTTTTATGTATGGTCCAGCCTAAAACAATAAAGCACTTCGAGCTAAAGAAGCATAATTTATGATACCATTATTGCCAAATTTTGTCACTTATATGAAATGTTTTGTCAGATTTTGTCCCTGATATTAATTAAATATATAATATTGACAAAAAGTTTTGTAGATTTTGGTCAATATGATATCTGTGTCCTCTGCCCCTACTTAAAACAATACAAAAACATTTTACTGAAATTTCACATAAATCACAAGAGCTAACCACGTGTGCGTCAGATAGGCTTTCTATGTTCAAGCAAACATACAGTATTAATTACACGTATTATGATATAGTTTAAAGCTGAATCATCATGTTAATGTGGTAATAATAAAAATATTTAATATTTGTTAATATTAGCTTTTTATATATATTTTTTGTAATTTCCGTATTTAATAAGATATTTTTTATTCATATATTTTATAAACAAAAAACTGATTGAATGTACAGTCGTGGCCAAAAGTTTTGAGATTTACATAAATATTGGAAATTGGAAAAGTTGCTGCTTAAGTTTTTATAATAGCAATTTGCATATACTCCAGAATGTTATGAAGAGTGATCAGATGAATTGCATAGTCCTTCTTTGCCATGAAAATGAACTTAATCCCGAAAAAAATCTTTCCACTGCATTTCACTGCTGTCATTAAAGGACCTGCTGAGATCATTTCAGTAATCGTCTTGTTAACTCAGGTGAGAATGTTGACGAGCACAAGGCTGGAGATCATTATGTCAGGCTGATTGGGTTAGAATGGCAGACTTGACATGTTAAAAGGAGGGTCATGCTTGAAATCATTGTTCTTCCATTGTTAACCATGGTGACCTGCAAAGAAACGCGTGCAGTCATCATTGCATTGCATAAAAATGGCTTCACAGGCTATTGTGGATTGAGGATATTGTGGCTACTAAGATTGCACCTAAATCAACAATTTATAGGATCATCAAGAACTTCAAGGAAAGAGGTTCAATTCTTGTTAAGAAGGCTTCAGGGCATCCAAGAAAGTCCAGAAAGCGCCAGGATCGTCTCCTAAAGAGGATTCAGCTGCGGGATCGGAGTGCCACCAGTGCAGAGCTTGCTCAGGAATGGCAACAGGCAGGTGTGAGCGCATCTGCACGCACAGTGAGGCCAAGACTTTTGGGAGATGGCCTGGTGTCAAGAAGGGCAGCAAAGAAGCCACTTCTCTCCAAAAAAAACATCAGGGACAGATTGATCTTCTGCAAAAAAGTATGGCGAATGGACTGCTGAGGACTGGGGCAAAGTCATATTCTCCGATGAAGCCTCTTTCCGATTGTTTGGGGCATCTGGAAAAAGGCTTGTCCGGAGAAGAAAAGGTGAGCGCTACCATCAGTCCTGTGTCATGCCAACAGTAAAGCATCCTAAGACCATTCATGTGTGGGGTTGCTTCTCATCCAAGGGAGTGGGCTCACTCACAATTTTGCCCAAAAACACAGCCATGAATAAAGAATGGTGCCAAAACACCCTCCAACAGCAACTTCTTCCAACAATCCAACAACAGTTTGGTGAAGAACAATGCATTTTCCAGCACAATGGAGCACCGTGCCATAAGTCAAAAGTGATAACTAAGTGGCTCGGGGACCGAAACGTTGAAATTTTGGGTCCATGGCCTGCAAACTCCCCAGATCTTAATCCCATTGAGAACTTGTGGTCAATCCTCAAGAGGCGGGTGGACAAACAAAAACCCACTAATTCTGACAAACTCCAAGAAGTGATTATGAAAGAATGGGTTGCTATCAGTCAGGATTTGGCCCAGAAGTTGATTGAGAGCATGCCCAGTCGAATTGCAGAGGTCCTGAAAAAGAAGGGCCAACACTGCAAATACTGACTCTTTGCATAAATGTCATGTAATTGTCGATAAAAGCATCTCACAGTTCTGCATTTTTCTCAGAATTGTGACATATAAATGCACAATTGCAAGTTATAAAGGCAGAATTACTAGATATAAAATCAGAATTGCAGGATATAAACTCACAATTGCGAGAAATAAAGTCAGAATTGCGGGATATAAATTCGAGAAATAACGTCAGAATTGTGAGATATAAACTCGCAATTCAGACTTTTTCTTGCAATTTCTCTGAATTTATAACTCCCAATTGTGAGTTTATAATCTCAATTCTGAGAAAAAAGTCAAAATTGCAAGTTTGTATAACGCAATTCTGAAAAAAATCTGAATTGTGATATAACAAGTTGCAATAACTTTTTTTATTCAGTGGACTTTTTCTTGCAATTGCAAGTTTGTATCTCGCAATTCTGACTTTTTTTCAGAATTGTGAGGTATAAACTCACAATTGTGAGATATAAAGTCAGAATTACAAGAAGTCAGAATTGAGAGATATAAAGTCAGAACTGCGAGATATAAGGTCAGAATTACGGGATATAAACTCGCAATTGCGAGTTATAAAAATAGTACCGAATTCTAAACTCACAATTGCGAGTTTATGTCACGCACTTGCAAGTTTATATCACAATTCTGAGAAAAAAAGTCAGAATTGCAGGTTTGTATTAGCAATTCTGAAAAAAATCTGAAGTTGCAATAACCTTTTTTTATTCAGTGGAAACTAAATACATATTTTAAAAGTGTAAGTGCAACACATTTAATAAAAAAAAGTTAATTACAGCATGCCAGAATTGCTGTTGATGAAGTATAAATTGTATTTAACTGATAACATTGACCTGCAAATGAGTGTCTTCCTTATTACTTTATAAGAGATCAACACCTCTAATGATCTAAATTCTTTCCACCAAGCAGCTCTCAGCATTGCATTTGGCACCACATTCTGCTCATTTGTCATATAACACCATCATCACTGTTCATCACTGTAGCTGCTTTTGCAGGGACTTGGTGTAGATCTGACCTCCCCATTTACTCCCACCCATCCATTGGCGTCTTTGGCTCGCACCCAGTCCTTACCCACGTAACCTTTGACCTCCCCTATGGAGCATCTCTCGCTGGGATCCAGTGCTAACATCCTCCTAAACATCTGCATGCACAAGGGCGTAAATCTTTTCCACTGAGATGGCACAGGGTTTTTCTTTGGTGATCTGCGCCAGTCTGCAAACTCCTCGTAGAAATCGTCAGTGTTATTGCAGCGCTCCCAGGGGAAGAAGCCAGTGAGGATACAGAAAAGAAGCACACCAAAGGCCCAGGTGTCTAGAGTGGACTCCACACAGAGTGGAGGGACTTTCACCTCCTTCTGACCTTCCTCCAAGACCATGGCGCACAGCTCTGGAGCCATGTACGGCAGTGTGCCTGATATATAGCGGATGAAGGTTCCTTGTCTCTGGGTGAGGCCGAAGTCGGCCAGTTTGACCCACCGGCATTGGGTGTCCAACAGCAGTACGTTCTCAGGCTTGATGTCACGGTGGACCAGACCACGCTGGTGGATGAACTCTAGAGCGCAAGAGATCTGAACGGCACAACGCTTCACTGCACATTCAGGGATGCCCACCTGAAAAAAAAAGAAAAGAAAAGCAGTATAGTAAGTATAGTTTTAAACAAATATTGCATATTAATGCCAGTGGAATGTTTTATCATTTTTTCTTGTATCATGTATTTGTTTTTATTATTATTTTCATTATTAATTATTATTCGATTTTTAACATAAGTACATAAGTTAACATAAGTTCTTTGGAGCGTTATGAAAAAAGTAACACATTTAAAACTATATTGTCTAGTGTAAAGGATACCATTTTATAAAAAAAATATATATATTAAATTAAATTCAATAATATATTATAAAACTTTGGTTATATTTAAATAATAAAAATATAGAACTTTAAAACTAATAACATTTAATAATTTAATTAGAATTTTTATTAAAAAAAAAAAATATATATATATATATATCTTTTTATATGTTGGTGTTCATGTTAATATTTTAAAAATTAAAAAAATTAATATTACATTAAAATCAAATATATGATAAAAAACATATAAACTATTAACAAAATAAGTTTTATATATATATATATATATATATATATATATATATATATATATATATATATATATATATATAAACTTAAAACGTTTAGACTTTGTATCATTTTATATATAACATTTTTTACTTTATAAATATCTAAAATATTTTCTATAAAATAAAATAGGATAATATTAATATTATAATATTGGAATCTGAGGGTGCAAAAAAAATCTAAATATTGAGAAAATCGCCTTTAAAGTTGTCCAAATGAAATCTTAGCAATGCATATTACTAATCGAAAATTACGTTCTGATATATTTATGGTAGGAAATTTACAAAACATATTCATGGAACATGATCTTTACTTAATATCCTAATGATTTTTGGCATAAAAGAAAAAAATATATATATTGCTACAAATATATCCGTGCTACTTAAGACTGGTTTTGTGGTCCAGGGTCACATATTAGTTCTATACTTTTTTATATAATGTATAAAAATATATTTTATTAGTTATATATGATTTCTTTGAAATTATAGCCATTTTTAATCAATTATTTATATTTATTTAAGTTAATGTTAGCAAACAATTATTAACTGAGATAGACCAATATGCTCTGCAATTTTTTTTTTTTTTTTTTTTTTTTTTTTTTTTATTTGACAACTCGCAGACAGAACACAAACCAACACAAGACATCACAAAGACAAACTACAAATACTGCCAGTCCAAACAAAATTTACATCTCAGCAGGTCAGTCCATCAAATGGTGAAAATGTTCTTTAGGTGACAGGAATTGTCCATAAAATGAAGAGCAGAGAGATCCAAAAAAGAGGTAATCTAGGTTCAAGAGGTAATGTCCCAGATGCTTGAATACACACAAAGGGCGTAGCAGGAAAGCAGACAAACATACAAAAAGGTACAATACCCAGGTGTGCCTAGTTTGATACTGTATCCTTGTCCCTATTAATATAATCAATAAAGGGACCCCAAATCTTAAAAAAATTGGTACAACTGTCTGATAAGGTATGTCGCAACTCTTCAAGATATAAACAGGACACCATATCGTTCAGCCATTGTTTAAAACATGGTGGAGAGCTAGATTTCCATTCCCTCAAAATCACCCTCTTTGCGATAACCATACCGAACATAAGTGCCTCTTGCAGTGCCGCTGGAAGAGTTATGGAATAGTCAGAGCAATGTAGTATTGCAAAGATACCATCTGGTTGCAGTGGCTTGTTATATATATCACTGTATAAATGAAAAATGTCATCCCAGAAACCTCTAAGTTTGGGACAGTCCCAAAAAAGATGCGCAAGGGTCCCAGCACTTGATTTGCACCTGTCACAGGTAGGAGAGACAGAGGGGAAGATCTTATTAAGTTTAGTTTTGGAGTAATGTAAGCGATGTATTATTTTATACTGGATAAGCTGAAGCCTAGCATTGATGGAACATGCATTAACCCTTTCTAATCCCATTTCCCAGAGCCCATCGGAAATTTCTACACCTATGTCCTTAATCCAGGCATCTCTGATGTGAAGAGAAGAAATGTTAACTGTGAAAAGTGAAACAAAAGAAGAAATTAGGCCTTTGGATATAGGGCTTGTAGACAAAAGATTGTAAAAATTGTGCTGATCTGGCATCTGATCAAGTGGTAGAGACTGTTTTACAAAATTTCTAATTTGTAGATATCAAAAAAAAATGCCCGGTAGGAATTTGGTATTTCTCCTGAAGTTGAGCAAAAGATGCAAAGCATTTGTTTAGATAGAAATCCCTCACCAGAGACAGACCCTTCATAGCCCAGTTAATAAATGTAGAGTCCATCAAACCAGGTTTAAAGGAAGGGTTTTGCCATATAGGGGCATAACAGGACAGAACAGAGAGTTTCAACACACTTTTAATTTGCTTAAGTATTCTGAGTGAATTTGCCTTATGAGATTCTATTGCAGGCCAGCTAGGGTGGAGGTTGCATTCTTGACCACCAGCAGTTGCTGCGTGGTTCCAGTAAACCCATGTTCTGGCGTTACAGGCCCAGTAGTAGTGGCGCAAAACAGGAAGTCCAAGGCTGCCTTCAGTTAAGGGTTTCTGGAGATGCGCCTTGGTTATGCGTGGCGTCTTGAAGGCCCATATGAAGGGCATGATGATTGAGTCTACTGTCTTAAAAAAAGAAGATGTAAGAAAGATGGGTACATTTTGAAAAAGGTAGATGAATTTGGGTAGCACAATCATTTTAATAATATTAACACGCCCTATTATTGATAAAGGAAGAAGTTTCCATTTTTCAATCATACTTTTAAGTTTAGCAATAAAATCCATATAATTGTGTTTAAAAAGAAGTTTAGGATTTCTAGTGATGTTGATCCCTAAGTATTTGAAGTAATCCGTTGCAAGCCTGAATGGCAAACCATTAAGAAAAGTGGGGTCTAGGTCATTCGACAAAGGCATGAACAGACTTTTATCCCAGTTGATAGTGAACCCAGAAAATTGCCCAAATTGCTTTATCAGATCAAGGAGGGGGGATATGGATGTCTTTGCATCTGACAGAGTCAAAATCACATCATCTGCATACAGGCCAATGGTACAGTCAGATCTACCACATCTTATCCCACTAATTTGAGAGCTGGCTCTAATAGCTATCGCCAAGGGCTCAAGAGCCAAGGCAAAAAGCAAGGGGGAAAGACAGCATCCCTGTCTCGTGCCACAACCTAACATGAACTGGGGAGATCTATCAAAGTTTGTCAGAACAGAGGACTTGGGACATGCATATAGCATCCTTAACAAAGTCATAAATTTGTCACCAAAGCCAAATTTTTCCAGGGCAGCAAACATGTATCTCCATTCAACTTGATCAAAAGCCTGCTGTGCATCTAAAGAGATAGCAGCAGCATGGGGCAACTTAGTAGAGCACATTACATTCAACAGACGGCGGGTGTTAGAGAAAGAAAATCTATCAGAAATGAACCCTGTTTGATCAGGGTGGATTAAGGTGCCAATATATTTGTTCAGCCGATTTGTTAGAACTTTGGCTATAATCTTTTGGTCAGAATTCAGCAAGCTTAGAGGATGATAAGATGCCACGTCAGCTTCATCTCTGTCCTTTTTCCGAAGCAAACAGACATGAGCGTCATAGAGAGTTTGAGGAAATACTCCATCCTCTAAAGAACAGTTTATCATCCGAAGTAAAAGGGGTGCAATGGTGTCAATGTGAGCTTTATAAAATTCTATACCAAATCCATCGGTACCGCAAGCTTTGCCATTAGGGAAGGAGCGTATGGCAGTTTTAATTTCCTCCAATGTGAAACACGCATCTAGAACCTGCCTGGCACCATCATCAAGGGATGGGATTTCCAGTGCATTGAGGAAGTTTGCTATCTCTATGTCAGTGGCTGTAGACTTTGAGGTATATAATTGGCTGTAAAAATCAAAAAATCTATTGTTTATGTTTTTAGGATCAGTTATTAGCTGACCATTAGAAGAATAGATTTTATGTATTGCCCTATCTGCTTGCACTCCTTTTAACTGTCTAGAAAGCAGTTTATGTGCTTTCTCACCCAGTTCAAAATGTGTTTGTCTCAGCCTGCAGATATAATGTCTCACCTGCCCACCAAGAATCTGATTGTACTCATATTTGATTTTCAAAATAGCATTTAGGGTATCCTCAGATTTTGAGTTTCTATAAGAATCCTCTAAAGCAGATAGCTCAGACTCAATCTCGGAAAGACGTCTCAGTCTAGCTTTTTTACGAGAAGACTGATATGATATGACTTGTCCCCTGACAACTACTTTAAAAGTCTCCCACAATGTTGAATCCGAGACATCCCCTGTGTCATTGCTTTGCAGAAATTCTGAGATCTTAATGGATATATATTCACAAAAGCTTTTATCTGAGAGTAGAATGGGGTTAAATTTCCAGTTATAGTGACGTGCATTCAAGTTCAAGTTTACATTAATTGAGAGGGGAGCATGGTCGGAGACTAAAATACTATGATAAGTGGAATTGTCTACTTTTGATATTAGTCTGGCGTCAACTAAAAAATAATCTATTCTAGAGAAACTACCATGTACTGGAGAGAAAAAATAATATTGTCTGTCAGAGGGGTGTTGGAGTCTCCATATGTCTACTAAATCAAGCGACTTTATCAGATTATTAAGAATAGGCACAGATTTTGAAGGTGGGGCCGGTTTAGAAGAAGACCTGTCAACCAGAGGGTCTAGATAACAGTTGAAGTCACCACCAATAATAATGTTGTGTGTGCTATGGTTAGCCACAAGATTAAAAATTTTGCAGAAGAAATCAGGGCTATCGAAGTTAGGGGCATATATGTTTAAGAGGGCTAAAGGGACAGAGTTAATTGTACCTGTGACAAGGACAAATCTCCCAGCTGGATCAGTTAGCATGGACTTAAAAATAAATGGAATAGTTCTACGAATAAGAATAGCAACACCCCTTGCTTTAGAAGAAAAAGAGGACTGGTAAATGTGTGATATCCACAAAGATCGCAAACGCCCTTGCTCAGTTGGTCAAATATGGGTCTCTTGCAGAAAAATTATATCTGCTGATAGAATTTAAGGTGTGAAAATACTTTCCCCCGCTTTAATGCTCCACCCAGGCCTCTACAGTTCCAAGATATGAAAGTAATAGGACCTCTATCTGACCTATTTGAGTAATTATCCTGCATCTAAGTTAAAACATAACAGACAAAGCAGACTGACATACAAAAGCTCAATATTTGGCAGATTAACAAAGAACAAACACCCCCCCCCTGAGAACACACCCCAAACCGCCATAGAGAACAATGCGGCTTGTCATTCTTCCTATAGGAGACTGCTGGGTAACAGAGCCATTGTGCACTAAAGGCTAGCCTAAGCCGACAGCCCCGCGAGAACCTCCGATATACCAATACAAACTCACTTATTACTGCACAGATAATACTCTATGCTTTAATTATGAACATAATCATGAATAATGCATAACGTGCAAGAAAAATAAAATAAAAAAAATAAAATAAAATTTAGAACGGGAAGATAGGATCCGCAAGTCGCACGTAGAATGAAAAGTCCCGATACTTATGTTAGCACCTGCTGCCCATAAAAAAATAAAAAATAAAAAAAAAACTTAGGTGCCAAGTTTTACATTATTTAAACAACTTATTTACCTGAGAACGCTAACCGGTATAAAAGGCAATTATACTTAATCTTTAATTTCAAGAGTCTTGGCAAACCGTTCTGCAGCTGCTGGTGTCTCAAAGACATTCACGGTGTTGTCGTAGAACACATGAAGTCTGGCTGGAAAGCGAAGGGAGCACTTGGCTCCAGCCTCGGTGAGCCTGTTCCTCACGGTATTGAAGGACTGTCGCTGTGCTGCCACCTCTGCCGTATAGTCGGGGAAAATCGACACTCTGTCACCGTTGTAGCGAAGCGGAGCAAGCTGACGGCTTAGCCGCAAAATGTCTCGCACGTCTCTGTCGTTATGGATCTTAGCGATGATGGGTCTCGGCCGCTCATTCTCCTTTGGCTTGGGCTTCAAACTGCGATGCGCTCTGTCCACCTTTACCGGTTTGCTGAAGTTATCCTTACCAAGTAACTCTGGGATCAACTTGGAGATGAATTCAGTAGGACGACTCTTCTCTTCTCCCTCTTTGATTCCAACAATCCGTATGTTAAGCCTTCGAGAGCGACCCTCTAAATCATTGAGCTTGGCACTGAGGCGGCCGTTAGCCACCTGAAGCTCATTGCATGTGGCCTCCAATGACATGATGCGTTTGTCAGCAGTCGAAAGAGCTTCATCAATATCACCCATACGACGTTCAACTTCGTGATGTTTGTTCTGAAGAGTAGACAAGCACGATTCTATTGAGTCAAGACGCTCTTCCATCGATTTCTTAAGGCCATCCACTTGTTTAGAAACTTTGGCTAGCTCCGCACCTTGTTTAGTGATAGCAGCTAATATCGCTTCATTGCTAGCAGCAGTGGAAGATGCGCCTCTCCCGCTTTGTGCTTCTTTTTCCTTATTAGAGGGCATCTTGGCATAAAACTGAGTTAATTAGATTAAGACAGAACTTAGACAACAGGCGGTTGCAGAAAAAAAAGTTTGTGTGCAATAAATATTAACTTTAAACGGAGGTCACAACACGGAGCTCGAAAAAAGAACGTCTTACTCCATCACTGCGCACTAGCGCCCCTGCAATTTATTTTAATAATAATATTCTCAACTGTTTGATACTGACACTTTGCTTATGCACAGGCACAAAATTCTCTCAAGACAGCATCGTTGCATGATAAATTACGATATATGGTTGCATGAGTTTAGTAGCCCCTGCGGCGTTACTGCTGCTTTAAATCTTTCCAGGCTTCAGTTCATCTGGCTTAAGGTTTCACTGGTTATGCTGAAGTAACAGAGACTCATGTGGTGACAGAGAAAAACAGCTGCTCTGCTCTTTTACTCACACAGTGCACCCTCCAAGATTTCCTGAGAGGACATGTGAACATTACCGAAATATGTCAAGCGTACGTCCTGCTTCTTATTCAGTACAAAAAGCATGTGAACATGCCTAGCGTGTGAACGGGCCTGTAGTACATAGCAGTGCAAGGCTGGCCCAAAGTGACTTGAAAGATCTGGAGCTTTATTTACTCACACACTGTACAAATATTTACTTCAGCTACTGACACTGTAGACATAATAAAATAAACCTTAACATATTTTTCTCACTAGTTTTTTTTAATGCCCTAAGAGTAATACTGTACTAATAATACCCAAAAGTAAATAAGCATGTATCTGATCCTACAAAGGTTACCATTTCAGCATCTCAAATTATGGATTATTTTAAACATTTTGCAATAAAATGAAACCTTAGCTTATTTCAATGGTAGTATCTTCAGGTATGGAAGCTCTCAGAGGCTGTGTTTGTTATTTTTTTCTATGTATTTTAAATTTTTATTTTAAGACTATACATCACTCATCATTTCTCTGCGATGCATTTAATCAGCATCTGTCAAAACATCATTCTGCAAGCATGCAGACGTCCCGGTCCCTAAGGATAAAATATACCGTACCACATCTAGAGTCACTATAGTGAATGTGACGATAAAGTTGTAACCTTCTCAAGTGTCAGACACTGATTTAGAAGTGCTCTGCCAATGACAGGCACAGAGTGAAAGACATGCTTTAAAGTATGTCTGGCTTTGTGTATATAAATAAACAAATAAATAGATAAATATGGTGATATGTATATGAAAAGTCTCAACTGTATAAAATCATCCAACAGCATGATCCTGGCACTGTTTATGTGTAGGCACAAAATTCTCTCAAGACAACATCATTGCATTATTGCATTGACTTTTTCCACATTAGAATATGTCCTGTTTATTTTTTCTAAGCAAAAAAAAAAAAGACTTTTTTTTACCATGCTTTATTGAAGACACCCACTAATATGTCATTCTATGGAAGTTTGTTTCCATTCGTGAATAAAAATGTGACTTTTTATCAAACAATTCTAACTTTTTTCTCAGAATTGCAAGTTTATATCTCGCAATTGTAACTTTTTTTTCTCAGAATTGTAAGTTTATATCACATTTGTGACTTTTTTTCTAAGAACTGCCATTTATATTTCGCAATATAAACAGATTGTGATTTTTAATCTCGCACTGACTTTTTTCTCAAAATTGTGAGATATAAACATGCAATTGCGAGTTATAAAGTCAGAATTGCGAGATACAAACTCGCAACTGTGACAAAAAAGAATTGCAAGATATAAACTCGCATTTGCGAGAAAAGCAAGTTTTTATCTCACAATTCTGAATTCATTTCTCAGAATTGCGAGAATTCTGACTTTATAACTAACAATTGCAAGTTTATATCTCATAATTTTGGAATAAAAGGCAGAATTGGGGGATTAAAAAATCACAATTGCGAGAAATACAAACGTGCATTTCCAAGAAATTCGCAATTCTGACTTAATTTCTCAGAACTGAAAGTTTATATGTCAATTCTGACTTCATAACTCATAATTGCAAGCTTATATTTCACAATTCTGAGAAAAAAAGGTCAGAATTCCAAGTTTGCATCACGCAATTCTGAGAAATAAGGTTGTAATATATATATTTTTTTCAATGTCAGGCAAAAAGTTTTTAATTATTTAAAATATAATAAAAAGTTTGTATGATCATTTTTTCTTTTATATATTTCTATAAGTACAGGTCAAAATATTGTTTAATGCTGATGGATTATTTCACCCATATTTTCACATTTTATTTTCACAAATGTTATTTGAAACATTAAAGTAGACACTTGCAGTTATTGTGCTTTCTATGTATATAAAATTCCCTTTGTAAACTTAATTTGCAGACACTAAAATGCGATGTCTTGTCTTTGACCCATGTATGAAATAGTAATGTAGATGCTCAGTAATAGAAAAAAAAGAGATTGGACACTTTCATTAAATACTCACCCTCATGTCGTTTCAAACCCGTAAGACCTTCATTCAGCTTCAGAGCAGAAATTAAGATCTTTTTGATGAAATCCGAGAGCTTTCTGACCCTGCATAGACAGCAGTGCAACTGACACATGCAAGACCCAGAAAGGTAAAAACATTGTTAAATAGTCCAACGACAATGACTGACATGAAAGAGAATAAATTGAGTAGGCTCATAGCTTCATAAAATTATGGTTGAACCACTGATGTCACATGGACTATTTTAACGATGTCCTTACTACTTTTCTGGGCCTTGAACGTGTCAGTTGTGTTGCTGTCTATGCAGGGTCAGAAAGCTCTTGGATTTCATTAAATTTCTTTCAAAGGTTTTCCAGGTTTCGAACGACATAAGAGTCAGTAATTAATGACAGAATTTTGATTTTTGTGTGAACTATCCCTTTAATAAAAACCAACCTAATGCCCATACAGTTGAAGTAAGACTGCATCTGTGAGTGTCTCTATGTGAATAAAGGAAGGAAGGATCTCATGATGTTGGAGTACCCACCCGTGGCTGGATGATGGCGAATAGGTCCCGTCCTGTGACAAGCTCCTGGGCGAATCCATAGTGCTCATTGGACTGGAAGGCTATTCCAAACAATCCCACAATGCAGGGATGGCAAGACAGATGCAAGGAGATGCAGTATTCTCTCAGGAAGCCCTGCAGTTTGGTTGAGGCCTTAGGCATCACTTTGAGAGCCATTGGCGTGCCTGTGACAGAATTAGCAGAGAAAAAACAAGATCAGAGGACTTTCAGCCTACCTAAAAGGTGCTCTAGAGACACATAACATGACGTACAGTCTTGAGTTTGTAGTGGAAAGTATTTTCACAGCTGTTCGGATGATATCTTGGCATTACGATGTGTGGGAGTGTAAAAGAGGAGGTAGTGTTTCATTTAAATAGCATTATCTCATTTCTGAGCTGGTCAAAATGTTCCTTGCAATACTGACACACATACCACAGCAATGAATGACTCATCCACGTTCATGTGCTACAGTAGGTCTATTTACATTCTTAAAGCATACATCGTACTATTATTATAGCCAAAGAACCGTACTAATAGTGTCTTTTTGATGGTTTGATGGTTTTTGGTACACATTCACAAATGAACTAATATGATCATCCAGTTTATTTTGCTATTTATTAGGGGTTCAAGCATGTAGCGCTGAAACACTATTGTAAAATTGTTAGAATAGTCACGGATCAGCGATCTCCACATAGAACTGATTGTACAGACCAAACCGTAAGTCAGGGTTCCTCAATTAGTTTTCATCAAGGGCCAAATTCTGCCAACAATACAAAGCCAAGGGCCACAATTTTATGACCACAAAGTTAACTCTTCTATTATTATTTATTATTGTTGTTGTGGCACATATAAATACTGTGAATCTTTTTTCCTTAGTAGTCTGTTTTATTCAAACAATTATGAACATTTTGTATTCAGACACTACAGAACGTTGCCAGTTGAGTACTATAAACAAATGAAAAAAAAATAAAATCTCCAAGTCAACTGTTCTTGCTTACTTCCAGACTGGATCCCTTCTCTTCATTCTTACCTAATTGCAGAATCAATTATTAGACCTATGAGAATTAATATATTTTATTTTATGGGAATCAAATTGTAACAGTGTTAACTGACATGTACTCACCATTCAATGAGAGAAGTGACAGCGACTGGCTGAAGCAATACCTCTGAAGTTGGGGCTATATTCTGTTGTAGCAATCCTGAGGCACTGATCCAGATGCACACTGGACAGTCTGTTTCTATCCTGGTTCTTGATGATGTTCATTATAGAAAATGATGACTCGCATATGTAAGTGGAGGGGAACATCGAAAGTAGGTACATTGCAATGATTCTGCTGTTCTTGAATTTAGCTTGAGAGACCACTTTTGTCCAAAAGTCGCTCACACTAGCCTCCTTGTGTTGTTCTCTGAGCAAATCGGACTTTGACATTTCTAAAATCTCCAACTGCAAAGATGCTTCATCCAAAGTTGAAACCAGGCGTTTGGCCTCAGAAGTCCATTGCCCATCTGCTGGGACTGAAAACGGCTGTCTTAGGAAGAGAAGAAGTTCACTCGACAGGTTAAAGCTCTGAAATCGCTCCTCGAAATTCTTCGCCAGTCTTGTGACGAAGTCTCGCATTAGCGGGTCCTCTCGCATCTGGTGTTTCACGCAATGCTGTTGCAAATGCGGAAAGTGTAGTTTTCTCCCTTGAAGATCACGTTCAAAAAGTGTCAACTTTAAACGAAAAGCTTCAATTGCTTCATACATGTCTGCAATGGTGTGGTTCTTGCCTTGCAATTGCAAATTAAGCTGATTTAGGTGAGACATGATATCACACAAAAAACGCACGTATGCCATCTCTGTGCTGTCATTTAAAAACCTCAGAAATGTTTCTGCCTTTTGGCTTTGAAGGCTGCTTAAAAATGAACAAAGTTCATTTTGAAGTTCACACACTCTCTCCAGCACACGGCCCTTGCTCAGCCATCGGATATCATTGTGCAGCAAAAGATCGTGCCGTTCTGCTGACATTTCCTCCAGCAAGGCTCGGAAAAGGCGATGTTGCAGACCAGAACTCACGCGAATGAAGTTTACCAGCCTCATTACAGTATCCATAGTCTCTTTCATTTTTCCAGAGAGTTTTGCGCACAATATCGATTTATGAATTATGCAGTGAAATGCTACGAGAGCTGGGTTGACAGCAGCTAGTCTGCTAATCAAACCTCTGTGATGTCCAACCATTGACGGAGCCCCGTCAGTGACAACTGACACAACTTTGCTCAAATCCAATCCATTCTTTTCAAAGAACTGCATCAGTTCATTAAAAATGATTTCTCCGGTTGCGTGACCATGTATTGGCAGCAAACAAAGCAGCTCTTCACGGAAAACCTTCCCATCAAAAAATCTGACGAACACTGACAACTGTTCAATGTCAGTTCGGTCGCAAGACGAATCTATTGCAAGTGACATGGCTTCAGCTTTCTTCATGTCGGATAAAAGATTGGACAGACACTCACCCGCCAATGTCTCTACTCTTCTTGTTGCTGTGCAATCGGATAATGGCACCTTCTGTAATAGCTCCACAACTATTTTCTTTGTTTTGTCATCGTGATTTAAAACTTCCTCCACCATGTCAATTGCACAGTTTTTAATTAATTTGGCATCCGCGAATGGCTTTTTGGCTTTTCCCAGGTTCCAAGCAACACGTAAGGAAGCTGCGGATGCATTCTCCTGTTTGGATGTGGTTTTGTGTATAACAGCAACTGATTGCTTGTAAGATGTCACCAATTGTGTTACCTTCTGTTTGCGGCTCTCCGAATGTTCTGGATAATTGCAGTTAAAATTGCTGTGCAATGCAATGAAATGGCGTTTCATGTTATTAGCTTTACAGACTGCCACAGTCTGCGTGCATAACAAACACGTTGGCTTTGCGTTGTGGTGGTCAGGCAAAATAAAACAAAATTGTTCTGTCCATTCGCATTTGAATCGCCTATTTTCCGTGTCCACTTTTCTTGTTTTTCCACTCGCCATGTTTTCGCTGTCAGCCTAAGCTTTAATGATGTTGCGTTTGATTTTTCGCGCTAGTGACGTGCTTACGCTGACGTTACCTTGACAACACTATTTGAAATTAGTGCGGGCCAAACATTTTTCTCTCGCAGGCCGGATTTGGCCCGCGGGCCGCCTATTGAGGAACCCTGCCGTAAGTCGTACAGACTTGGAGGGATGGTAGTACTTGCACCGCCAACAACGTCACCAAGGCTCGTCCCAATTGGCCTGATGGTGGCACTACAGCGAACAAAAGTATGAAATTGCGAATAACTCCTAAACCATTCGTTGCAAGCTGAAGTGTCTTATGTCGTTGAAAACCTTGGCTCACGCATGCCTCAGATTTGATCGAGAACGTGGCTAAATTTTCAGGTATTTCGGATTTTTTGCAAAACCTACTTTTGCGGACTAGTCCTAGGTTTTTCACCCGATCAGAACCAAACCAGTGCAGAAAGATTCTCTGGAGAGCGAATATCAATAATTATCAAAAAAGTCTAACTTTCAAAGCACCGTTGCAAAGGGACGCCAACACGTTCGAAAGGGGCAGCACCACTTTTAGTAAAATGGCTATAACTCCTAAACAGAATGATATATCTTCGCCAAACTCAGGACACAAAAATCGTGAAGTTTGATGACTTGGTGGTGCTATAAGAGGGCTGGGGGGGGGGGGGGTCGTGATGGGCACCCCCTCGCCAAGGGCCCCTGTTACTCTGTTCCACTATTACCCCCTGTCCGACACCCCTGAGCAACGAAAACATTTATTTCAGTGAAAAATAAGTCCAAAACTCTCTATTGTAACATTTTGAACAATCTTTTGCTTTTTTTTTTTTTTTTTTTTTTTTTAGAAATTCTTATGTGTTTTAATTTTTCTGATAATCAAATGAAAGCATAAACATTTATTTATTTTTAATCAAATGAAAAATAAACCCTTTTAATTTTTGGCAAACAAGCTAGTTTTCTTAAATGAAACGGTAAAAGTGACACTCACAGCAGTTTTGGAGATTGAGTTTATCTGTTCATGTGAGGTGCAAATGCAAAAAATTAACGTGAGCGTCACGCGTGCTTCAGTACGCGCGTAGTAAAAAAAAAAACGCGTCTCCACCATTCATATTAAAACGGTCTTTTTCATTTCAGTTTTCACAGACACTAGTCCATATCGCGATTTGAATTAAGTGACAGACCAAATTTTGATTTATTAATCCAAAAATCGACGAATTCCGTAGTATTCCGCGCTATAGTAAATTCCGTTTTTATGAATAGAGTGCGCGATCCCGTCCGTGTTTTCGAGTATGTAGAGACAGAAATGACATGCCTTCGTGTAAATAAGATAAATAACATAAGGCAATTTATTTTGCTCGTGCCCTTGCTGTCCTGGGCCCTTTAGATGTCGTGGGCCCCTGGGCAATTGCCCAGTTGCCCGTATGGTTAATCCGGGCTTGTGTATCTGTCTGGTTGACGTACCCTTGCAGCGGTGGGTGACCTGCAGCACACGGCCATACTTGCCACGACCGATCTCTTTAATGATGTTGAAGTGCTCTTTAATCTCGAGCTGACATAAGCTCTGAGATGTCAACTCCATCAGCTCGTCTATCAGACTGCTGCCCTCCTCCATTGAGCCCAGTTCAATCATTGCACTGTCTGTCCTGGGGAAAAAAATTCAGCAAACTATGTTCACTTTAGCATGTAAATGTTCACAACACAATGCCTTTCAATAAAAATGGCATCCTGCTTTTATTTATATGATTAGGAATGTAGAAGTATTAATAACTTACTTTCTTTAAAAAGGACACTTACATTAATGTTGTCATGTTACAATGTGTATATGCACTACCAGTCAAAAGTTTTTGAACAGATTTTTAATGTTTTTTAAAGAAGACTCTTCTGCTCACCAAGCCTGCATTTTTTAATCCAAAGTACAGCAAAAACATAAAATTGTTGAAATATTTATACTGTTTAAAATAACTCTTTTCTATTTGAATATATTTTAAATTTTAATTTATTCCTGTGATTTCAAAGCTGAATTTTTAGCATCTTTACTTCAGTCACATGATCCTTCAGAAATCATTCTAATATGCTGATTTGCTGCTCAAATATTTACATTTATTATTATTATGTTGAAAACAGCTGAGTAGAATTTTTATAGGTTTCTTTGATGAATAGAAAGTTCAGAGGAACAGCATTATAAATGTCTTTATCATCACTTTTGATCAATTTACAGCATCCTTGCTAAATAAAAGTATTGATTTAATTTCCTTTCCAAAAAAAGTTTTTTTAAGCTTTTGAATGGCATAGTGTATAATGTTACAAAAGTGTTTTATTTCAGATAAATGCTGATCTTAGATTTTTCTATTCATCAAAGATGTACTCAGCTGTTTTAAACATTGATAATAATATTAAAAATGTTTCTTGAACATCAAATCAGCATATTAAAATGATTTCTAAAGGATCATGTGACGCTAAAGGCTAGATGCAAATGATGCAAAATGATAAATGCTGAAAATTTACCTTTGATCACAGGAACAAATTTCATTTAAAAATATATTAAAATAGAAAATAGTTATTTTAATTTTATTTGGTGAGCAGAAGAGTCTTCTTTAAAAAACATTAAAAATCTTACTGTTCAAAAACTTTTGACTGGTAGTGTATTTATTTAAGTTTAAGAATTATAGTGTTTTTATAATTGTTCTATAATTGTAAAATAAGTATAACTTTAAAGCATCTCCAAAATCTGTGCTGCATATCAAATATGTAGTCATTAATAGTTTAAATATATGATGTTATATAAATATATTTATATCAAATTATTACATACACAGTTTATTAAAATATTACATATATGTGACCCTGGACTACAAAACCAGTCATAAGGTTAAATTTTACAAAACTGAGATGTATACATCATTTGAAAGCTCAATAAATAAGCTTTCTATTTATGTATGGTTTGTTAGGATAGGACAATATTTGGCCGAGATACATCTATTTGAAAATCTGGAATCTGAGGTTGCAAAAAAAAAAATCAAAATACTGAGAAAATCATCTTTTAAAGTTCTCCAAATTAAGTTCTTAACAATGCATATAACTAATCAAAAATTACATTTTGATGTATTTACAGTAGGAATTTTACAAAAAATCTTCATGGAACATGATCTTTACGTAATTTCCTAATGATTTTTGGCATAAAAGAAAAATCAATAATTTTGACCCATACAAAGTATTTTTGGCTATTGCTACAAATATACCCCAGCGACTTAAGACTGGTTTTGTGGTCCAGGGTCACATATGTGACATATTTAAAACCACTATATATTGTTTAGCAAATCAGAAACCCATAAAACTGGAAATGTAAACCAATTTCAAAAGGCCCAACATAAAAACAATATTTCTAAAAAAAATAAAATAAATTGGCACTTACAATTTAAACAGAAAATTTAAGAGGTTTAAAATTACGTTTACATTTTTTTTTTTTAGAGTTTTCCTTTGAATCATCTTGAAGAAAAAGTCACAATCGCATAAAAACAAAAGCAATATTTTTAAAAAAACAAACAAACAAAAAAAACATTAAGAGTTTTCCTTTCATCATCTTGGTGAAAAAGTCACATATATAATTGACCCTAGTACCAAAACGTTATTTATTTATTTTTTTTACAAAACAGCATTTGTAAGTAATTGATTAAAAAATAATGAGGATGTTTAATTATTATCTTATTGATTATCTTTAAGAGACTTCAAATTGATTATTAGCTTTTGAAATGATTGTATTGTACATGGGCATTGTGATAGCGTAGTGTTTCTGTTTGTCCTCTTCACTCATCACAGAACAATCAACACATTCCTCCTCAGCGTCCAAACACTCACTACATACATTCCTGCTCTTGTAAAGCTCCTGCGCTTTCTGTACTCTGATACTCTGTGTGCATACAAAATGTGTGTACAAGATCAGCTGCGTCAGGAAAATGAACACAATGTATGTGTGGCATGAGAGATTATTAGTGTGGTATGTGCGGCTATGAGCTCTTCCTTCCTTTACAACTTTCTAATTCAAGCAAGTTTTTTGTAAGTTATATTGCATTTAAAACATGATTCCATGTGGGATGCTATACATTTTTTTTGCTTCTGTTCATTACCTATAATTTATACGTCATAAATACACACCTACAGCAAATTAATCGCACAAAATGTTTGTGCACCTTTTTGCAGAAACCATTTTAATTACTGTACTTAAACATTTTAAAATAAGTCCTATTTACAACCAACAAAAATGTGGTTTTCATTAATATCATCAATGTCTTCAATTGCATTGTGAATTTGGGAAACAAATTAAAATCCACATTTCTTAAAATAAAACCCACATTTCTTCATTTCTTCATTTCTACAAATCACTGTTTCTGCCTACAAAGCAATGCAAATGTTTTATTTTGCTGAATGGATAAAATTGACTAGCACAAACAAATGCATGCACAATAATGCACAAGATTTAGCTTTATCGACAAATCTGCCATTGTTAGGTGTGTATTAATGTCTCTCTCTTTGTCTCTGCCCTTCTCTCACCTCTCTGCAGCTGTGCAAAGGATCGGAGCGCCCAGACGCGCAGCAATAGCAGCCGTGCTGCAGCCAAAGCCGATGTAGAGTTATCGGGAGTGAGGACTCTTGTTCTAAGGGCTTTGAGCTCCTGGAACACTTTATATGGATGAAGCACCCACTCTGGGAAGAGTTACGCTTCTGTGCTGTTGACTCCACCCGCATGGGCAGCACACGTACAGTAAACACATGTTCACTCACATATTTCAGACACATAAAGCTGAGATTACATATTATATATCCCCAAATATGTTTATGTACATTCAGAGACAAACTAAGTTGGCCTAGTTCCTGCAAAATGCTGGATTCATAATTTCAGAACTTGTTTTTTTTAGATATGGAGTAGTTATTAATCCTGAAAAATGTTTTTGTATTAGGAATATGGTTGCACGTGTGCTTTTATGCACGTATGCACTGTGTCTATCTTTTTAAATAACAGTTTATCATTCTGATCGAAGGTAACATGCTCCCACAGCATCATCAGATTCTATTTTTATCACCATTCAAAAGTGCTTTTATTAAATTGGCACAGTGTTATTTATGAGAACAGCACAACACAACCAAAAAATGCTTTGATGAGTTTGTTAGTTTGGCATGGCCGATTATCAGTGCCGATATTAAGCATTTCTATGGTTATCGGTATCGGTTATTTTCAAAACAGATTGCCGAAAGAATAATTTAAAAGCATTTTAAGTAAGTTTTTGTCAGAGCCCTTGTTATTCTTAATTTTGACATTTTCATTAAATATCGGTTTGACATACAGTATATATCGGTTCAAAATATCGGTTATTGTCTACTTGATCTGTAATAATCAATATTGGCTCTAAAAAACATGTCAGTTTATCCCTAGTTTGTTTCAATGAACAGAAATTACTGTTTTCCAAAAAATTAGTATGTATTCAAATCTACAGCAATTCTTCATAGTATGACTATAAAATAATTTTAGTTTTATTCATTTCATAAATAATTTTCTATAATTATCAGTATTCAACTAAACATTTCCCTTAATTCAACGATTTTTTATATTTTACACAAAAAAAATGTACAACTTCATAACGTATAAAAATATTTTTTTACGCTGTAGGTTAAAGGGGTTTTATTTTTATTTAAAATATATATTTTTTTCTTTTTGTTAATTCATTTAAAATGCTCTTAGAAACATTTTAGCATACCTTCATCATTACTTTATCATTTTTTTTAAATTTTTTTTATCAAATCCCAAATAAATTTTTTTTATTTAATTCTTCATGTCTACAAAATATTTTCAAATTTATTAATTTTGCTAATTATTTTCTACAATTATCAGTATTCAACTAAATTAATTTAAATTATTTAAAAAAAGGCCTTAACTTTGTTTTACTATACACTAAAAAATCAGTGTACAAACTATTTTTACTCAGAAATTGTTAGAAAGTTTCACAATTGCAAAGAAACAACAAATAACACAATGCATTAAACATTACTTTTTGTTAAAATTGCTAAAATTGTATTGTCTTGTAAAAATGCACTTTAAATTAAAATTTAGATTTAAATGTCAATTAATTTGAAAATGCTCTTGGAAACATTTCAGCATATCATTGTTTTTTTTTGTTTTTTCTCCCTTTGAAAAAAACAACATATGCTGGTTAGGATGTTTTGAAGCATGGCAGCTGGTTTGAGTTGGTTTAAGCTGGTCATGTGGTCCTAAGATGGTTTTAAGCAACTAGCTCCTGCACAGGAACAGCTCATAACCAGCTCAGGACCAACTAAGGACCATCTTAAACCAGCTCAAACCAGCATATGCTGTTTTTTCAACGGTTATTTCCCAGATCCAGACTTTCAGTCCTATTTCACCGTCAATTCAAGACCATCTGCGGGAATGTCATTGGTTCTTACTTAATCAGTCATATTAGCGTCTACTTTGACACTGAGTTATGTGATGGCGGTTGAGATCTTTTAGACACTGGGACAGCGTTGAGGGCGCCAGTGTGTTTCCCCATGAGGCCAGTGGGAATGGAATTACAGTTCAGTGTAGACAGACGCTCAGCCAAACCCTGCTGCTGCATATTTCATATTATCCAAAATATGCATCACACGCAACACGCTACTCGTCTTCAGTGACCTAGAATGCTATTAGCAAATTAAGAAGGAAAACAAAAGCAATGTGTGAAATTACTATAATGGTTTCCGTGAGATAATCTTAGTTCATCACCACAGGAATGCTCATTTGGGGTGAAAATCACTGACTGGATTTGAGAGTGATCATACTGCTGTATGGGAGTGAGTTAGAGTGATTTTGTTTCCCACCGGTGTAAATAACGTGAGTGGATCATGGGTTTCTTACCACCTGCTCTCACAGAATAGATTCGCTTGAACACTATAATCAGATTTCATATCGAGTTCTGACTGTACGCCGCTGTGATGTGACTCATTCGGCATTTGTACTAACATTTGTATTGTAAATTAAACTGCTATAGTTTACAAAGGTATTCTGCTTTTGAAGATCATCAAATGCTGTTCATTTGTAGGTGCACATACACTTTTATTCTATTTGGACACTTAAAGGAATGTTTTGTGTTTAATACGTTAAGTTTCTTAAAAAGCATTTGTGCTATTATAATGTTATTTTAAAAAAATCAACTTCCCCATTTTCTTAAATCTAACTAGCTAAATAAGTAACAAAAAATAAATAAATAAATAAAATTATAATAAAACTAAATGGAACAAAATAAATTTAAGTAATGAATAGGGCAAGTATTTAAAGAATAGATGAAATGAGCTTAGCTTTTTCATTTTTTAAGATTTGATTTATTTTTTAAAAGCCGCTCCATTATTTTTTTTCTGGAAAACATGATTAGAGCTGTTTAAATCCCTATTTTATGGTAATTTGGGGTTTAATAGTTTATATTGTTGAAATTTAAAAATGTAAGTGGATCATGGGTTTCTTACCACCTGATACAATAATTTCCTTAAAAAGCATTTGTGGCACTATGTTTAATTATCAAAAATATTAAAACATTTTAAAAAAATTAAAAACAATATATATATATATATATATATATATATATATATATATATATATATATATATTTAATAATTTCAACTAGCTAACTAAGCAATAAATAAATAGACAATAAAATAAATTACTGATGAGGCACTTAAAAAAGGGCCTTGGAGGATTTTTTGGAGGTTTTTGGAGGATTTAAAATAATAGATGTTAAGCTTAGCTTTTTCATTTTAAAAGATTTAATTTAATTTAATTTAATTTAATTTAATTTAATTTAATTTAATTTAATTTAATTTAATTTAATTTAATAAAAGCAACTTTTTTTCTGGCAAAAATGATCAAATCCCTATTTTTCATTTGGGATTTAATAGTTTATATTGTTAACATTTAAAAACGTGAGTGGATCATGGGTTTCTTACCACCTGCTGTAACAAAATAGATTCACGTGGACACTATAATCATATTTCATATCGAGTTCTGACTGTATGCCACTGTGATTAGTGTGACTCATTCGGCATTTGTACTAACATTTGTATTGTAAATTGAACCACCATAGTTAAGGTATTCTGCTTTTGAAGATCAACAAATGCTGTTCATTTGTAGATGCACATTTTCATTTATTGTATTTGGACACTTAAAGAAATGTAAATCTGGGTTTAATATATTAATTTCCTTAAAAAGCATTCGTGGGACTATAATGTTGATTTACAAAAATATTAAAACATTTTAAAAAAATTAAAAACAATAAAAAAATAATAATTTCAACTAGCTAAGCAATAAATAAATAGACAATAAAATAAATTACTGATGAGGTACTTATAAAAGGGCAAGTATTTGGAGGATTTAAAACAATAGATGTTAAGCTTAGCTTTTTCATTTTAAAAGATTTAATTTAATTTAATTTATAAAAGCAACTACATTATTTTTTTCTGGCAAAAATGATTAAATCTGTTTAAATCCATATTTTTCATTTGGGGTTTAATAGTTTATATTGTTAAAATGTAAAAACGTGAGTGGATCACATGTTTCTTAGCACCTGGTCTCAGAGAATAGATTCATGTGAACACTATAATCATATTACATATCGAGTGCTGACTGTATGCCACTGTGATTAGTGTGACTCATTCGGCATTTGTACTCACATTTGTATTGTAAATTGAACCACCATAGTTTAGAAAGGTATTCTGCTTCTGAAGATCATCAGATGCTCTTCATTTGTAGCACATATTTCTATATTATGTTTAGACACCTAAAAGAATGTTCTGGGTTTAATACATTTAAGTTCCTTCAAAAGCATTTGTGCATTAAAATGTTGATTACCAAAAACAATAAAAAACAATTATTAAAATATATATTTCAACTTGGCCCCATTTTAAAACTATAAAACTAACTAACTAGCTAACTAGCCCCCCCAAAAACTTTTAATTAAGTAAATAAAATACTTTTTAAAAATTCATTGAAATAATGGTGAAGCACTTAATACGCCAAATATTTGGAAGATTTAAAAAATTAGGGTCGCCCTCGACTAAAGATTTTTCTGGTCAACTTGTTAATTTTAAGCATTAGTCGATCATTAGTCACACGTCTATTAATAAAGTAAATAAATCATAACAAGCCTTTAATTGCCTACATAGACTGATAAGCTTTGAAGCGCATGCAAACAAAAGCTTGCCACAGCACACTGGCAGATATAACAATTATGAATGTGTCAGGGAAAAACAGCAAAAAGACTGCATTAACGTTGTAATAATTTATTGTTAAACTAGTGCTTTCTTTGTTTTCGGCTTAAGAGATGAAGTCGGCGACACTGACAAGTCACCTCTGCAGTAGTGGATGTGCCTGTATGCATATTTCATACAGATTATTTTAAATATTTATTTTCTATTTGAATTGGTTCATTTAACAGTGTACATTTCACTCTCTATAGATTTATTTTTCATGTCTGTAAGGCAAGTATACACAGTTTCAAAGTTTCGCGCTCAAGTTCACAGAGACCGAGATGGCAGAAAGTGCATCCTGTTTGCTTTAATTATTTTACAAAAGCACAATGTTTCGTTGTTATTCTAAGTGCACTAACATAGAGCCTTTACAATAGAGTCAATAGATTTATTAGTTTTATCTGTATGATCAAAAATGACGGAGTATTTTAAGAGCAAGTGACTGCACCAGCGCCTCCATCTGTCATGCAGTAAGCACGCTACTGTTCAGCTTCCACACTCCACACAGAAACTTCAATAGCATTTTTCTAGGTTAACATTAGATTGAGCGGCCGTGTAAAGTTGCTACTACATACTGTACATCTTTAAGATGAAAGGCCATATTTGAGGTCGACAAATGATAGGTGAGCATTTGGATGTCCTGTCCAGTGTACAATATTACCACATAGACCAGCCATTAACGATCTGTCCATCATGGACTGCATGACTTCGCCACTTCCTGTGGAATTAAAAAGCCTCTTCTCGTCGACTAATGGTTAACAGCAGCCCTAAAAAGAATAGATGTTAAGTTTAGCTTTTTCATTTTTTAATAAAAAGCAACCAAAAATGTTTAAAGCTGTTTAAATCCCTATTTGTACTGTCATTTGAGTGGTTTCTTATCACCTGCTGTAACAGAATAGATTTACGTGAACACTATAATCATATTACATATCGAGTTCTGACTGTATGCCACTGTGATTTGTGACTCATTTGGCATTTGTACTAACATTTGTATTGTAAATTGAGCCACCATAGTTGAGAAAGGTATTCTGCTTTTGAAGATCAACAAATGCTGTTCATTTGTAGATGCACATGTTCATTGTATTTAGACACTTAAAGGAATGTTCTTGGTTTAATACATTAAGTTCCTTCAAAAGCATTTGTGACATTATAATGTTGATTACCAAAGATAACACTGTTTTTTTTAAAAATTATAATTTCAGCTTGCTTGCCCCCTTTTTCTTGAAACTAACTAACAAAAAAAAAATAATAATAAATAAATTAATAAAATAAAATAAATAAATAAATAAATAAATACATATATATAAATAAAGAAAATTACATTAAATTAAATAAAGGATAATAATATGTGTTAAGCTTAGTTTTTTTAATTTTTAATGATTAAATTAAATTAAATTAAATTAAATTAAAAGCAATTACATTATTTTTAATTTCAAAAATGTTTAAATCCTCAATTTTATGGTCTTTTCTAAATGGTCTTAATGGTATTTTTATGGTTTAATAGGACAAGCATTTAGAGGATTTAAAAGAATAGATGCTAATCTTAGATTTTCCGTTAATTTAATTTAATTAATTTAATTTATAAAAGCACCTTCATTATTTTTTTTCAAAAATGTTTAAAGCTGCTTAAATTCTAATTTTCTTTTTTTTTTGTTTTAATGATCTTTATGATATTTTTATGGTTTAATAGGGCAAGCATTTGGAGGATTTAAAAAAAATGATGTTAAATTTAGGTTTTTCATTTTAATTTAATTTAATTTAATAACGCATGACCATTTTAATGGTCATTTAGGGTTTCATAGTTTCATAATTTCATTTTATTTTATTTTTAGTATTTTATTTTAGTATTTAGTATTTTTAAATTGTGTTAATCAATATTATGCCATGAATGCTGTTGATTGACCCTAAAGAAGATATTTTGAAGAATGTTGGTAACCAAACATTCCTTGAGGTTACACTTATACTAAGTATATACTGTAAGTAGCATTGCTTTAAATCAACCGGTGACTTTTTAAATCATCTTAAGACACATAAAAGTGCATGCCAGACATCATGTTTAATCCTAAAACCAGTCCAAGTGTAAATTCTTTCATTGTGTGACCAGCCTAAAGGGTTGGTTAGGACAAGAAGGTTTATTTTAGAGGAGATGTGTTTTGATCCAGAACGATGTAGAAGGTGCAGACAGCCTCGTAAGATATCATTTCAGATGCCAGCCGCTCCTCTGCGTGCGCATGTGTGTGCGAGCGTCTGTCCGTCTGTCCTCTCTGGTGATGAATTAGGGGGCAGGAGGTCTCTGTGGAGCACACTTTTAGAATCGGTGGATTCAATAGGTGCTATTCTTGCAGGCTAATTACTCTCCCTGGCAAGCGTTCTTTGATACGGAGCTTTGGCTGGATTTCGTGTTGGACTGTAATGCGTGGTGAAGACGGATGAATATGACACTAATGAACGAGGTGGTTTCGATACCATCACCACATGCGATTATGGTTGAGATATGTGCCCAGTGGCCTTGACCTCATGAACGTTTACCATCGTTCTTGCATTGTAATCATATGATGAGAGTCTTATGGCTGGAATACACTACACACTTTTCCGTCAGTTTACTGTCTGGAGAAGTTGTCTAGTTGTCACTAGTTGTTGAAAGTCAGAGCCAGTCTGGAGATTTGAGTTGACAGTTCATAGAAAATCGTGTGTATGATGGTCACAGACTCAGATATTTTTAGATTCAGACTATGATTCCATCCAGTTGGAGGATATCAAAGATTTATAAAAACAGCAAAATACTTCAATTAGTTTGTAGGTCTGAAATAAGTTTTATCATCCTGGTCGATATTTAGCATTTTTATGGTTATCGGTATCAGTCATTTTCAAAACTGATTTGCCGATTAAATAATTTAAAAGCATTTAAAGAAAGTTTTTGGAAGATATCGAAGATTTATAAGAATAGCACAACACAACCAAAAAATGCTTCAATTAGTTTGTAGGTCGACTGATTATCAGCCTGGTCGATTATCGGCACCATTAAAAACTAGGGTTGCACTGATACCGATATTGTAATAACTGGTATCGGTATCTGCCCCGAAAAATACATATTGGTCGACCCCTTGTTTATAGTCAATGAAAAGAGTTTCGAAAAACAGAAATAACTGTTTTACAATTTTTTTTTATATGTATTCATTTAAATTTTATTTTATTTTTTTTAGATTTTTTAGCTTCAGACTATGATTCCATCCAGTAGGAATATCAAAGGATATCAAAGATTTATAAGAAGAGTACAACACAATCAAAAAATGCTTTGAGTAGTTTGTAGGTCGACCGATTATTGGCCTAGTCGATTCTCGGCCTGGATGATTATTGGTGCTGATATTAAACATTTTTATAATTATCGGTATCGAATATTCTCAAAACTGATTTGCTGATAAAATAATTTAAAAGCATTTTAAGAAAGTTTTTGTCAGAGCTGTTGTGATTCTTAATTTTGACAATAATTTTAATTTTTGTAATGTCAGACATACAGTATATTAGTTCAAAGTATCGGTTAACGGTGTACTTGATTTGTAATAATCAGTATCGTCATTGGTACTGAGAAATACATATTGGTTGACCCCTAGTTTGCAGTCAATGAAAAGAGTTTCAAAAAACAGAAACTGTTTTACAAAAAATTTAAATATGTATTCAGATCTTCTATAACAATGTGTTTAATGAAATTCCTCATAATATGTCTATAAAATAATTTCTTTTTATTCATTTCACTAATTATTTTATATAATTATCAGTATTCATCTAAATTAATTAGATTTTTTTTTCTATCCAGTTGGAGAATATCAAAGATTTATAAAAACAGCACAACACAACCAAAAATGCTTTGATTAGTTTGTAGGTCAACTGATTATCCGCCTGGTCAATTATCAGCGCTGATATTAAGCGTATTTATTGTTATCGGTATCAGTCATTTTCAAAACTTATTTGCCTATAAAATAATTTAAAAGCCTTGTTAAGGTGCCTTGTTATTCTTAATTTAAATTTTTACTCCAGACATACATATATATTATATATTGCTTTAGAATATTGGTTATCGGTCTACTTGATCTGTAATATCGGTATTGGCATCTGCCCTGAAAAATACATTTTGGTAGACCCCTAATTTGTAGTCAGTGAGTAGAGTTTCAAAAAGCAGAAATAACTGTTTTACAAAAATATAATAGGTCGACCAATTATCAGGCTGATCGATTATCGGCACAGATATTACAGTTTTTCTTGATTGCTTTGATGCAGCCGTCAACTCAAACTCCACATTTTCAAAACAGTTACTGTAACACACAGGCCTAAACAGTGGCACTCATGGTCAAAATGACACATTTTGTTTGCAAAAGGCTTTAACCATGCCAAAACATTTAAAAAATGCAACAAAAGCAAATTTTACCTTCAAACAACACAAATTGCAAACAAGTATATGAGCTCTTTCAGTCAATCATTACACAATGGACAACAAAATACAAAATACAGAACAATCTGTTCTGCATTGATTCGCAATCTGTTCTGCGAATCAATGCACCATTGCTTGTCATTGTAGCCTATTGCCAGTGTTCTCTTTCAATATAGGCTGTCAAATTTGCCTTTTTACAAAGAATTGGATCCAGAATAAAAAATACTTTGATGCTCTTTTTCTTGATTCCATGACATTCATTTTTTTCAAACCATGTCTGAAAACTGAAATACTGTAAATATTATCCTCCTCTTCATCGGACCCCTCTACCTCTTACTCTCACTCTCATCTGCCTTAGACCTCCACCATCCATGCTGGCAAAGAACAACACAGACGTGGCACCTTTTTTTATAAGGCTTGCAGACTGTTTGCTAATTGAAGTTTTGCGTGAAGGGGTGTCAAACAGGTGCTTCAGTGATTTCATACTGATCTAGGTAGTTTCTAATAGTTAGGAATAGATGGTTTCTGTTTGGTCACCATAGCTAAAACAATGGAGTTTGGACTGCTTGAATGACATACGTGTCAACTGTTTTGCAAAAGGGTGGGGAAAATGTGTCAATCCAATGAGAAAGGGTTAACACATTTGCAAGACGTGTCTTCTGCTCTGCTGAGATAGTGATGATAAAAACTGAATGGATCCTAGTTTCTTTAACCAGGTCAAAGCAATCAAGAAAAACTGTAAGCATTTTTATGGTTATTTGTATCGTTGTTTTTAAAACTAATTTGCAGATAAAATAGATCACATTTTTTGGCTTCAGACTATGATTCCATCCAGTTGGAGGATATCAAAGATGTCTGATATTTTGAGCCAATTTTAGAACACATGTTGTTTAAATTTGTCATTTTGAAATCCTAGTCAGAAAAACAAGGTGTGACCCCAATCCCCTAATTAGTAACAATATATTGAAATGAGTGTTACTACCGTAATTGGTGAGTATTTGTACGTCATTGTGATCTAGGATCATGATTAGTGGCTGGAAACTTGAACGGAAATCAACTAAAAATTTGAATTGAACATTCAGTCGCAGACACTGTACATCACACATCTCGATATGAGGAGTGTCTGGAGGAGCCAGTTGATTATTGGCGCCGATATTAAGTATTTTTATGGTTACTGGTATCGGTCATTTTCAAAACTGATTAGCTGATACAATAATTTAAAAGCATTCAAAGAAAGTTTTTGTCACCGCCCTTGTTATTCTTAATTTTGGCATGATCAGTTTTACACCAGGCATGCAGTATATATTAGTTTAAAATAGTGGTTATCAATCTACTTGATCTGTAATAATTGGTATCGGCATCTGCCCTGAAAAATACATTTTGGTCGACCCCTAATTTGTAGTTAGTGAATAGAGTTTCAAAAAGCAGAAATAACTGTTTTACAAAAATATAATAGGTTGACCAATTATCAGGCTGATCGATTATCGGCACCAATATTAAGCATTTTTATGGTTATCGGTATTGTTGTTTTTAAAACTAATTTGCAGATAAAATAGATCAGATTTTTTAGCTTCAGACTATGATTCCATCCAGTTGGAGGATATCAAAGATGTTTGATATTTTGAGCCGATTTTAGAACACGTAGTTTAAATTTGTCAAGTGTCTGCTAGCAGCAAGGCGCGTGTTTCTGGGTGAGTTTGTTGTGATCAGAACAACTTTAAAGACTGGTAGTGTAGGGCCCTATGAAGTCCGTTTTTTAGTTTAGATTTAAGTGTACTGACCTATTTATTCATCCAAATTGGGTACATTTCGTGACATTCCGTGTTATCCAATGAAATTCAATTTTTATGACTGGATTCCGCGATTAGATAACAGAAACCAGAAAAAATGGTTTACCATGGTAAAAAAAAAGGTTTATAGAATAGAAATTGGTGTTTGGGCAGCAACTTAAACACATTTTGAAATCCTAGTCAGAAAAACAAGGTGTGGCCTCAATCCCCTAATCAGTAACAATATATTGAAATGAGTGTTGCTACTATAATTGGTGAGTATTTGTACGTCATTGTGATCTAGGATCATGATTAGTGGCTGGAAACTTGAACGGAAATCAACTAAAGATCTGAATTGAACATTCAGTCGCAGACACTGTACACCACACAACCCGATATGAGGAGTGTCTAGAAGAGCCAGTCGATTATTGGCGCCGATATTAAGCAGTTTTGTGGTTATCAGTATCGGCCATTTTCAAAACTGATTTTTCAAAACTGAAAGAAAGTTTTTGTCAGAGCCCTTGTTATTTTTAATTTTGCCATGATCAATTTACACCAGGCATACAGTATATATTAGTTCAAAATAGTGGTTTATCAATCTACTTGATCTGTAATAATCGGTATCGGCATCTACCCTGAAAAATACATATTGGTTGACCCCTAATTTTTTGTTGTCAGTGAACAGAGTTACAAAAAACAGAAATAACTGTTTTACAAAAATATATTAGGTCGACCAATTATCGGCTCCAAAAATATCGGTATCGGTTGTTTTTAAAACTGATTTCCCGATAAAATAGATAAGAGCTTCAGACTATGATTCCATCCAGTTGGACGATATCAAAGATGTTTGATATTTTGAGCTGATTTTAGAACACGTTTTAATTTGTCAAGCGTCTCCTAGCAACAAGTCGCATGTTTCTTGGTGAGTTGTCTGGTAGTGTACTGACCAAATTGGGTAAATTCCGTGGCATTTTGTGTTATACAGTGAATTCCCTTTTTATGACTGGATTCTGAGAATAGATAATAGAAACCAGACAAAATATTTTACCATGGTAAAAAAAATGGTTTATAGAAAAGAAACTGGTGTTTGGGCACTAACTTAAACACATTTTGAAATCCTAGTCAGAAAAATGAGGTGTAACCTTGTATATTGCAATGAGCATTGCAATCGTAATTGGTGAGTATTTATACGTCATTGTGATCTAGGATCATGATTAGTGGCTGGAAACTTGAACGGAAATCAACTAAAGATCTGAATTGAACATTCAGTCGCAGACACTGTACACCACACAACCCGATATGAAGAGCGTCTGGAGGAGCGAGATTCTCTCCAGTGTTAAGTGTTGAGAATTGTGAGGCACGAGCCCCTCGCTGCCAAGCCCAGCTGGAGAATGCTGACTATGATATAGTGAGGTAGCAGCAGGGTTACACAAAGCCATAAAGGTGACAAGAATGTCTGAAACTTCCTATATCTTCCCATCTGCCTCACACTTTCACTCAGTCAGACACCAAATCCACCACCCCGGTGTCTAGTGGACAAGATGTGAAGTGTTTTGTCAACAAAGAGCATGGCAGCAGAGTGTTGTCTTCCAGAGAGTATGAGAGAGGGCTTTAAATCAAACCCAGGCATGGTGTGATGGTACAGACAGCAGCTCTCACTTCTAAAACAGTCAGGGAATGTCGATCTCTAGCTAGTCATCAGAACAAACAAAGAGCCAGCAATGTGAGCCAAACAATGTGTGTTAATGTTCACCCTCTGTGCCCTGTGATTCCTGCTGCAGGCTTCTGTGCATTTATTTAACATGGCAGTTACATAAGAATATAGCACAAGTGCACTGTAAAAGATGTGTGCAATATTAACAGGAAAATAATGTCAAAATGCTACAATAAAACCTGTTAATTTTGAACAGTATTATATTATAATACTATTATATTCTATACATTATATTCTAAGACAATGCATGTTCTTTTACAGTAAAATTTTATAACGAAAAGACACATGATGTATCATGTTTGCATTTAAATATTTTTTTCTTGTTTTGTTTGATATTGTTGATGCAATTTTATTTTATGTTAGATTTCATGTTGTTTTAATAATATTTATTGCATCAATTATGGCACTGATGTTATTGTTCCACATTTAATTACCTTATTAGTCTTTTATTTTACCACCTGTATTACTATAGTATGTTCTATGAAAATACTGTAAAAGTAGATAATGTTATTATATTGTAAAAAATCTGTTTAAAAAATAACTTTTTGATCAAAAGTCCAGAAAAAACAGTAATATTGTTAAATATTATTTCAATGTAAAATAACTGTTTTATATGTGAACATATTTTAAAATGTAATTTATTCCCGTGATGCAAAGCTGAATTTTCAGCATCATTACTCCAGTGTCACATGATCCTTAAAAATGATTCTAATTGTCATTTTTATTTATTTACTTTATATTTTTTGAAACCTGTGATACTTTTGTTCCAGGATACTTTAATGAATAAGAAGTTACAAAGAACAGCATTTATTTAAAATAGAAATCTTTTGTGACAATATAAACTACTATTTATTTGGTCAGTAAATTTTTATTCTTTCTTTTTCGAATGAATTTTATACTTGTTTTCACCAAGAACAAAGTATCACTTGTTCCAAAAAATATTAAAGCAGCACAACTGTTTGAAAAGTTGATAATAAATCAGAATGATTCTGGCTGATGAAAATTTTGCTTTGCATCACAGGAATAAATAATATTTTAAAATATATTAAAATAGAAAAACAATATTTTAAACTATAATTATATTTCAAAATATTACACATTTTTCTGTATTTTTAATTAAGTAAATGCAGCCTTGATGAACATAAGATAATTCTTTATAAAATCATTTAAACTTTGGAACTGCATAGTATATATACATTTTGATATTTGATATGCATGTTTGCATGATGAAAAAGCTTTGCATCACAAGAATAATTAAAGCTGCAAGCAGCGATGAAAGGGCCCTCGCACCCGGGCTCACCGCCAACCTGTGGCCTTAGGAAAACAGTGAACGGTGGGCAGTATGCTTTTAATAAAGTAAATATAGGAGAAAAATAGGTCAAAGTCATTTAAATGTGCAAAACTTCCTGCTGCCAGCTGGTGGCGCTATGCCTATAATTGATTATTTGCATGTAGATGTGTTCAGGTCAGCACTTTTATCAAACTTAGGAAGTTTGGTGCAGATTGACCTTGGTATGTTTGAGTTAGTGTAATATATTGAGTTAGTGTTTGAGTTAGTGTAATATATAATATGTTGCCAACAGGTGGCACTATGATAATATCTGAATATTGGCCTTTAGGTGTCTTCAGGCAAGGACTCTTACCAAACCTGTGAAGTTTGAGGCAGACCGGACATTGCATGCCTGAGTAATTTTCAGTTTCATTGTATTATTAGCATGCTTTAGCGTATTAGCTAAGTGTTGCTAGCATGCACTTGCAGCATGTTGCATGTTAAGTTTGGGGCTGATTGGACATTGCATACCTGAGTTACAGTAACTTCCTGTTTCATTGCATTAATAGCATGTTTTAGCATGTTTCTACCATGTCGCTACCCTGTTTAACACTTGTTGATGCTTTTTAATATGTTGCTATGCATCCATAACAGTATTAAATATGTCACTTCCTGTTACCAGCAGGTGGCGCTATGACTAAAAGTGAATATGGGCATGTGTTCAGGCCAGGACTCTTATCAAACATGTTACGTTTGGGGCAGATTAGACATTGCATGCCTGAGTTACAGTCATTTTCTGCTTCATTGTATTATTAGCATGTTTTAGCAAAATAACTAAGTGATGCTAGCATGCTTTACTGTGTTTGTAGCATGTTGAATCTTAAATCTGGGGCAGATTGGACAATATATGCATGAGTTACAGCAATTTCATTTTGTCTTTGTATTAATAGCATGCTTTAACTCTTAGCTAAGTGTTGCTAGCATGTTTTAGCATGTTTCTAGCATGTTGCTAGCCTATTTAAGACTTGTTAACGCTTTTCAATATGTTGCTAGGAGTCCGTAACAGTGTTAAACATGTCACTTCCTGTTGTCAGCAGGTGGCGCTATGACTATAACTGAATATGGGCACTGACTTGTGTTTAGGACCGGACTGTTATCAAACGTGTGAAGTTTGAGGTAGATCGGACATTGTTTGCATGACTTATAGCAACTTCCTTTTTCATGGCGAAACATCAAAGTTTGTCCGGCCGCCAGGGACACGCCCTTCAACGAAAACTCTAGATCTTCGCAATTTAGCATCGCAAAGGCCTTATGATGACACTCAGCAAATTTGAAGATGATCGGATGAAAACTGTAGGAGGAGTTTGTTAAAGTACGAGGCCTGAAAATGGCAAAAACTGCACAAAATCGTACAGGAAATTCAATATAACAGACTTCCTGTTGGGTTTTGGATGTTGCACCAGGAGACTTTTTTGTAGGTATTGGTGTGTTACATGTATGTACCGAGTTTCGTACATGTACGTGAAACATGTCCGTTGAAATTTTATAGGTGGCGCTATCGAGCCATTTTGCCACACCCACTTTTGAAAACCGTATCAGATGTAAATTTTTGCCAGGTCTGATGTGTGTGCAAAGTTTCGTGAGTTTTCGAGCATGTTTAGGCCCTCAAAAAGATAATAATAAACGGAGCAATTCCAAAAGGGTCCTCGCACTGCAGTGCTCGGGCCCTAAATAGTATTTTAAAATATATTAAAATAGAAAAACTATATTTTAAACTGTAATAATATTTCAAAATATGATTATTTTTTCTGTATTTTTAATTAAGTAAATAGAGCCTTGATGAGCATAAGAAAATTCTTTATAAAAACATTTGAACCACATAGTATATATATTTTGATATGCATGTTTGTAGGAATTAATTTGTAGGAACAAATCCATAATTCAACATCTGGCTAAAGTGAAAGTCTATAACATTGATTGGGATGGACTGTTTCACTGGAGGAAGCATTATTATGGATTATGGACTGTTTTTTCTAATTATTTATTTTCAGAAGCAATGGTTTAAAGTTAAAGCACCTTAATGATGTACTTATTTCTTACAAACATGTCTAATATCTCTGAGTGTCCAGCTCCACTTTCTTGCCATCAGAGAAGCCCTATTTACATAGTGGTGAAAGTATATTTGTATTATTTTTTTAATCAGTGATATTTAATGATTTATTTGGTAAAATATGACCCAGAAGAAAAATGAAACAAAAGCACGCACATCAGTCTCAAAAGGGTGCTCGACCAAAAAGCAACAAGTAAAAAATAGAATATAAAGTCGGCAACACCTAAGCTCCAAAAGTATCAAAAATATTTATTATTAAAACAACTTTCGCATAGCGTGTGTTACGTTTCGAGCACGCAGGCTCTTCATCAGTAAAATATGACCCACACATTCTAACCAAAGATGATCTCTTAAAGTATTTGTCCTATATCCATTTGGTTTGGACTGAATTGGCTGTTCTATTGTCTTTTTGAGCTGCACTGAGATCATTTGTCTTTTTTTATTTTTAAAATCCATACAGGATTTAAAAGAACTTGATATCTGATACCTGATGACAGTCCTGACTATTTGATCCATAAGTGACTCCCGCAGCTCTGCTGAATATTTATAGCATGCGTCCTGTGAATGTTATGAGTCTGGGTAATGAAGTGTGAAGATCCATGTGCGATGACAGCAGGAGTACAAAAGGACAGCTCACATTATTAAGCTGAGCAATGTCTTCAGCAGTAAAAGCTGTGTTTGCTTAAATATTTGCTCATGAAGGTTTGGATGACTTTAAGATGTCCTGATAGTCAAAACCTTTCCAGCGTCTGTGCGAGATTGCATAGTGGAGTGTAAAGTTACTGTATAATAAAATTTGACTGTGCAGTTCACTTTTTAAAACCAAAAATAAACATAAATTAGGTAATTTAATAATAATTTAATTTGTTTTTAAATTTGTTTTTCTTTGAAGATTCATATTTGGGCAAATAAAACTATTGAATTTTCCTTCCTTTATATGAAATCTGCAATTCAGTTTGACATATTTAAGCTATGTCAGATGCAAATTCACTTTATGTTTCTTATAAGATTTATACAGCTTGTCTGTATGGCTGTAAAAGTCCATAGTAAGCAGTCCTCCATCAGTCATGTGGATGGATGATAGTAGTAATCATTAGTCCTAGAAGTATTGGTGATCTTTAGTTTTATATTTAGTTGGAAATGTGCTGGCCGTGTCTTGTGACCGGACCCTCTGGAGAGCCATGAGTGACTGGAAAATAGATTGAAGTTTGTATCAGCTTTCACTATATCATATAAAATGAGCTAACGATCTGTGAAAATTATCATTAAAGGTCAAGCCCATTAGGTGTTTTACTTATTTCTACTTAGAGAATAATATACAAGCCATATAGCTTTACACTTTCACAAGTACTTTTTATAGGCCGCATGGATTGGGAAAAAGCACAGTTATGCTAATAATATGCGTCCATCACTTCTAGCTGCCTGTGTTGACGTTTTGTAAACAGGTCTAATGCAGTGTAAACCACAACAGTGTCATCTGGTGGTAGAACATGAGAATATGACCTAAACATTTTCTTTTTTGATATACAGCAATGTGTCAAATATATTAGGGTCTTGGTTTAGTGACCTACTAAAAGCAGTCTAAGATGGTTTACAACAAACCAAAGAATGCTGATATATGATTTATCACCAGGGTTTGGGGAAACGAATCCCATATTTGCAATTAAATTAAATAAACAAATGAACAAATAAATAACAAATTTATATTTAAAAAATGAAATTGCACATTAAAGATTATTGGAGGATGTTTTACAAAAAAAAAAAAAAAAGTATTTTGCTACTATACCAAAATACCGAACCTAAAGGCCTAGTGATACGTTCACAACCTGATTGGTCAGGCTGAGTGATGTATATTTCGTGATGGAACTCACCGAACTAAAGGAAAAGATGCGTTCGACTTGAAGCTGTCTGCTTGACTAAGCACGCTCATTTTTGCTTGTATATGATTTTATTTTCACCACCTGCGAACTCACAAAGACCTCATAAAATGCACTTTACCTCCTTGTTTCCCCACATTTGCCCTCTGCTCAATTTTGTTTTGGATACACCTTCATGAATTTATGTCACATAGCATTGCATCTTGTCATTACTTCCTGTTTTTGGTATGTATTCGGTTCATATTTCATTCGAACTACACCAGAGTTTGTTTGGAAGTGGTCCGAGACCCATCTTTTTAGTGGTCCCGATCCGCTTGTTTGGTGCGCACCAGAGTTCATTTTTAATCAAACCAAACATGACAAGTGTGAACACACCCTTAGTCAAAAGTGTTTCTACACTATTTTTTTCACTGTGTGATGTCAAAAGCTGCAGACTTTTTACACTTTAAAATATTTTGTCTATAAAGGTTAAAGTATGTGATGTTTAAGATGTTTAAGGGTGTGTTTACACTTGTAGTTCGGTTCGTTTGGCTTATTTGGTTCAGACCAAAAAGGAAAATGATACATTTGGTCCTGCCCCTCCTAGCATTCACACTGGCATTTTTGACAGCGAATCTAAACTTACCAAACCTAAAGGCACAATGATACATTCACAACCTGATTTGTCGGTTGAGTAACATATATTTTGTGACAGAACCCACCGAACACTCCAAACAAAAAGAAAAGGTGCATTCGACTTAAAGCCGTCTGCTGGAATAAGCGTGCTCATTGTTGCTTGTATATGATTTTATTTTGACCATCTGCAAACTCACAAATAACTTATAAAAGGCACTTTAAATTCTCGTTGCTCCATTTTGTTTTGTATACACTGCGTGTTCCCTTCGTGAAATCATATTGCATAGCATTGCATCTTGTCATTACTTCCTGTTTTTGGTACGTATTTGGTCTGTGTCACGTTCATATTTCATTCGAACTACACCAGAGTTTGTTTGGAAGTGGACCGAGACCCATCTTTTTAGTGCTCCTGGTCCGCTTGTTTGGTGCGCACCAGGGTTTGGATGGCAGTGTTTACACTTACTCAAATAAACCGCACTAACAGAGCAATTGCACCAGAGTTCATTTTTAATCGAACCAAACATGACAAGTGTGAACACACCCTTCGTCAAAAGTGTTTCTACACTATTTTTTTTTTTCACTGTGTGATGTCAAAAGCTGCAGACGTTTTACACTTTAAAATATTTTGTCTATAAAGGTTAAAATATGTGATGTTTAAGATGTTTAATGGTTAAGTTTGGTTCATTTGGTCCGGACCAAAAAGGAAAATTATACATTTGGTCCTGGTCTGCTTAACGTTCACACTGGCATTTTTGACAGCAAACCTGAAGACACCAAACCTAAAGGAATAGTGATACGTTCACACACAACCTGATTGGTTGGGTTGAGTGATGTATATTTCATGACAGAAAATGAAATGAAATTAAATAAAAATAAATAAATAAATTAGAGGGCACATAGGTTAAATATCCACCTTATTTTTCCTGTAAGAGTGGGCACAGCCATTTGTAAATTTAATGTATCTGGCTTCTGATCTCAACTGCTTCCAACTGTTTTTAGATGTACAAAACAGCTTGTTTTGCTGCTTGATATTGCAAACTGGTGTCTTACCATATTATTTTAATGTATTATTTTAATAATGAACACAGTGTTTTGTAGTGCAAACAGTTTTACCAGTTACTGCACTTCGTTATTCTTCTCATTATTTCCCTACAGCGGCTTATGAACTAGAAGTCAAACACATTACCAGAAAACAGCTTACTTCTGCATTAAAAAAATAAGGTGGATAAAGATGCAGTTTTCACTGCTTTAACGGAACTTTATATTAACTTTAGATAGTTTCCATATATTTGTCCAGATCAGCTTTGAATAAAGAAAAGAAAGGTTTAGAGCTAGAGTTTTGTTTATGTTTATGAAATTTTGCAAGCATTTTTTTTTTGCAGCCTGAGATTCCAGATTTTCAAATAGTTGTATTTTAAATATTGCCCTATCCTAACAAACCATACATCAATGGAAAGCTGATGTATTAATCTCAGTTTTTTTTTTTTAAATTTACCCCTATGGCTGGTTTTGTGGACCAGGGTCACATATAGTTTCCAAAGTCGGACATCGCTTATGATTTTCAAGGGTGTAGAATTTAATAGGGACACCATAACATCCCTACCAAAATCCAGTGACTACTAATTTGTCTTTAGCAATAATTTTGATTAAACAGTTAAATTTCTTTTGTCTGCTGTTATGAGACACCAGTTTGAAAATCAAAACTTTGTCTCGATGTATTTAAGGATTGTTTTCTTTTTTTCCTACAGATCTTCACTATCCAAACAGCAGTTCTTCACCATCCAGTCCAGCAGGTGGCAGAAATGCACCTTATGTTAGTTTGCCAACCACCATAAAATAGAAAAGCAGGTGTACTACAGCAAAAAAAGCATCTCAAGGAACAGGATTAAGCCTCCCTGCTGTTTTAACAGGAACAGCTACCACAAAATAACCTGAAGATAAGTGTTTTGATCAGTGATGGTTCATGGATGAAACTTAGGGAGAGCTTACCAGAACAGGCCATTCATTATTAGGCCACATCTTCTAAAATATTTCTTGCAGGCAGAATCACATAAACAAATGTTTGTGTTTATGCCACTTAATCTCAGGATACCTGCCTTAGATAGTGGCAGGTAAAACAATGCACAATTTCAGGCCTCTTCTCTTCCTCTCGCCTCTAGGCTAGGCATCACCAGTTGCTGACATTTCAAAAAGAGGAAGCCCATTCAGTGAAAGCAATGTCGGGAAAGTGAAATTTAAAAGTTTCGGTTCACCAGAAAGAAGAAGTTTACCGCCCTCTTACTGGAAAAGACCCCCCTGACTCCACCTAGACTTCAGTTCCACATATTTCACAAACAATAGAAAGTCTCAGCGGGCTGTATTTACACCACCGGATGAGAAATACGAGGTGAGGTCAGAAAAGTCAAAGAGGGATGACACTGGATGAGTGAATTCTCTTGTTATTGCCAACAGTTTACAACATCATTTGGGCTGCACTCAATGTTCTGCTTTGTTTGGCTGTGATTGCTTAAACCCTTCCAGTCAGTCCATTTCCTGTTAGGCTTTTATTCCACAACAGTTTGCATTTATTCATTTTGCAGGCAATTTTAGAAATGAAATTGATTTGTGGTGTACACAAGGTGTACATTTTACAATACTGTTCGTCTGTAAATGTTGTATCTGTATGCATTTCTTTGGATCAAACCCTTGGTGTTGCTAGCATGCTTTTGTTACTATAATATGCGACCCTGGACCACAGTCATAAGTTTTTTTTTTTTGTTTTTTGTTTTTTTTAATTGAGAGTTATACATCATCTGAAAGCTGAATAAATAAGTTTTCCATTAATGTATTTGTTAGGATTTTTTGCAATCTGAGAGTGCAAAAAAATCAAAATATTGAGAAAATCACCTTTAAAGTTGTCCAAATGAAGTTCTTAGCAATGCATATTACTAAACAGTTAAATTTTGATATATTTATGGTACCAAATTTACAAAATATTTTCATGGAACATGATCTTTACTTAATATTAATATTATGTTTTTGTCATAAAATATTATAAAATGTATTTTTGACTATTGCTACTAATATACCTGTGCTACTTATGACTGGTTTTGTGGTCCAGGGTCACATATGTATGTTTTATGCTAATAAAGAAAGAGATGTCATGGTATTTTGATTAATGTGTTTTCATATGTGTTATTTGGTAAAATTTTTTTTAGCCCCAAATTAATTTTCTGTCATTATTTACTCACCAAAAAATACAAAATTTGGTTTGTTCTTCACACAAAGCTGCCACAATACTTGAAATACAGCACAAGAGACATGAACTACATTTATGTTGTTTTGATGCTGTTTTTTTGTCGTTTTAGGAGCTCAGCAGTTTCTTCAGATCTATCTTCTCTCTACAAAGAACATAACAGCACATGCATTTGGAAGAACATAATGGTGAGTTATTTATTTATTTTATTGTTTTATTGCATTGTTTTATCATGAAAATATTAGCTGCCAAAAGGCATTTTATTACATAATTAAAACTATAATTTAGAAATAAAGTAATCAATTTATTGATAGAGATAATTGATTTTTAAATAATTTATAATGATGTAAAAAAATAACATTTAAATATATACATTTTTAAAAAACTCACAAAATATATTAAAAATGTATGCTTAAAACACAAATAAAAAACTAAATGTTCTCTATGTTGGATTTACACTGCCGTTCAAAAGTTTGGGATCAGTAAGTTTTTTTTATGTTTTTTAAGAATTCTTGTATGGAAGGTTGCATTTACTTGATAAAAATACAGAAAAAAACAGTAATATTATTACAGTTTAAAATAATGGCTTTCTATTGTAATATATTGCAAAATATAATTTGTTCCTGTGATACAAAGTTGAATTTTCAAGTTTTTTCATGCATCAAGTTTGAGATTTTGGGCTTTTTGGTTTTTCATAAAGTGTTTTTTCAGACTAGTGGAAACAAAACATCCAAAAAACACTGTTTTTCTTTTATATCACTTATATATAAGTGTTTCTTTTATATCACTTTATCTATTTGTGTCAATAGATTCAGTTACAATGCATATTTTTAAAGGCTGTTTTCTCAAAATGAGTTTTTTCTCCTGCACTGAGCCATAAACCTCCACTTCAGTAGCACTTACACACACCACTCTTTAAATTTTTATTCCTGTCTATATCCTGAAGGTTTTTACAGAGGGATTTATTCATATATAATTTGCTTGATTTTATACAACATTTTATCTCCCAAAAAATGGTAAAAATATATATAGTTTTTCCTGTATGTTCTAAGTTTTTTCAGAATTATGGAGTGACGAAATGAGATACCCAAAATTCCCTCTGTAAAAACTTTTGACTCTAATATGTCAAAAAAGTAAATTTTTTGTACTAGAAATGTATGCAATTTAGTGCATATTTCATTAAATAGTGCCTCATTTGCATGTTTAAACCTAAAATTTTAGAAAACTTGTAATACAAAAAATGTTTGCAATTATCAATGTAATCAATCAACTGGGTAAGTAAAGTGATAACTATTAGTTAATTTTTTTTACCCTATTCACCTGCAATGTCTTGGCTTAAGTAAATTCAGGCCCGGTTTCACAGACAAGGCTTAAGCCTAGTCCTAGACTAAAATGTAAGTCTGAGCTGTTTGAACTGAAAGAAACTTGCACTGACTGATCTTAAAATATATCGGTGTCTTTGTTTTGTCTCAAGATGCACACCAGTAATGTTTTTTTCTAAGCATGTTTATAAAAATTACTTAAATATCCTAATTGAACTATCTGCTAATCCTGGCTTAGTCTAAGCCCTGTCTGTGAAACCGGGCCATAGTGTCTTGTTTTAATGATGTTGGGATATTTAAGACAAAAGTACTGATTTATCATTATAGTTTTTCTGTGGTAATGATGTATTGAGCTGTAGCAGTTACTGCCAGCAGGTAGCGCTATACAACAGCTAAAACGCATATTATGATACTAATAATAAAGCAGCTTGGCCTTTAAATTTACACAACGTTCCTGGCTCTAACAATTCCCTTAATCTAATCATTACTCGTCTCATTTGAAGCCTCATGACCGCATGGACTTCCCGTCCAATGTCAGTGCCCTTTCCCTATTATTTCATATTTTTCTAGTAATGTTTATATCCACCCTCTTTCGCTCTGCAGTACATCATGATCCATAGCCCTTGTTGTTTTTAAAGTGTATTATCCCTCTGCTGACACACGACAGATTCTGTGGAATTACCCGGGAATTCTCTTTCTCCTTCCTGTCCAACAGATGACTATGTTTGTTCCGAGAACTACTTGACAGCATTTTCTTTATGAAATTTATGGGGGTTGTGGGCATCTGGGATGACGGACCGTTGACCATATTTGGGAAATTTACTGTTATACACATGGCTGTCCACTTCGCTCAGGCATGTTGTGTTTTTTCGTATTGATTTGTTCATCCTGTAGTAAAGGGCTGAAATGCTCTTGTGATGCCAGACTGGAGTAAATGGTTCCCATGGTAACAAAGGAGTCTGGCTGCCACCCAAACACTGCGCTGTGCTGGAACAGACAGAGCATTCTGGGATATAATACATCAAAACTACCATCATCACCTTACCTAACCCAGCCTCCCACTCCCACACACGTTTAAGCGGACAGAGCTGCTTGAGTAACTGCATCATTGTGTTATATTTGGAAATGGTATCCGTCACCATTCAAGCATTTTATAATCGCTTATAAACTCTCAACTGGTTTTGCTTCAGGATGCAAATCAGATTTTGAAATCAAATGGTTAATAAAATTGTTGGTTTTTTATTAAAACTGAAGACACATCTTTAAAATCACTTCATATTAATATGGCCTACACGCTTGTCTTTATCATTTGAATGTTTGATCTCTTGAATTTCAACACTTTTCTGTTAGAATTAATTTTACAATGTAATTGGGGGTAGCGTAGTGCTGAAACCCTGTGATCCCACAGTGATCTCCACGTAAAACTGATCGTGCAGACTAAACCTTAAGTCGTAGAGACTTGAAATTTGGAGGAATGGTAGTACTCACACCGCCGTCAACGTGACCAAGGCTCGTCCCAATCGGCCCGACGGGGGCGCAACAGCGAACAAAAGTATGAACTTACTCATAACTCCTAAACCGCAGTCGCAGGCTCAAGTGTCTTATTTCGTTTTAATCCTTGGCTCACGCCAGACAAAACGCATGCCTCAGACTTGATTGTGAGCCGGGCGAAATTTTCAGTTATTTCACTTTTTTTGGGAAAAACTACTTTTGCAAACTGACCTTTTCTTCATCTGACCAGAAATAAAACAAGTGCAGAAATATCAATCATTATCAAAAAGTTAAAACTTTCAACTCTCCCTTGCAAAGGGGCGCAAAAACGGTTAAAAGGGACAGGGCCATGTTTTGTAAAATGTCTGTAACTCCTTAATGGAATGAGATATCTCCACCAAACTCAGAACACATATGTAAGAGCTCAATCTGCGGCCACAGGAAAAAAATCATGGAACTTGGCCACTTGGTGGCGCTATAAGAGGCCATTTGTCCTATCAACATAAAAATCGGTGTGCATGGTCTTGGTCCGAAGTGCCAAAAGCGTCTACAAGAACAATGTTCATTTCATTCGATAGAACTCCTCATTCCAGACAACTTTTCCTCTAGAACCACCGCTGTCAATCAAATCATTTGTTAAATGATTGAGAGGATACGAAAAGAAAAAAAATTACTTTTGCTAACTAGTCCTAGGTTTTTTGCTCAATCTGAAAAAACACTGCAGTACAATTTTTTTGGACGCTCTAGGCCAATAATTATCAAAAAGAAATGTTGAAATTTACCCTTTAGGAAGATATAATGGGGTCATTTAGAAAAGGGGCCTGTCCAAATTTACCCAAAATCCTATAAAGCCTAATAGAAAACTCAAAACTTCACAAAACCTGCTGAGCACATGCGACAGATCATTCTGAACAAGCATGCAAAGTTTTAAGGGGATCGGACCACAGCTGGCGCTATAACAGCCCTAACCGTTAAAAAAAAAACATAATATTTCTATGGTAAATTACCTGGGTTTGCCAAAAATGCTTTTTTAAATCATTGATTTAGGTGGTTACAGGCTTGCTAAATAATGTATTTCAAGTCCTTTAAATGCGAATGAGCTCTGCTCGTACCGCCCCTCTCTGCCATGGAATGATGAGCCGTGATGTTTACTTTAGCCGCATTTAGTGGCGAAACTTGCCAACAAGCACATTATTAAGAAAGGCCATTTGCAAAGATGCATATAAAACCCTTGTACTCACTTCTTCTGTGGGTAAAGCTGCATCAAGAATGATTTGCACAAGCATAGATGCATATGCCCAAAGTATACTTCAGATCACACCGACAAGAAGCTGAGAACGACCTGATTTTAAAAAGGAAATCTTACTTTTAAAGATTAAAAAAAAAACACTTGGTGGATATGTATCATTGTAGGGTGGTTGTGTACACAAACTGCCAACACACATTAATGTTCAAACAGCATGTAAAAGTGAGTTTTGCATCCGATGACCCCTTTAAAGTGCTTGAACCCTGGTAATTGCTGCTTACATCTATATTTTATTCCTGTGATTACAGCTGAATTTTCAGCATCATTACTTCAGTCTTCAGTGTCACACGATCTTTCAGAAATCATTCTAATATGCTGCTGATTTGCTGCTCAAGATGCATTTTTTTATTATTAGCAATGTTCCTAAAGCACAATTATATGGTTAGTTGCATTTTATGATTCACATTTGCTATTATTTTCCCTGCTGTCTGCAACCCGCCATATGAAAAACACTGCTTTGTAACATTATCTCCATGGATGTTCAAGCTGTCATTGGTGATGCAGTATGATGTGTAGCCCACATGACCGCTGTGGTTAGTCATCATAAGCTGGGGGATAATTCATTGACCGACAAGTACTATAATCATTGTGTGATCATCACATGAACAAAACACTCTGTAATTTGGAAAAAACAGGCTATTTGTTGCCAGTGATTCCAAGCATGTTATTCCTGTTGAGGAAATTCTGAGAAACAGGCCCTTTGATCTCTCAGCCGATCGATAGATGGCGCTCTAGAGCGAATGAACTCTGTGCCTCCTTGGCAAACCAGCGCAGTACAGGTCGTGTGAATCTGGCTCCATCTCAAAGCTCTCTGAATTTGTCATTCAGTGTGTAGCTACAAAGATTTTTTTGTTTCACTTGTTCCGTGCTGAAAAGGACGCCGGTGAGAAGGAAGTGAGGTCTTTAATCCTTGCATTGTTTCATGTTACCTTTTAAGGCTCTGGTTCCTGCGCTGCAAAATAATGACAAAACACATCTTGTAATTTTTCGGTCAATCAGATAATTATTGTTTTGTTTTTGTTTTTTTTAGACATCTATGACTATCTTAAGACGTCATGACTGCGGAAGTGGTTGATATTTCTATGCCTCTTGCCCTTTAAGAAGCCCTTTTGGCTTTGCCCATGTTAGGGTTCATGAGGAAGGTCAAGCCTTTTTCAAGGTGTCAGTTTCCTTTCTGAGTTCCTTTCATATCTCACATCAGTTGGTATTTGTTATCTTTTAATATGTCATCAGATCTCACTTCATTATGTGATGCTCTGAAACACTTGATTCTGATTGGACAGTGGCAGAATTCTGTTGTGGTTATCTTAGTCAGGGTTGTTCAGAGGCATAGTTCACCAAAAAATTACATTTTTGTCATTTTTTACACACCCTCATGTCGTTCCAAACCCATAAGACCTTTGTTTATCTTGGAACGCAAATTAAGATATTTTTGATAAATCTAATCCTGCATAGACAGCAACGCAACTAACACATTCAAGGCACAGAAAGGTAGTAAGGACATTGTTAAAAGTCCATGTGACATCAGTGGATCAACCGTAATTTTCTAAAGCTATAAGAATACATTTTGTGCATAAAGAAAAAACAAAATTAAACAATGTCTTCTCTTCCATGTCAGTCTTCGCTGTGCATTCACGATAGTACCACGACGCATGCGTGTGGTGCTGCTGACGCAGGAGCAGGCATTCTGACGTAGACCCTGGATGCATTGCACTGTACATAACAGTCTTCGTAAACATATCTGAAGATTTTGACAGAGAGGATGACTTGCAATTTCTTGCCCAGCCTTACTTATTTGAACCAGAATATACAGACAATGAACTAAAGCCCAAAGTATACTTCAATTTTTATGCGTACGTGTGGGACAGTGTATTATGTCATTAGAATAGTGTGCGCGTACTGTACATGCACCACTTGATTTTTGTAACCACTCACACTTTGTACACGCAGGTTGCTCATGCGCATTATTTAGCAGTAATCAGTTGTTCCACACTGTGGCAACACTGTCCCGGGCCATTGTTTCACAGTACAAAATGAAACTAAAGAGACAGAACAACAACAACAAAATAGCAGAGACTGCAATGATAACAGACGCTCACATTGACAAGCACTTGTGAGCAAGAGGGTATGAGATAGCTCAGCTTTGGTTTAAAAAAGTTCAATAGTTCTTGTTATTGGTCATACTTTACGGGGGGAAATAGAGCAGACATTGGACATGGATAAAGATTTCTAGAGCACATGTGTTGACCGCCTGCGTTTGTGCACAACATCAAATGGAGCAGAGCTAATCCTCCCTATACGCAAAATACGCATGCTGCTTAGGGCTCCCGAAACACCATCTCAAAGATGATTTAATTTTAGTTTAGTTTTTGATTTTGGCCAGCAGTTATGAAAAGATGAATGTTACTTTCTTTTAATGCAATGCGCTGTCACTGCTTCTATGTAATAATAAATGAAATCATGTTATGTGAATGTCGTATAGTCTCTTGAAGTTGAAAGCCATGGAAGAGACACTGTTTTTTTAAGCGCTTTCCATGAGCATGATTTGATACCGAGTGAAACATGGACAAACGTGTTTCAAATCTAGGTAGGATCGGCCTTGAAATGGAGTATACTTTGAAAGGCTATGCATTCAACTTCATCATGCATACACATACAAAGACAAAGTATTCTTTGGACTTATGAGAGATGGACGTTCTACGTCAGAACATGTTCTATACAATATTACCATCATATGAATTTCTTTGAAGTTTAGTTTTTTAGGGGTTCAAGTGTGTTGCACCTAAAATCAAACGTAATTGTTGTGAGTAGACTGTGGAAGTGGTTGATATTTCAATAACTCTTGCCCTTTAAGAAGCCCTTTGGCTTTGCCCATGTTATGGTTCATGAGGAAAGTTAAGCCTTTTTCAAGGTGTCAGTTTCCTTTCTGAGTTCCTTTCATATCTCACCTCAGTTGGTATGTGTTATCTTTTAATACCTCATCAGATCTCACTTCATTATGTGATGCTCTGAAACACTTGATTCTGATTGGACAGTGGCGGCATTTTGTGTGAAACTTTGATGGATGGTAGTACACACCCTGTCTACAACATCACCAAAGCTCGCCCTGATCGGCCTGACAGGGGCGCTACGGGAATCAAAAGTATAAAATCTCTCATATATACTAAACCACTCACTGCATTGTCTGAAATCTTGACAATCCTTAGCTTAAGACAAACAAAACGCTCAAACAAAATGTTGAAAATGGTCTATTTTGGATTTTTTTTCTTTGAAAAACCTACTTTTGCAAACTAGCCCCAGGTTTCAGAATTGAACCAGAGCAGAAGGAGAATTTTCAGGGACAGCAGAACATTTGAAAAAGGCAGGGCCACTTTTCCTTTTCTGTGTGCACAAAAAGTATTCTCGTAGCTTCATGAAATTACAGTTAAGCCACTGATGTCACATTGACTATTTTATCGATGTCCTTACTACCTTTCTGTGTCTTAAACGTGTCAGTTGCGTAGCTGTCTGTGTAGGGTCAGAAAGCTCTCAGAATTCATAAAAAATACCTGTTCTGAAGATGAACAAAGGTCTTATAGGTTTGGAATAGTTAATGACAGAATTTTCATGTGCTGGCCATTTGCCACACGAAGTTGAAATTGGATTTTGTAATTGCGAAGCTGAAATTTGGATTGGAATAACAAAAAGAGGACTTGTCATTCAGTGAAACCGAACTACAATGTTATTGATTATGCATATATACCATCAACAAATATATACATTTCTTTGAATTTCAGTTGTTTAGGGGTTCAAGTGTGTAGCACCAAAACACTGTTGTGGGCAGACAAAACTGTAAGGTGTAGAGACTTGAAACTTTTAGGCATGGTAGTACTCACCCTGTCTACAACTTCACCAAGACGCGCCCCTTTCAGCCTGATGGTGGCGCTACAACAGTAAAAAGTAAAAAATCGCTCATAATTACTAAACCATCCCGCAGTGTCTTAAATCATGAGAATCCTTAGCTTAAGACAAACAATTTTTGACTACTTGTTTTTTTGTTTTTGTTTTTTGAAAAACCTACTTTGCAAACTAGTTCTAGGTTTTTCATCCGATTGAACCAAACCAGAGCAGAAAGATTCTCTGGAGAATAATAATTTAGAATTATCAAAAAATAGTTGAATTTTCAATTTGCCATAGCATATAAGACCAAAATGTCTGAAAGAGGCAGGCACATTTTTCCTAAATGGCTCTAAAAGTGCTATATTTCAATGGGAAATTACATGTGATTGTTGAAAATGGCTGTTTTTTTATGACTAATATACATAGAACATCATGAAATTAGTTAAGCACATGTGACGTATGATGGTAGATAAAAATGCAAACTTGTATGAAGATCAGGTGATAGGTGGCACTATAACTGTTAAAAAGCTAAGAGAATACTTTTTGTGCACGAAGAAAACACAAATAACGACTTTATCCAACTGTATTTTTCTTTATTTTTATTTTCGTTGTGCACAAAAAGTATTCTCAAAGCTTCATACGGCTGAACCACTGATGCCACATGAATTATTTTAATGATGTCCTTACTACCTTTTTGGGTCTTGAACGTCTCCTGCGCGTTGCTGTCTATGCAGGGTCAGAAAGCTCTTGGAATTCATCAAAAATAGCTTTATTTGTATTCCAAAGATGAACAAAGGTCTTACACATTTGGAAAAACATGAGAGTGAGAATTAATGACAGAATTTTCCTTTTCTGGTGAACTATCACTTTGAAAACCATATATTTGCTTGTTTTAATTTCCCGCATTAGCTGAAAATGCTCTTTTCCATCTCTGATCTTGGTGGTTATAGGCGTGCTAAATAAAACATAATACGTTTTTACCCATGCCCTGAAAGGCCTTAAAGCACTTAAACCCCAGAAATTGCTGCTTGCAGCTATATTTTTTAAAAGAAATTTATATTTGAATTGCAATTCTGTTTTCTGTTTGTACACCCAATTCAATAAATTAAATGAATTAAATTGAAACAAGAAAGATAATGCATAAAATAAACCCAGTTCAGGAGGATCAGAACAAAGAAGCTTAGAACATAAATTGAAAAATGTCATAGCGTTTCAAGATCTTATTAAATCCATCCTCCTCCATTTTCTTTAATCTAGCAATGATTTTTCATGACACATTTGTTCTTAATGGAAAGGCGTCTTACAGACAAACATGGATTGAGGAAGTCAGAAAGCTGCAGGAGGTGCTCTGTAACCTATTGGTTCCAGGAACGGCCTCTCTGAACTCTTTCTGTGACCCCAATTTCATCCTATGTCCATGGTCTCTTTGGACGCCCCAGTCACCCGTAATTGGTTTTGACGGGTCTGTGTTTGGCAGTGTGTGTGAGCGCGCTGTCTTTGGTGTACCTTGTTCATGAGGTTCATGGGAAGAAGCTAGCAAAGCCCGGCCCAAATGTGAACTTCCCCCTCCTCTTGTCTCCTCCTCTCCAATCTAGATCCATTGGCTGGGATCTCTGTGGAGGAATGCTGCTTGGACCCCCTTCTAACCTCCCCACAACCCTCCCCTTGAGTTCACCCACCCACCCATTAGGAATTTCAGCAGGGCATTGTGGGTGGGATGAATGGGGTCAGAGCCAAGGAAACAAAGTAGGAAGTTTTCACAAGAGTTTGGCCTTTGTTTGTGACTGCTTGGTTTTGTTGTGTTTCAACTGAAGCTTGGAAAATTGCCCTGAGCACTGTTTCAAGTACTGATGACAATATTTAACATATTTCAATATTTTTCAGTGTTTCAGTGTATCTATCTATCTATCTATCTATCTATCTATCTATCTATCTATCTATCTATCTATCTATCTATCTATCTATCTGTCGTTCTATCGTTATATCTATCTATCGTTATATCGTTCTATCGTTATATCGTTCTATCGTTCTACTACCATTCTGTCTCTCTGTCTGTCTACCGTTATATCTATCTGTCTGTCTGTCAGTCATTCCATCGGTCGTTTTATCTGTTGTTCTATCTGTCATATCTGTCATTCTATCTATTTATCTGTCTGTCTGTCTATCTATCATTCTATCGTTCTTTCGGTCTGTTCTTCTATCGTTCTTTCGTGTTCTTCTATCAATCATTCTTTCGTTCTATCTACAATTTTGTTCTAACTTTTTCTGTCTGTCTATCTGTCTGTCTCTCTACATGTGGACAATCATATGCTAATGTTTGTAGAGACAGAATTGGTTACATTGCTGTCTCCTAGTACTAATACATGTTATTTGAGAATCGGCATGTCTACTATGCCACAGCCTCTTTAATTATGATTAGAGGTGTGTCTGCAGTGGTGCGTGCAGTGATGAGAGCAGAGATCGAGACAGATGTAGCTTTCAGTGAGTGAAAAACAATGGCTTTACGTTACGTCGCAATATTTTAAAGATATCTTTTCAATATACTGTATTTTTATAAATATTTATGTTTTAAACCATGGAGGTGAGCCAATGGATATCACACAAGCAACGTGAAAACTGCTCAATATGTTAAAGTGAAAGTAAAAACTGACAGTGCTTTCAGCATCTGACGTGCATTCTCTCAGAGACAATAAGAGTCGATTGTACTTTATATGCTGATATTAATTTAGTCCCCTAATATTTTTCTTGTGCCCTGAACATAGTGGGGAAAAAATAAAAGGAAACGTATTTTGTGTAAGGGTTGTTTTTTTGAAAGACTTAAAGCTCTTAATTTTCATTGATGACTGCAGTGTTATTAGGGGTTAAGAAAGTCTTAATTATGATTTCAGGTGGTCTTAAATGTGGGGACTGAAAGACAAGAATTGCGATGAAACTTCAAAAGGCTATTCATTGAATAAATATGAGCGCTGCATGTTTCAAAGTCATTTGCTGCACTGCTTTGTGTACCATTCTGCTAGCGCCTCCTGCTGGAAGAGAAACACGTAGAGTTGTAAATGTGAACTGATGGATCCACAAGATAATGTGTTATAAAAATTAAAACAATTAAACAATTTAAACAAAGGCTGTAAAATATATGTATATGTTATTTAAGTAGCCTAATATAATATTTGATTGATAATAATTGTTTAAATTAATATAACTGATTTATTCTTTGAAACTTTAATATTAATTTATGCAATTGCAATGCCTTGATTTTAGTAAGATTAGTACACGGTCATAGCCATAAATGCAATGGTACTATTAGTTGCCATAATTGTTTCGGTTTTCGGCCTTGGTTTCCTCTTTTTCGGTTACGGCCAAGAATTTTCATTTCGGTGCATCCCTAATTATGATATTAACCACAGAGGCCTCTCTACACACCCATTACAATAGTCCATGCAGCTTGAAAACAGAACATTAATTTAATTGTACAAATTATTTTAGGCGTATATACAAATCCATTTCTAAATTAGTTTACCTTTAATAAATTAAGTAGTTTAAGGGAGTTTATTGGTGCCACTGTCCTTCTGGGGGCATTGAGTTCAACTGATGCAAAGCATCTGTACAGTCTAATGAAAAAAACGCTTTCATTTTTTGTGTGACGTATTTGTTCAAGTGAATGAGAGTAGACCAGTCAGTGTGTTTTGGTCTCACAGTCGGTGGGTTGCGTTCTGTGTGTGGCGCGGGACCCTCGCTCCTCAGGACGCTTTTGTGTGGGCCTCCAAAGAGGCCAAGTTCACAGAGACACAAAAGCGGGGAAGAAAACCGGAGGGAGTGGGGTGACAGTGGGCAGCTATCAAAGCATATCAGCGCATTCTTACAGCCGCTGCTCGCTAATGCATTGTGATTTGAATAGCGGAGCGGGAGAATGAAATGAAGACTTGTAAAGAAGATGAAAAACTGAATTTGAGAATGCATGTCAGGCCTTGTGGAATTCCAGATGCTTTTGAAAAAACTGAATGGGGAATTGGTTGTGTGAAATCGTGAGATATAAAGATCATATGCTTTGTTTGGTTTTGAAGAAACAGCCTCTCTGAGTTGTTAGACTGAGAAATCATAAAAGTGCTGTAAATATATTTCATCCATATATATAATAAAAGTATTAGCAGATTATCCTCTTTTCTTTGCAGACAGACATGTATCTCTCTCTTATTCTGTTTGGGAGTGGGCGAAGAGAGCAAGAGGGGCCCTAAATCAAATAAACATCACAGCCCCGATTGCTTCATCTCTGCTTTCCAAGAAAACCAGACATCCAGGCTGAGATTAAACTCTATTTGCATTGTCTCTTCCGGCCGTGGACCTCTAAGTGTCTTTTATTGCATCTGGTCTCATTAGAGAGCTGGACCAGCAGAGACAATGCAGCTGTAGACAGCACTCTGCTATAGCACTTATATCCAGAGAGATATATATGAACACTACACTGTGTTGTGGATCCGTAATGGCTTCCTCCCCCCTCTTGAGTCTCTTGTTGCTACAAAACTCTGTTGTTTACGGCACTGATCTTGCGGGCTCATTAATTACGGATGAGTTGGTGGTGTCGTGCATCCTGATTTAGTCATAATGACTAAGTTATTTTCATTGTAATGGGAGAAGAGATCTGCCTTGTGATCTCTCTGCTCTGTTGATGGCTTGCGTTGCTATTACAATAGCAAAATGTATAATTATCCAACTGATAAGCATGTAACAAACACCTTCTCATAAATGTACAACAGCAACCAGTTAGTAGTTAATTTACATAATAAAACGGTGTAAATAAATGAAAGCTTCTTACTTTATTCAAAGGAGAATCCCATATTAATTAATGTGCTTGAAAGTATGATTACCATTCTCTCTTTTTGTACAGTTAGTACAATAGTACATTATTGCTTTAAATGAAACTATGGAATTGATGTTTTAACACATAAGCACAATATGGTACAGTCCGTCCAAAGAAAGATACAATTTCTGATATTTCTTAACCATATTGTTACTGAAAAGAATGTGAGCTAAACTTGGCATATAATAAGGACAAATATGCTTCATTTCAGCCTCCAAACAGTGAAAAGACCTTCAGTTTTGAAGGAGGCCAAACCGCCTGCCAGCATTGTCTGTCTCCATGCAGGGAGAGGGAGCTGAGCATGATGGGAGGTGGGATGATGGGGAGGTTTGGTTCTCACAGGCTTCATTCTCTGAGAATTCCCGCCAACACTCCCTGAACACACACACACACACACGCACGCGCACTTCAGTGCTGTTTCCCGGTCATTGCCCTTCATTGCAGACCTGTGGAATGAGGGGGGTTTGGTGTCAGAGAGTTCATTGGTCGGAATGTGTGTAGGTTTCTGAGAAAATATAGTAGCTTTTTTTTAATATACACCTAAGCATAAGGTGTTAGGAATTAAACCACTGTAGCATCTAGAAAATCCTAGCAACCATGAACACCCGAACAATTTAAAAAGCCAAAGGACCACCCAGAATGCCCTAGTAACATTCTAGAAACCACCTAGAACACCCTAACAATGTTCTAAGACTTCAAATATTGACCTGGGGGCAGGCGCGTAGCCAGTAATGGGCCAGGGTGGCACTGGCCCGCCCACATTACTCCCTGGCCCACCCAGGCAAGTTTGATCAAAATAAATTTTTAGTTTATTTTTATTATTCAAATGTATTAAAAAATATATATTCATATAAACCTGATTTATTTATTCATTGCCGAATAAAATCAGGTTTATATGAATATATTTTCTTTAGGCCTAATTGGTTGTTATGGTTGCTAGGGCGACAGGAAGACTCTCTGAGCGGCGGGTTCTGGCGGCATTCAGTGTATTAACATCGCCACAATAATGGCTAAACAAGCTTCTTTAATGTTTGTTATTTATTTCAAACCGTTCTCTGCTGAGAGTTTTCATTATTTTAATTTCTTTTACTTTAAGCCTACTTTATTTTCGGGTGAACTGTCTGCTCTGCACTGCTGACTAACCTGAATAAAATAAACAGGTTATTGTCTATGCTGATGGTTTGTCCAGCCTTTATTGAGCACTGTTGAACATGATGGTTAGACGGTGTTTTGTTATTGCCTTTGCCGAATATTGCAAAATAAAGGTGTGTTTTTGCAGTTTGTTTGTCTATTATTTTTTCTACTCTCTAAGGTTTAATTATTATTTAAGTAATATTTTTTCTAGGAAAAAATATAGGCCCGCTCACTTTTTCAATGGCCCGCCCAAAATACAATTTCTGCCTACGCCACTGCCTGGGGGCCAATGTTGTCTCTGTGTATTGGAAGGTAATGACACTAAACAAATTCGTTGTATGCGCAAGCATACTTGTCAATAAAGCTCTTTCTGATTCTGATGTGTGAGTTTAGCTTCAACTCTGATCAAATTCACCTATCTGTGATTTTCTAATGATCCAGGAGACGTTAATTAGCATGATCATGTGTGTTTGGTGCAGGAAAGTGGATCTTGTGGGCCAGATTTGAGGATGTCTACCCTGTGACCACCCAGAATATCCTAGCTGCACCCTAGATACCATATAGAACACCTGAGCAACCACATAGAACACGCTAATGTCCTAGAATCATCCTAGAACACCATAGAAACCATATAGAACACCCTAAATAAAGCCCTGCGACCACCCAGAATACCCTAGCAACACCCTAGAAACAATCTAGAACACTTGAGCAACCAACTTAGTCATGCCCTAGAACTGCCTGGAATACCTTAGCAACACCCTAGAAACCATCTTCCTTAAAAAGTCCTAAAATACTCTAGCTTCACCCTAAAATGCACTGGGACCATCCAGAATACCCTAGTAACACCCTAGAAACCATCTGGAACACTCTGGGAATGCACTGGGTCCACCCAAAATACCTTAGTAACACCATAAAAACCATCTACTGTAGAACACCTGACCAACCACCCCAAACACATAAAAAATGTCCTATAACATCCAGAATACCCTATCAACACCCTAGAGACCATATAGAACACCCAGAATACCCTGGCTACATCCTAGAAACCATCTGGAACACCTGAACAACCACCTAAAACACCTTAGTAATGCCCTAGAACCACACAAAATACCTTAGCAATGCCATAGAAATCATCTAAAACACCCTAGCAATGCACTAGACCCACTCAGAATACCCTATCAACACCCTAAATCTATCTAGAACACTTGGGCAACCACATGGAACACCCTAAAAAGTCGTAGGAACACCCAGAATAGCATTGCTACACCCACACATTTGGGACACGTGAGCAACCACTAGGAACATATTAATATGTCCTAGAATCATCCAGAATACCTTAGCAACACCCTAGACACCATGTAGAACACAACCCAGAATACTCTAGCTACACCCTAAAATGCCCTGGGACCATCCAGAATACCCTAGCTACATCCTTGAAGCCATCTGGTACACCTGAGCAACCCACCTAGAACACCTTAATAATGCCCTAGAACCGCCCAGAACACCTCAGAAACACCCTAGAAACCTCTAGAACACCCTAAAAAAAGCTGTAGAACCACCCAGAATGCCTTAGCAGCACCCTAGAAATTATCGAGTACACCTGAGCATCCACCTACTGTATAGAACACCTTAGTAATGCCCTAGAACCACATAGAATACCCTAGCAACACCCTAGAAACCATTTAAAACACCTGATCAACCACTTAAAACACATTAAAATGTCCTATAACATCCGGAATACCCTAGTAACAACTTAAAAGCCATCTAGAACACCTGAGCAACCACCTAGAACTTTAAAAATGTCCCAGAACTGCCCAGAATACCTGTCTACACCAGAGAAACCATCTAGAACACCCTTGCAATGTCATAGCAGCCACCTTTAGCACCCTTACATTGTGCCAGTGGGATTTGTGTGTATTTCTGGTTTGCTTTCGGACAGTGAATTATGGTAGCACCATAGGTTTCACCATAGGTTTCATCTAATGGTAATGCAGAAAGTCAACACATCGCTTTTTTTTTGTATGAGATAAGAAAAATGCTAACAAATGTGCATTGTACTTAATCTATAAAACATATGTTTAATAGGCTAGTTTCCATTCTCCTCATCATAAAGGCTTATCTGCATTCCCAAATGCCTCTTCCTCAGCAGCAGTCCTATTTGTGAAGTCAGACCTTTGGAAGAACTCTCTTAAAAAGCCTATTTAAAGGTCTGAGCAGCATATTGTGTGGTGAGAGATCAGAGAGTGAGGCTCAAAAGACAGAGGAAGAAAGGGAGTGAGTATTCAGGGTCATACATCACTTAACTGGTCACATTAACTTGTAACAATGTGTATCTGAAGTGCTTAACCCATAGTGGAGGGCCACTGGTTCCTTTCACAATAGTTTAAATCGGCGCTGGACAATGCCAGTCAGAGGGCAGAGGATAGGCCGGGGATGAGACCGTGGCAGCCACCTCCTCCTTTCTCCCTCTGTCTTCGTCTTCACATGCGGTCTCCTTTACGGTCCCCTGTGGCAATACTCCCATGCATCACTGCACAATATCTTCCCTCATTATTTTTCAATTCCACAATTTATCACTCTCTGCTGTCTAATGAGCTTCTTGTTGGTGCCCCAGTAATTCAAGACATTTACATTTTTTTAAATCCTGGCAAATTGGCTTTAATGAAACCTATTTATTGCTTCACTTCCATGGTACATTCTTTAACATAAAACATATTAGTATTTAATTGGGCATATTAGGAGAAAAAGTAGTTCATTCAGTTTTAATGGAATGTTTTAAGAGGGAATTGGTGTCATCGGTCACATGGCTGACATTTCAAAGATTTAATAGTACATTTATTCTTATTACAGCCATACCAGTATGAAAACATTAATGTGTTTGTTTCTATATGATTATTAAGATTACTAATAAAACTGCACAATGTCTTTCTTTGATTTGTTTGTTTAATAGTATTTCTTGCTTTTCTTTTTTTGTTTAAATTCTTTACATTTTTCAATGCTTGTTTAATATTCTTTATTCTCAATTTGTTTGTTTAATATTATTTTCTTTCTTCATTTCTTTTTATTTGTTTATTATTTATTTAAGAATTTTCTTTCTTTCTTAATTTCTTTCTTTGATTTGTTTGTTTAATAGTATTTCTTGCTTTTCTTTCTCATTGTTTCAATGATTTTCTTGTTTATTATTCTTTCTTCTCAATTTGTTTGTTTAATATTATTTCTCTTCTTTCTTTCATTTTTTTGTTTAATTTTATTATTTATTAATATTTTCTTTCTTTCTTTCTCTTTCTTGTCAATGATTTGTTTGTTTAATATTATTTTCTTTCTCTTTTTTCTTGTCAATGATTTGTTTGTTTAATATTCTTTCTTTCTTTCTTACTTTCAGTGATTTGTTTGTTTGATATTCTTTCTGTCCATGTTTGTTCTTAAAATATTATATTATAATATTTCACTCATTTGTTTAATATTATTAATATTTTTTCTAGAATTTATTTTATGAACATTTGTTATTCATTTTTTCTTTTTGTTTGTTTTTTCTAAATTTTTTGTTTATTTAATATTATTATTTATTATTATTTTCTTTTTCTTTTATCACAATGATTTATTTGTTTAATATTTATTTATTCTCTGAACCATTTTATTTATTATTTTTATTTTTACTCAATTATTAGTTTTTTTATATTATTTATTAATATTTTCTTTCTTTCTGTCTTTATTTTTTTCTCAATGATTTGTTTTAGTAGTATTTCTTTCTTTCTTTCATTCTTTAATTTATAATTATTCTCTCAATCATTAAATTGAGAATAATTTAATTATTCTCTCAATCATTGTATCTATATTTTATATTATTATTAATATTTTCTTTCTTTCTTTGCCTGGAATCTTGTGATCAAGTTATTTAAAAAAAATTTCCCCCACTTTTTTGAGATTGACAGCTTCAGTGCCTTTTCATTTTAATAAAATAAAAAAAAGTAAAACATCACCTTTTGTATTCCACGAAAGAAGTCGTCATACAGGTTTATAAGGTCATAAACCTAGGTAAATAATGACGTGCTTGTCATGTTGTCACATAAACGGTTCTTTTGATTAAGCACCGTGACATAACCTACAGTACATAACTGGCATAAAAGTGACATTTAACTGTTTAAATGTCAACATAGTCACACAGACTTCTGCAAAAGTTTGTAAATTATAAGAGGACTGATAAAACAAGAATTTTAACAATGCATAGCTATAAAATTATGCATTGTGAGATCATATTTTATTGTCTTGAATAAAATACCATACTAGCATTCACTGCAGCATTTTCACAAAGGTTTCGTGTTATGATTGTGACAAAAATGCATGTTTGTTTAAACTATTTTTTTCTTGAGGCATCCTCACACCCTTTGTGTGTGTGTGCTCACAAAGCGAACACTAATGATTTTTGCTCCTTGTCACAATGCACTTCCCAAACCCTGATCCCAGAGCAATAATGAGCTGCTGTGCGAGTGTGTGTGTGTCTTTAGGGGGAAGGGATCCTGTTCCTGTTATTGTTAACAATGGCCGTCCCCATTGAACCCTTTAGCTCAATCCATATCAGTCATGTTTTTGAGGTCTGGCCTCCAAAAAATGTTTCTGAATAGATCCGTCATTAAAGCGGACACATTTAAAGGTTGCGGGTTGTCTTGGGATTTCCACCAAACTGTAAGCAGGGCGGCCCCGATGTCATGAATCGTGTCGCGGGGGACTCGTGAAAATAGATCTCATCTTATATTTCATATCAGCGGCGTGCAGAAATGCCCCAGTTCAAAACAGAGATCCGTGTGGCATGTGATTTCCTTCACAATTAGAGCAGTGTTGTAGATTATCAGAGTTTGACTAATGAGAAATCCTCACATGGGAATGTCGCCGTCGAACATATGAGAGAACAGAGCGGAAATCACATGCATGCGATCTGTTGTGAGTAAGTGAGTGTGTTGGACAGGCTGCAGGGTATCACCACTTACACATGTGCCGTATCGTCCCGTGGGATGTGGGCGGTCATGTGCTTGAGAGGAAAAGGCCTTCGGTTGTGATTCAAAGGAATCGGAGAAAGGCCACTGGGTTTACAAAAGACCTGCGGGCTACAGTATATTCATAGCGTCACCCTCATCAATTTACCATTTTCCTCATGCTTAACCTTTACTAAATAAGCCATGTGACGTGTGCACCCGTGCGTTTGAGCTTGTGTGCGTAAGTGTGCATGAAAGCATGGGCGGATTTAGAAAGTTTGCTGTCGCATATCTGATTTAATATATCATGACAAACGGTCTGTTTATTGATGATTACATAGGCTTTGCTCCAGTACTTGCTTGTGTAAATGGCATTTCAAAGCTTATTAGACATGCTACCGATGCAAAAGGTTGATCAAATATGGCTAAAATAATTAGCTTCATTAGTACAGTATTTGTGTCTTGTTTTCCAGTAAAATATTTAGGATAAATTTGCTTAGGGTATTGTATAAGGTTTTATGACTTGAATATACTTTTACAGCTTGAATTAAGTTTATATTTTACCTAAATTTAGATGAAGTACTTAAGAAGGACAAAAACAAAGTTTTTTTGTTTTATAATAGATTTATTTAATTTAATTAAATGTAATTAAATTTAATGTTTTTATTTTTGCAAACAATTATTTATATATATATATATATATATATATATATTGTGTGTGTGTGTGTGTGTGTGTGTGTGTGTGTGTGTGTGTGTGTGTGTGTGTGTGTGTGTGCGCATGTATATAATAATATAGAAATAAAATGTCACGTCAAACGAAGGAGGTCTGGGTCCAAATGCAGGGGAAGGATTTTTAATATAAATAAACAAACAAATCACAAACAAACAGAACAAACAAAAGGCCAACACGGCACAGACACGACTAGAACCAAAAGAAAGTAAACAGAACCGAAAACACTATCAGGAGATCCAGGAGCCAGAGGCACACATACGAAGACAATGCAGACACGATGATGGGTGGGAAATGAGAGTTTCTTATAGTCTGAGTAATAGTGAACAGGTGTGAGATGATGAGCTGCTAATGACACGACAGGAGTGAACAATCAGGGAAGTGCAGTGCAAGGAAAGGGAACATGACATAACCCCCTCTCAAGGGAATGGCTTCCAGATTATATTAATAATAAATTATTATTTTAGTTATATTATAGAAATGAATACTCTATGTGTGTGTATAAAAAGCTGAATAATAAATATAAATAATAATAGTATATAAATAATAATAGTACATTTTATTCATTTAAATATATATATTTTGTTTTATTATAGCAAAAAAATGCTATATATATAGTTATATACTGATATGTATGTATGTATGTATGTGTGTATTAATATTATTAAAATGTGTTTGTGGTATTGTAAAAAGTAATGATTATAATTACACTAAATACAGAAAAATATCCATAAAAAATGTAAAAATGGACTGTTTACCCAAGAATTTTATATCATGTCAATAACTTAGCACCATGCTGTTGCAAAACTCCATTGAGATTCGAGTCTTCTGTGTTTTTTGCATTGAAGTATAGAAGTAAGCAAGTCAGCTCACTAGAATTTAGGATAGCGCTTTAGCCTGTGGTCATAATATATCTGAGATTTGTTCATTAGGTTTCACTTTCTCTCTCATCTTGTTTGTACATTAGTCACGCACTATTGCACAACCAGGAAGCGACATCAATTTAACATTTGTCCCCTCCAGCGTCATTGCCCTGTGACCTCCTCTAGCTCTCTTTCTGTCACTTAACACCTGTTCATCTTCCCAGGATCCTTTGCTCTTCTTCACCTTTTTGCTGTCTGACACACTTCCACCTGCTTGGGCCTGTCGTACTCGATACAACAATACAGATTTGTTAGCCCACACCTGCACCGCTCCACCTGTTCAGAGTCCACCGTGACCAAACCTCACTGACTTATCAGTTTCACAACTGTCATGACAAGTCATGGGCCACAAAATGCCTCTGTAAATGTCTATAAATGTCGGTTTTCTGCCTCATCTTAACACAGATCAGCAGCAGTGGGCCGGTTCAGGCTGTGAGAGCCGGGGATCCATCATCGGCTGTGTCATTAATCCTAATTAGATTACAGATGATGGCGTGGCAATAGACCTGGAGTCATTATATTGAGCAGGAAATTTAAAACACGTCCGATCGCAGGTGTACACACAGTAGCAGCTGGATGAAGCGGGACTGTTTAATGCATTAACGCTCATCAGGGAGGGGCGACGAGGGGTTATTAGCCCTGACAGCAGCTCCCTGTGTTGTTATGGGCAGTGGGAATGAGGGAAGGAGATAATTGTATAATAAATATTATTTCTAATACGGGTGTCGGGAGAGTTGTAGATTCAAACCCCAGGGAAGGGTTTTTAACCCATAAATGAAAATTGTCATTATTTTTCACCCTCATTTGCATAAAATGACAGAAAATAGCTTAAATGTTAAAAGCACAATAATTGTCATTTCTGTTATATTGAAAAAAGTGGCTTAAAAAAAGTGCTTCCAGACAGTCAAATGGGTTTGGAACAACATTATCATAATTATACTTATAAAGACACTTATACAAAGTACCACAGTATTAGTGTTGATAGCATTAACCAAAACTATTAAAATTGTTTCACAAATGCGAGTTTATATCTCACAATTCTGCCTTTTTTTGTACAAATTTGAGTTTATATCATGCAATTCTGACTTTATAACGCAGTTTATATCTCACAATTCAGAGAAAATAAGTCAATTGCAAGAAAAAAACTCAATTGTTTCACAAATGCGAGTTTATATATCGTAATTCGGACTTTTTTTCTCACCATTGCCATTTATATCTTGCAATTCTGATGTTTTTCTCACAAATGTGAGTTTAGATCTTGCAATTTTGACACTTTTCTCACAATTGCGAGTTTATGTCATGCAATTCTGTGGAAAAATGCCAGAACTGTGAGTTTATCTCCCAATTCTGACTTTATAACACACAATTGTGAGTTTGTATCTCACATTTCTGGGAAAAAAGTCAGAATTGCAAGAAAAAACTCAATGTTTTACAAATGTGAGTTTATATCTCGCAATTCAGATTTTTTTTCTCACAAATGTGAGTTCAGATCTTGCAATTCTGAGAAAAAAAGTCAGAACTGTGAGTTTATCTCCCAATTCTGACTTTATAACACACAATTGTGAGTTTATATCTCTCATTTCTGAGAAAAAAAGTAAATTGCAAGAAAAAACTCAATGTTTCACAAATGTGAGTTTGTATGTCATAATTCTGACTTTTTTTCTCACAATTGCCAGTTTATATCTCGCAATTCTGAATTATTTTTTTCTCACAAATGTGAGTTTAGATCTGCCAGTTATGACTTTATAACACAATTGTGAGTTAATATCTCACATTTGTGAGAAAAAAAGTCAGAATTGCAAGAAAAAACTCTAAATGTTTTACAAATTCAAGGTTATATCTCATAATTCTGACTTTTTTCTCACAATTACCCGTTTTTATCTCGCAATTTAGATATTTTTTTTCCTCACAACTGCAAGTTTAGATCTGGCAATTCTGAATTTTATTCTCGTAAATGCGAGTTTATGTCTTGCAATTCTGACTTTTTCTTACAATTGCGAGTTTATATCATGCAATTCTGAGGAAAAAGTTTATCTCACAATTCTGACTTTATAACACGTAATTGTGAGTTCATATCTTACATTTCTAAGAAAAAAAGTCAGAATTGCAAGAAAAAACTCTAAATGTTTCACAAATGTGAGTTTATATCATAATTCTGAGTTTATGTCTTGCAATTCTGACTTTTTTCTCACGAATGCAAGTTTGTATCTTGCAGTTCTGACTTTTTCTCTGGCAAATGCGAGTTTGTATCTCACAATCCTGACTTTTTTCTCACAAATGCAAGTTTGTATCTCACAATTCTGACTTTTTTCTCATGAATGCGAGTTTGTATCTTGCAATTCTCACTTTTTTGTTACGAATGCGAGTTTGTATTGCACAATTCTGACTTTTTTCTCACAAATGCAAGGTTGTATTTCACAATTCTGACTTTTTTCTCATGAATGCAAGTTTGTATCTTGCAATTCTGACTTTTTTCTTACAAATGTGAGTTTGTATCTCGCAATTCTGACTTTTTAACCCACAAATGCAAGTTTGGATCTCGCAATTCTGACTTTTTTTTCTCACAAATGCAAGTTTGGATCTCGCAATTCTGACTTTTTTTTCTCACAAATGCAAGTTTGGATCTCGCAATTCTGACTTTTTTTTCCCTCACAAATGCAAATGCAAGTTTGGATCTCGCAGTTCTGACTTTTTTTTCTCACAAATGCAAGTTTATATCTTGCGATTCTGACTTTTTTTTCACAAATGCAAGTTTGGATCTCACAATTTTGACTTTTCAGAGAAAAAAAAATCTGAATTGCAAGATGTAATTTTGCAATTGTGAGAAAAAAGGCAGACTTTTGAGATGAAAAGTCGCAATTACCTTTTTTTTATTTTTCATTCAGCAGTGAAAAAGGGCTTCCATACATAAAATTACTAAAACTTAAAACTATCCAAATAAATGCAATCGCCATGCTTTTCCAGCTGAATAATCAGGGATGAACCTGGAATCCGGATTATGAATCTCAAAAAGGATATTTTTTTAGAGTGTAGACCGTCTTTGTTTTTTGTTAACTTACCACTAAAATTAAATCCAAAAATATAAAAAAAGTTAAGAAGAAAATATTAATAAGAACTACAATAGTATATAAATAATACTATCATTCATAACACTGCACTGTATGACCACAAAAACACTGAAAAATCATTTTTTGGACACTACCATGATGGTAATTTCATTACATTCTTTGAAACTGTATTTTACAGTACAGTGTAAATGCTTGTTTCTCCATTTCTTCAGCACCAAAACAATTCAAAACAGAGATCAAATTGAAAGCTTTCAGTTTGAATAAGATGCACAGCGAGAGCTTCAAAAACGCTTATCACTACAAATTACTCCTCATTAAACTGTTGTGCATTCTATATTTCATTCGTTTCAACAGGTTCTGATATTTACATTCGGGTCTCCTGGCACAGCTGTAATTGTTTTGACAGCTGTGTTCTGTGATTACAGGAGCAGAGGCTACGGTGAATCCAAAGTGTCGTGCTGGGAGATCACGCGGACCGCGGCTAATGAGAAACGCCGATCACGTGATCTCTGTGCTGTGCCGGAGACACCCAGGCAGGTGTTGGGAGTCCCGTTTCTATGGAAACTGAGAGATGACACCTTCGGAGGTCTGTCAGTGCAGGATTAGCCTCATGCGGGCTTGGGGACAGCGTCTCGACACAAATTAGATCGGAATGTTCTGGTCCGCCCTGCCGCCGACAAAGCTGGAGAACATGCAGATGTTTACATTCCAGGCCTTTGATTACATCTCATCTGAATATTTGCACTATCGGTACGAGGTGACACTGATGTTCATGGTAATGTCACTCTGATAGCTGGTGGCAGCAGGACTGCCTTGTAGAATCTTATTGAAAAAGAAAATGTTTGGGATTGAGCGCAGATCTGGTTAATATCTAACAAGATGAATCAATTCCAAACAGCATTTTGGTGTAGTACTGATGGCATACTTATGCGTGGAATGGTTAGTTCAACTTTTTTTCTCACACATGCGAGTTTGTATCTTGCAATTCTGACTTTTTTTTCCATAATTGCAAGTTTATATCTCGCATTTCTGACTTTCTCGCAAATGTGAGTTTAGATCTCGCAATTCTTACTTTTACTCACAAATGCAAGTACGCATCTTGCAGTTCTGACTTTTTTGCCACAAATGCAAGATTGTATCTTGCAATTCTGACTTTTTTCTCACAAACGTGAATTTGCGTCTTGCAGTTCTGCTTTTTTTTTTATTTTTTTATTTTTTACAAATGTCAGTTTGTATCTCACAATTCTGAGTTTTTTCTCACAATTGCTAGTTTATGCTTGCATTTGACTTTTCTCATAAATGCGAGTTTGTATCATGCAATTCTGACTTTTTTCTCACAAATGCGAGTTTGTATCTCACAATTTCGACTTTTTCTCACAAATGTGAGTTTGTATCTCGCAATTCTGACTTTTTCTCACAATTGCGAGTTCATCTCACATTTCAACATTTTTTTTTCTTACAAATGTTAGTTTGTATCATGCAATTCTGACTTTTTTTCTCATAATTGCAAGTTCATATCTCACATTTCGACTTTTTTTTCTCACAATTGCAAGTTCATCTCACATTTTGACATTTTTTTCTTACAAATGCGAGTTTGTATCTCACAATTCTGACTTTTTTCTCACAATTGCGAGTTTATATCTCGCCTTTTTGACTTTCTTGCTCACAAATGTGAGTTTAGATCTCGCAATTCTGACTTTTTTCTCACAAATGCGTGTTTGTATCTCACAATTCTGACTTTTTTCTCACAATTGCAAGTTTATATCTCCCCTTTTTGACTTTCTTGCTCACAAATGTGAGTTTAGATCTCGCAATTCTGACTTTTTTCTCACAATTGCGAGTTTATATCTCACAATTCTGACTTTTTTCTCACAATTGCGAGTTTATTTCTCCCCTTTTTGACTTTCTTGCTCACAAATGTGAGTTTAGATCTCGCAATTCTGACTTTTTTCTCACAATTGCGAGTTTATATCTCCCGTTTTTGACTTTCTTGCTCACAAATGTGAGTTTAGATCTCGCAATTCTGACTTTTTTCTCACGATTGCGAGTTTATTTCTCCCCTTTTTGACTTTCTTGCTCACAAATGTGAGTTTAGATCTCGCAATTCTGACTTTTTTCTCACAATTGCGAGTTTATATCTCCCCTTTTTGACTTTCTTGCTCACAAATGTGAGTTTAGATTTCGCAATTCTGACTTTTTTCTCACAAATGCGAGTTTGTATCTCACAATTCTGACTTTTTTCTCACAATTGCGAGTTTATATCTCGCCTTTTTGACTTTCTTGCTCACAAATGTGAGTTTAGATCTCGCAATTCTGACTTTTTTTCTCACAAATGCGTGTTTGTATCTCGTCATTCTGACTTTTTGCTCAAATGTTTTGTATCTGACAATTCTGACTTTTTTTTTCACAATTTTGAGTTCATCACAGTTAAGTGTATGCATCAGACGTTTAGCCAATGTTCCGTGGGCGTGGTCACGTAACAGACGATTATCAAGAAAATTAGATGAGTTTTTTATCGACATTTACTGTATAAAATATTGCAAAAGTTTTGCGGAAATCTGTAATGGAAACATGACTACTGGCTCTGAAAATGAAGAAATGACTGAGAAAATAAAGAGTCTTGTGTTAATTTTTTACATCCAACTACAAAACACCTGCATTGCATGCTAAACATTGTTGTCGCTAGAGCTGCTCGAGTGCGGAGAAAATGGCGGACAGCGTACAACTGGCTAAGAGCAGAAATATGCTAAAACGACACAGTCTGTCAGTAGTTGTGGGCGGAGCTTGAGCAGTATGACATCATACTGCCCAGAAAATCCAAATGGCTTGATAATTGAATTTGTTTAGGTTTTTTGAGGATACAAAAAAGGGAGTGAATGGTTTTTATCATTGTAGGGTGTTTGTGCTAAGACACATTTATATGCAAACCAAGTAAAAGTGAATTTAGCATTCGATGTCCCCTGTAATAGAGATGGGTTTTGTGTTGGTCTGTAAAGGTTAAAAACCCACAACACATAACTGACATTTAAATCTGCATTTGCTAAACCTTTCTGCCTTCACACTAACATTTTAGAAGCTGTCAACACAAGTAACCATATCTAGCATTGACATGGACAGAGCGTTGCTCTCTAAATCAGTATTTGTAAAAATAATCAGCATGTGACTCTAGCGTTTCTGTGACGGCCCTTCTGTGATCATCCGACCACACAATGGAATCACAGGACGCCCGGGAGTCACACATGATCTTATCTAAGACAGAAGGCTTCACGTGTCCCTCACGCCAAGTTCCCGATCTTCGCATTCCAGCGTCGCATTCTCCCAGTCACGGGCTCGCGGTCACTGGTTTGAGTCGTTCTGGCGCGCGGGCCCCCCGCGCTGAAAGGTCTAATGTCAGGCCTGGCGTAAAGCCCTGTTCTGTTTGGCCATATATGGATGCTTTCAGTTCTCTTGTTAGCCGTGTTATTCTTAGTCTGTTTTCAGCATGAAATAATGACATCGCCTGGAAGACTTGCCATGAATGGAGTTGGAAGCGATGTGGAAAACACTTTCCTAGTTTACACTTTGATATCGAGGAACGGAGCAGCTGGTGCAAGCGGTGTTATTGTTATTTGAAATCCGTTGTGTTAGTCAGACCTGCATGTTTCTGGTAAACATTAGTCACTGGTGTTACTGCAACAAAACAGCGTTTAAATGAGCCATGTCTAGAGGGATTACATTTATCTTTTGAGATATTCAGAAAGTTGATTGTACTAGGAAAACATGCAGTTTCTGAGGTCAAAGTCAACACGAATTTCCAATTAAAACAGTATATTCAATGAGGAAAAATGTTGGGACGGACTGTATGTGTGGTTGCTACAACAATGCTAAAGCTTTTATACAATAGTCCATGGAGTCAAAGTGACGTCAGAAGAAAAGAAAAATTGTGTGAGAGGAAGAGTAGAGTATTATATTTTGCAGTGGTTTAGTCTAGTTTTTTGTAGTGAGTATACTGTGATTTTCCCCTCCCAGCCCCATATTTACCCACCCCAGAGCAACACCCCAAACGCCACCACACTCATTAATGCATACAGGATGCATCTATATGTAATTGAGAGGATTCTGAAACACTGCTTATGTGCTATCAACATTTTGATTTATTTTTTGTGAGTTTTATGAGCTGTCAATTTTCAATGCACATTTAGGGGTGCAAGTTGGAACTATTATTAACAATAAATTCAGGGCTCGAAATTAACTTTTTTTACTTGGTAGCACTGGGGCTCCCAACTTCAAAAAGTTAGGAGCACCAAAAAAATGTAGGAGCACCCAATTTCTTTTTAGTAATGTGCCAATCTTGATTCTTCATGGCCGATTCTTATTGCTGATGCTTTACAAGCAAATTGGCTGATTTTGAAAACCTTTTTTCATTATTATTTTACGCCTTAAGCAAGGGACAACCACTGCATTTTTAAACCATCTTCAATATTCAAAGCGCAAATAGAGACTGAATTTTTCAAGCATGATCTAGAGCTATAGACAATTACACAACCTATAATAGCCCACATACTAATAACAGCCTAGATATGTTATGTAGCCTAATTTGCGCACATCGGGGAGTCGCTCTCTAAACGTGGGGTATTAAAATTGTTTTTGAATGCGCGTGCGCATTTTACTTTTGGTTTCGTTTTAACGATTGCGCGAAACTCTCTGTGGCGCAATACAAGAGATTATTTTAACAAAACCATTCGAAAGTGGGAGGACACAAACGGGATTTTGAAAAGCGTGTCCCCAGTGGAAATTATCTTTGCGTGAGTGGAACTCTGCCGCTGAGTTAGCATTTGATGTGAATGTATGCCGCGTTGTACAGTATATTGAGACGGACAGGCTTGTAAAAACACTGAAAGAGTGTAATTCGAATCTGTTTTCGTTTCATAATTCAAATCTCATTTACTGGTTTGCGTAACTTGATTTCAAACTCGCGCCGAGAATGACCACCAAGTTTGATAGGTGACGTCAGATCCAGGTCACATCAGGCTACGGAAACCTTAATAGTTCATATGTCATTAATCTTCAAATAGAAGCAGCCGATTGGTCTACACATCGCCGCTTTAAGTCAAACAATACGCCTCGCAAGACAGACGTGGTTAATTTATGAATGGAAGTGTGAAAATTATGTCACAATATCATGTTGTTACGTATCCTCGCGCTTTTTAAAGTGGGTATACGCAAATCCTTGACCTTTTCTAGTGGCTATATGGCGTATACCGCATATCACGTTGACTACACCACTGAATTTTGGTTAAATATTACAAAGACAGATAGTTTTTTGATTTTTTGTAATAACATTCACTGATGAAATTTACAGTAAAATTGGGAACATGTATTAAAAAAAGTAAATATTTATAATTTTTTTGTTGACTTAGATATAAGCTGTTGTAATGTATGTAAGTTCTGTATTTCCGCATAATTTAGGATGACAAAATATCTGTCCATGTTTAAAGGGTTACTGGAAGACCTTCGTTGAACTTTGTAACAAAAAATTTAGATATTTTTGGTTAAGTCCAAGAGCTTTCTGACCCTGCATAGAGAGCAAAGCTACTGCCACGTTCAAGGCACTGAAAGGTAGTAAGGACATTGTTAAAATAGTCCATGAGACATCAGTGTTTTAGCCATAATGTTATTAAGCTAAGAGAATATGTTTTGTGCACAAAGAAAACAAAAAATAATTACTTTATTCAACAATTCATATATTCTATGAATTCATGATAGAAACCACAATGCATGCATGTGCATTTTTCTGATCGAAAACAAGGCACAGTGCATGCGTGTTCTACATTTAACAATGTCTTTGCTACCTTTCTGTGCCTTGAAATAAAATATCTCAATTTGTCTTACAGGTTTGGAACGTTGTGAACGACACGAGAGTGAGTAATTAATGACAAAATTTTAATGACAAAACTATCCCTATAAACATGAGCAATGCCTATTAATTGGTCAGGAGAAGAAAAACGTGGACGGAATCCAGTCATAAAAATGTGAACAGTATGAAGTCACAGAATTTGCCAAATTCTAGATGAATAAATCAAAACTAGGTCAGTACACTTTAATCACAAGTGTCAGGCGCAAAAATGCTATTTAAATATGAATCCTACATGTTCTGCGTGTCTGTGTTTGAATAAACTACGCACATACTGAAGTGTGCGTGGCGCTTGCAGTGTTTTCAGCATCTGCCACCTCAATATTTGAGTACATACACACAAACATAATCTGTAGAACAGCTCTGAGAGTCACTTCATGAGCATTTTATGGTTTCTTTTTAGAAAAACTATCGTCATATCACATAAAAACAGAAGGTTAAAGGGGTAATCGGATGCAAAATTCTGAATTTATTTGATAAATCTTATGTCACATACAAAGGATAAAGAATATTGGCATGAAGGACCTTGAACATCAATGGAACCTTTCAAATGCAGAAATAAAATGTTCTTCTATGGCATCACTGCAAAAACACTATTTTGGAACCTTTATTTTTAAAAGAGTGTATCTTTACTGTAATTTTTGAATAATTTATTGCATCCTTACTAAATAAAAGTATTGCAAACTGAAAAAAGAATAGCAAATCAGTCTTTCAAAATGTACAAATATTTTAGGAATCTTTAAAGGGTGTGGTTTGGAAAGAAGCTATGTGGATTTTGTTTGCAAAATGTTAAAATTAATGACATGAAATTGCTTACAGCACCTTTAATATAGTTTGCGCAATATTACGTTTATTTAGATTAAGGGAAGACAGCTAGAGATGTGCACACTGATTTATTCACAGTTTTCTCCCTTACATATGGTAATTTGTTTGTTTGTTTGTTGTATTTATTTTTTATTTTTCATTAATTTTTAAATTTATTTTTGTTCCATTTTTAACATTATTTTTCATTTTATTTCATTTTTAAATTTATTTTCGTTTTATTTTGTTTTAAAACAATCATTTTATTTCATTTATTTTAATTATTCTAACTAATAGTAATTTATCTATCTAGTAATTTTTTTAGTTCATTTTTATTTATTTATTTTTTGAATAATTTATTGCATCCTTACTGAATAAAAGTATTGCAAAATTTAAAAAAAAGCAAATCTTTAAAATTAAAAAATCTTTTAAGAATCTGTAAAGGGCGGGGTTTGGAGAGAAGCTATGTGGATTTTGTTTGCAAAATGTTAAAATTAATGACATTAAATTGCTTACAGCACCTTTAATATAGTTTAAGCAATATTACATGTTTATTTAGATTAAGGGAAGATAGCTAGAGATGTGCATGCTGATTTATTCACAGTTTTCTCCCTTACATATGGTAATTTGTTTGTTGTGTTTATTTTTTATTTTTCATTAATTTTTAAATTTATTTTTGTTCCATTTTTAACATTATTTTTCATTTTATTTACTTTATTTTTCATTTTATTTCATTTTTAAATTTATTTTCGTTTTATTTTGTTTTAAAAAAAATAATTTTATTTCATTTATTTTAATTATTCTAACTAATAGTAATCTATCTAGTAATTTTTTTAGTTCATTTTTATTTAATTTTTTTATTTTTTTATTTTTTGAATTTATTGCATCCTTACTGAATAAAAGTATTGCAAAATGAAAAAAAAAAAGCAAATCTTTCAAATTAAAAAATCTTTTAAGAATCTGTAAAGGGCGGGGTTTGGAGAGAAGCTATGTGGATTTTGTTTGCAAAATGTTAAAATTAATGACATTAAATTGCTTACAGCACCTTTAATATAGTTTGAGCAATATTACATGTTTATTTAGATTAAGGGAAGACAGCTAGAGATGTGCACGCTGATTTATTCACAGTTTTCTCCCTTACATATGGTAATTTGTTTGTTTGTTTGTTTGTTGTATTTATTTTTTATTTTTCATTAATTTTTAAATTTATTTTTGTTCCATTTTTAACATTATTTTTCATTTTATTTCATTTTTAAATTTATTTGTTTTATTTTGTTTTAAAACAATCATTTTATTTCATTTATTTTAATTATTCTAACTAATAGTAATTTATCTATCTAGTATTTTTTTTAGTTAATTTTTATTTATTTATTTATTTTTTGAATAATTTATTGCATCCTTACTGAATAAAAGTATTGCAAAATGAAAAAAAAAAGCAAATCTTTAAAATTAAAAAATCTTTTAAGAATCTGTAAAGGGCGGGGTTTGGAGAGAAGCTATGTGGATTTTGTTTGCAAAATGTTAAAATGAATTACATTAAATTGCTTACAGCACCTTTAATATAGTTTAAGCAATATTACATGTTTATTTAGATTAAGGGAAGATAGCTAGAGATGTGCACGCTGATTTATTCACAGTTTTCTCCCTTACATATGGTAATTTGTTTGTTTGTTGTTTATTTTTTATTTTTCATTAATTTTTAAATTTATTTTTGTTCCATTTTTAACATTTATTTTTCATTTTATTTACTTTATTTTTCATTTTATTTCATTTATTTTAATTATTCTAACTAATAGTAATCTATCTATCTAGTATTTTTTTAGTTCATTTTTATTTATTTATTTTTTTTTTTTTAATAATTTATTGCATCCTTACTGAATAAAAGTATTGTAAAATAAAAAAAAGCAAATCTTTATAAATAAAATCTTTTAAGAATCTGTAAAGGGCGTGGTTTGGAGAGAAGCTATGTGGATTTTGTTTGCAAAATGTTAAAATTAATGACATTAAATTGCTTACAGCACCTTTAATATAGTTTGAGCAATATTAAGTTACATGTTTATTTAGATTAAGGGAAGACAGCTAGAGATGTGCACGCTGATTTATTCACAGTTTTTGTGTGTGGGAGTGTCAGATGAAGTGGACACTAGCTGTCTCAGCGAATATAAGTGATTCCAAACATTTGTCCACTTCATCTTAACTGCCATCCATTTGTGAGGCAATTATCATGCCTTATCCTCACCTCTTTAACATCAGTCACATCTGTTTGGAATAAACTCCCTGATCCACTTCAGCAACGCAGAGATAATGTTAGCCATGTAAAAGCGTTTGCTTTAGACCAGCATGGATCATGTATAATTGAATACTCCTTTTTCTCGACCTAATTGCCCCCCTTCTTTCCTTCCCGCGTGGCCGTTTTCCTCTACCTTCCCCCACCAAATGTCATCGGCAGCGCTACTGCTGATATCGCAGGACGGGACGGTTTGATTGACAGTCCCACGTCAACTGGGCTCGCCATGGCAACACCTCCTGTCGCATTTGAATAATGAGCGTTCGATATGTCGAGATTAACGGCCTCAAATGTCGTTCGGTGTTTAAGCCTTCAGGAATTCCCTGCGTTTGACAGCCGTCGTTGCCCTTGCTTTTTCACCAGGGCCGGTCTGCTTACGTACAACTAGCATGATCAAGTGTGAAATAGATGTGCTACGTGAACCCATCAGCCCTCCAAAACACACACGCACTGCTCTCCTGAGAGTGTTCCCTGGCAGCTGTCATTACACTGAGGTGTAAGGTCTCCCTCTAAAGTGGACCACGCTGAGTAAGAGCGCAGTGGGCTGTAACACTAGCTAGCGCTCGCGGCTAACAGCTGTCGGTGCCCAGGTCGACTTACACGCAAACATAACTATACATAACTGGGTGAGGTCTACCGAATCGCTCTGCTATTTTTAACACAGTGGGAACTTCATCCCAAAGGGGAGTTGGGCTAATTTGACAGAAAACCTGTGTGTTTGTGTGTGTGTTTTGTAGTTTGTGTATTTATTTATTTATGTCAAGTACCTGAAAAATCCCTTGTCACCTACAACTTATTTTATGTATGTATGTATGTGTTTGTATGCATGTATTTATTTTTTAAATGTATTTTCCATTTTATTCTATTTATTTATTTATTTTTATTTATTTATTATTATTATTTTATACAAGTGCTTGAAGAACTCATTGTCCCCTACATTTATTTATTTATTTATTTATGTTTTATTTATTTTTTAATTTTTGAAATATATTTTGGCAGTTAAACCCATTCTCCCCTACATACAATTTATTTGTTTGTTTGTATTTTTATTTATTTAATTTCATTTTTTTAATATATATTTTTTCCATTTTAATTTATTTATTTATATTTGTTTTTAAATTAATCTGTCATCTATTTAGTATTTTTTGTTCATTTTTATTTTTATTTTTTGATTTTTGTCAAGTAAACCTATTGTTTAACCTATATTTCCCTACATATTGTAATTTGTTTGTTTTTCATTGTATTTTTATTTAAATCTTTATTTTTCATTTCTTTTCAAATTTATTTTTGTTTTTAATTTTTAAAATTATTTTTCATTTAATTTATTAATTTATTTTAATTTTTCATTTCTGCATTTTGTATTTCATGTTTTATTTTTTCATTTCTTTTTAAATGTATTTAATTATTTGTATTTATTTATTATTATTATTTTTTTTTTTCATTTTATTTCATTCATTTTAATAATTTGGTTAGTGCCTGAAAAACCAACTATCCCCTACATCTGGTACTTACTTACGAACTGTATTATTAATTTATCATTATTTGATTATTGTCAAGTAAACCCATTCTCTCCTGTATATGGTTATTTATTTATTTATTTTTGCATTTTTATTTCATTTTTTATTTTTCATTTAATTTTCATTCATTTTTAAAATTTTATTTTCATTTTATTTTATACCTTTTATTTTTCATTTTATTTCAGTCATTTTAATTTTTTTGTTAGTGCCTGAAATACCCACTGCCCCCCACATCTAATGTTTACTTACTAACTGTATTTATTATGTTTGTTTTTATTTATTTATGTAGTTATTTATTTACTTTTACTTTTTTTTTTACAAATTTTTATTCTTTCATTTTTTTTTCATTTGATTTCATTTTAATTTTTTTTTTTTTTTTTATTATTGGATTTTTGTCAAGTAAACCCATTCCCATTGGTAATTTATTTGTTTTTCCCCCTTTTTATTAATTTATTTACCATTTATTTGGTTAGCTTGGCTGCATGTTATGTTTGTATGTATTTATTTATTCATTCATTTTTATTATTTAATTATGTTGGCTTGGAGAGCCAACATACTGTTATGCTATTTAAACTTATTATTATTAATAAGTTAAATTATTAACTTGAAGTTAGTTGCTATATCTTTTTAGACTGATCAGACTTACAGTGTATTTATTATTAATTTTTGAATATGAAAAATGTCCCATAGATTTACATGGGCTGAGAAAAAATGCGCCCTCCAAAGGAGCCATTCCACTCAACAGGAGAACGGTGACCTACTTTCACTTTGAAACCGGTGGAAAATGCAAATAAATACCGCCTTTAAAATTAAAATATTCCAGCGATTTAATTCTAAACACCCATTTGAACGCATCAAGACATAAATTCAGCTGTTTGTGAGCTGTTTTATTCAAAACCGAAAGCTTTCCTTCAGCGCATAATCATTGCCTTCAGCGCGTACTTTCTCTGTATATTTGGCCACAAAGGACATAATTTGCACGAATTTGACTGCCTTTAAAATTAAAATATTACAGCGATTTAATTCTAAATACCCATTAGAACACATCAAGGGCTAAATTCAGCTGTTTGTGAGCTGTTTTATTTCAAAGTTAAAGCGCTGTCTTCAGCAAATGTGTTACACAGACGAGCTTCACGGCTCAGAGATCCCCGTCTGCGAACTATATATGACTGAACGTCTTTTAAAAGCATTTAATTACAAACACTCCAGCGATTGTACACAATAAATATAGAATAACATTTTGAAGAGCTACGTTGAGTACAAATGAGCTGTTTTATATGTTTAACTAACATGGGATGCACAGCTCAGTTCTTCTTCTGTGTCAACAAAGACATCATTTGCACGTCTTTTAAAGGTATTTATATACAAACACTCCAGCGATTCAACACAATAATAGGAGATTAATATATTAAAAAAGGTTAAATGCTTGCTTATTTCTGCTTATGTGGTCAAGTGCACAGCAACGCGTCGTGTGCAAAAAATCGTTGATTTGTCATGGCTTGCGATGCGATGGACAGTGTTGCCAGATCGGGTTGACGATTTCCAGCCCAAAAGCTCACCAAAACCCGCCCACTTCAACAAAAACCAGCCCAAATTTTAACTGCCAAAATAATGAGAATTTTATTGCCATGTCAAGGTTGATAAGGACCATTTTTATCTCTTTGAAAAAAGAATAATGACAAAATAAAATAAAGATAAATCAATTTCACAGGAATATGGATCAAAACAGTCCGAAAATATGCGTAAAATGTCCAAAAATCTTTTCAAAGTGGAAATTAACCCGATGACTTTAACCTTTGGAAAAACACATGCATCATTTTCAATGTCCACAGTAAAAATGTGCTAATTTCTGTGCAAAAAGTGCACAATAAAGTGATGAGAAACAAATGTAATGTAGCTGGCATTTGCGTTCATGCACACACCCACGTTTTCTTATTTCAGTTACAATTATATTTATAGCCTAAGTCTTCTATTCATCTCTCACCACGTGTAATCCACGTTGTGAGATTTGAGTCACTTAGACTTTTTATCGTGTAACTTATATTTAGGCCACTTTGCCATCGCAATTACTTAAAATGAATAAATGAATAAGCTGCATATTCAAAATCTTGCCCGTTATAGCGCCAAAACCCGTCACTCACAAGTCATCACATCTCACTAACGTTAAAGACGTAAATTGATTGACAGGTCTCTGTTAAACTAAACCAGTAATGGTTGCATTAAGCAAAAATGAGTTGATGACTGCACTACACATTATATTACTGTGATACTTTGAGCTCGAAGGTATTAAAATAACAATGACTAATGATAAAAGCGAAGAAAAAAAGCAGCTGATTGGGCGGCTTTTATTTTTTTAAAGCAGCTCAAATTTTGTCTACCCACCCAATGCGTTATTCTCCGGTCCAAGCCGATCAAAAGAAGCCCGCCCAATCTGGCAACACTGGCGATGGAGTGCTGTGTGTGGGAGGAGGGGAGACCCGCCGCATGGCTCCCGATCATATGGGGAAACCCACACGACCCTCCCCTCCCCTCCCCTCCCCTCCCCTCCCCTCCTGTCCGCCACTGCAGCAGGCCCCACCCACCGAGCATCCAATAGCAGCCTGCGTTTGAAGTGTAGACCTTGGATGGCTGCAGATCGTAGATCTCTGTGTGTGTATGAATAAGGGTGTGGTTGCGTGTAAGAAGAGAAAGATCGAAATACATACGTGTATGTAAGAGATATTATACATTACAGACACGCAAGACTCTCTGCACTATGTCAGGGTCTTGCTCACCCTCTCAGGGTTTATTTTGACCAGCTGTCTGTATATTATACAACTTCTTAGGCTACATGAATTCCAGGTAGAAGACTTTGTAGAATACATACTTGAATATGTACTTGTGTTTATATGGTAGATGCTTTTGTCAAGATAATATTTATAATTATTCCCTATCTGTAATAATGATTCAAGAAAGTCCACAAAATTTCAAACAGTCAATGTGTTAAGAACTATGTATGCAAATATGAAGACATTTACATGGAAATGTTCCTCTTGGCATGTTCTCAGCTACATTTTTTTTTATGGTAAAAAACTTCCCTCTACATACAGTTGAAGTCAAAAGTTTACATACACCTTGCAGAATCTGCAAAATGTTATTTATTTTACTAAAATAAGAGGGATCATGCAAAATACATATTTTTGTTTATTTAGTACTGACCTGAATAAGATATTTCACATAAAAGATGTTTACATATAGTCCACAAGAGAAAATAATAGTTGAATTTAAAAAATGACCCTGTTCAAAAGTTTACATCCCCTTGATTCTTAATACTGTGTTGTTACCTGAATGATCCACAGCTGTGTCCCTTGTTTGTCCTGAACAGTTAAACTGCCTGTGGTTCTTCAGAAAAATCCTTCAGGTCCCACAGATTCTTTGGTTTTTCAGCATTTTTTTGTATTTGTACCCTTTCCAACAACGACTGTATGATTTTGAGATCCATCTTTTCACACTGAGAACGACTGAGGGACCCATATGCAACTATTACAGAAGGTTTCGAACACTTACTGATGCTCCAGAAGGAAAAATTATGCATTAAGAGCCAGGGTTGAAAACTTTTGAACAGAATGGAGATGTGGACATTTTTCTTATTTTTGCCTAAATGTTATATGTTTTTCATTTAGTACTGCCCTTCAGAGGTTACAGAAGATAGCTACATGAAGCCTTAAAAAATATGTTAAATTTACCCTGATCTTCAAATTAAAAAAAAATATATATATATATATATATATATATATATATATATATATATATATATATATATATTAATGTACTGTGTTTCCTTCTGGAGCACCAGTGAGCATTTGATCCTTCTTTAATAATACATGAGTCCCTCAGTTATCCTCAGAGTGAAAAGATGGATCTCAAAACCATACAATCATTGTTGGAAAGGGTTCAAATACACAAAAATGCTGGAAAACCAAAGAATTTGTGGGACCTGAAGGATTTTGAAACTTTTCAACTAAGTCATTTTTTATAAATTCAACTATTATTTTCTCTTGTGGGCTATATGTAAACATATTGTATGTGAAATTTCTTATTCAGGTCAGTACTAAATAAAAATAACATGCATTTTGAAAGATCCCTCTTATTTTGGTAAAATTAACATTTTGCAGATTCTGAGAAGGGGAAGTAAACTTTTGACCTCAGCTGTAATTTTTTTTGGCTAAATATAACTGGCAGTGTTTGGTCTAATTAATCTATTATTTGTTCCAGAGCAAATAGTTTTGGCTGTGTTTGAGTGCTGCTTTTGTACTTTTGACTGAAATGACTGAAAACAAAAATACATGCATTAAAACATGCATAAGCCAACAATGTTTATTAGAAAGTAAACTGTCATGTTGATTTCTATCATACAGAGTCAAATTAACAGAATTACTTCACTTCAGTGTGAAGATGGTGGACTGTATCCAGCTTGAGGTCGAAGGTCACAAGTATAATTAGTGACCCAGAGGGGCCCAGTGTCAGAATGTGTCATAGCGTGTGTGTATGTAACTGGTGACATGGGTTTCTCTGACAGAAATATGGGGTCAGGGGTTTGACATCTATCACATGTGATCGTATCAGTGACGGCAGCCAGGCCAGCAGTTCTCCTAATGTGCATAATTGTCATTGGCCAGCGGTGTCATGAGTCCTTAGCTCTGATTGCTGCACATTCACAACCAGCCCTGTGTTGCACTGGTTTACTGACGAAGATATCGAGCAGTCAGTCACGAGAGGCTGTGCAGTCATGTGATTTTACGATAGTTAAGGTTCAGTGCGATCATTGGTGTGGATATGTTTGGTGTTTAGGCTTCAAACACGGCTCAGATTTTAGTTTGTTTTCCAGGGTTAAACATTACAAGGTCTAAGAAATTAGCAAATGTTCCAAAAAGCAAAAACAAAAAAGTAGTTAAAAATAAATGAAATTCAATGATTATTTTATTTTATTTTATTTTATTTTATTTTATTTTATTTTATTTTATTTTATTTTATTTTATTTTATTTTATTTTATTTTATTTTATTATTTTAGCCGAAACTTTTATTTATTTTATATTATCATTAATTTTATTTGAGCCAGGAAAAAAAAAAAACGTTTTGACTCTTAGATATGGCATTTATTTAATTTTATTTAATTTGATTAATTTTATTTAATTTAATTTTTATTTTATTTTAGCTGAAAAAAAAAACCTTTGACTCCTAATTATGGCATTTTTGTATGTATGCATACATTTTTTTATTTATTTTATTTGATTATTTTATTTTATTTGAGCCAGAAAAAAACCTTAACTCCTTGATATGGCATTTTTGTATGTATGCATTAAAAGTTTTGTTTTATTTTATTTTATTTTATTTTATTTTATTATTTTATTTTATTTTATATTTTATTTTATTTTAGCCGAAAAAAAAAAAACTTTGACTTCTAGATATGGCATTTTTGTATGTATGCAAGAAACTTTTATTTATTTTATATTATTATTTAATTTTATTCGAGCCAGAAAAAACATTTTGACTTTTAATTTAATTTAATTTAATTTAATTTAATTTAATTTTTATTTTATTTTAGCTGAAAAAATAAAAAAAAACCTTTGACTCCTAGTTATGGCATTTATGTATGTATGCATGAAACTTTTTATTAATTTTTTTTTTTATTATTATTTTATTTTATTTGAGCCAGAAAATAACCTTTTGACCTCTTAGATATGGCATTTTTGTATGTATGCATGAAAATGTGTATGTATTTTATTTTTATTTTATTTATACAAATGTGTACTTGGATATCCAAATATTCTTAAAATAAATAAAATAAATAAATAAAATTGCTAAATATACACATTCATTCAAATTTGGTTCAATTCTAGATCATTCAAATGAGCACATGATTATTTTCCCACCATGTTGAAGTAATTAATTTACATCTAATTTACCTTATTAATTTAAAATATTTACTATAAAATGTTTAATAGTAACCCAATATTAACTCATTACTCAATAAGGTTTAAGGACTGTACACATTGTACTTTTTTACTGCCATACACCGAGAATCAGAACATGTCCAAATATGGGCAGACGGCAATGTTGTTGTTTTGAGTCGTGCTGAATGATTGTAGACTCTTCCTCTCCAATCGGCTGTCTGGATGTACTCTCACTCTCATACGCACGCGCTCATGAATCAGACTGCAGCGCGTTAACCTGTATTTAGGCTGGCGTATGCGTCACACAGGAGTCTAGAACTCTCCGTATCTGCGTCACGGGCTCAGCGCTGCCCAAGAGGAACTGCGTTTTTTTATTTTTTTCTGTGACATACACAGGTTTTATAATCATTCCTTTTGCTCCACTGCAGTGCCGCCCACCCCCCTCTGCACTGGCACAGAAATGACCAGAAGGCTGTTCTGTGCCGCTGCTGTCCTCCTCCCGCTCTAGAGGAGCATCACGCGCTCATGACGGCAGCATCTTTTACGTCGTGTTCCTCTCCACAGCATCACCCTTACAAAACATCAAGGCTACGTGATTGTGATTTCTTGTGCACGTATTCTTTCTCTGTGTTCATTCATGCTCAGGTTCTGAGCGTGTGGACGCGCTTCCTCACACGTATTATCATACACTGCAGTGCCTTGTTATGTGGAGAGCTGCAGGGAGCGGTTGTTCACGTCAGGAAGCTGCGTTCCTGCGCTTACATTCACGTACCGTGCCAGAGCCTGAGTTCACACAGGCAAGGCTTAAGCATGACTTGCATTCGTCAGTGATCCTCCATGGCGGGGTTTTGTCTATCTCTGTCTGCTCTTCAAAAAGCAGATAATCTTGAGAGTTCAATGCCAGGAGTTCTTCATTAGTTGCACTTGCAGTAGCTGTCGTTCTTAAGATTTCCTATTCTGTTGAGCAGGATTTCTGCAGGTCATAAAAAGTCTCTATTCACTCTTCCACAAATTAAGGCCTTTAAAACTTGTATGGCTTAATATAAGTCAAAGTAAAGTATGTCTCCTACTCAAATCTGCAGTGGAAAACCAATAAAAGACTTGCGTTATTTTAAAAATCCACATTGTTTTATACATATTTTGGACGATGGTGGGGCGCTATTATTTCGATGGCGTGAAATGGTTGCACTCTGAGCTACTGGCGCTACCTGTTGCTATTTTTACCTCGACAAAACTACGAATACACAATTCAGAAAATAAAATACAGATACCACTGAAAATGTGTACAATTTAACAATTTACTCCTGGAGCCACATTTAGATCATAATATCTTTGGAACTGTACCATATAGGGCCTTAAAAATGTTAGAAAGTTTGATAAGACGCAAAACTTTTCAAAAACGCAAAGGGAAAAAAACATTTCCATTTTTCCCATCATTATTGTGTAAACGTGCCTTTACTTCCCCTCACCTTTACTTCCCCTCACTGTGAGCTACTGGCGCTACTGTTGCTATTTTTACCTCGACACAACTTCGAATACACAACTCAGAAAATAAAATACAGATACAATGACCACAGCTACTGAAAAGCTTACATGTGTCGATGGATATCAGCTTAGGCTTAAACCAAATGCCCTACTATCGATTTTTTTTCCCCCACAAGGAGTCTAAAAGCTCACGGATATTGAGTGAAATGGCATCGAGGATGGCATCTAGCGTTTCTTGTCTCTGCCATTTATAAGCTCTTTCAGTAGCTGTGGTCTACTAAAAGTATCAAAGGCATCAGGGCTGAAGTGGAGAGAACAAAGACGCGGGTCTTTAGGAAGTTTTAGTCCCTCTAAACCGGAGTGTACCGTGGGTTGGACGCCCCCTCTCCTCGAAATTATTACTAATCATATTTTTCAATCCACTGCCTTGATCAACAAAAATTGCTGCTGGCGCTAGCTGTTGCTATTTCTACCACAACACAACTCCGAATACACAACTCAGAAAATAAAACACTGATATGATGACCACAGCTACTGAAAAAGCTTACATGTGTTGATGGATATAAGTGTAAGCTTATACCAAATGTCCTACTATCGTTTTTTTTCCATGCAAGGAGTTTAAACGCCACCGGATATCAAGATGAAATCCGCGCTGAGAAACTCCTTTAGTGGCTGCGGCGTCATGACGAGCGTCGGCAGGTTTACATCCTGCCCGGATGGCATCTAGTGTTTCTTGTCTCTGCCGTTTGTAAGCTCTTTCAGTAGCTGTGGTCTACTAAAAGCCCCAAAGGCATCAGGGCTGATGTGGAGAGAACAAAGATGCGACTGAAGTTGCAACCAAAATGTGGCACAATGTGGCATTGTATCAGTGTTTTATTTTCAGAGTTGTGTTGCGGTAAAAATATCAACAGTAGCACCAGTAGCTCAGCGAGTGCAGTCATTTCATGTCATTGAAATAATGGCGCTCCCCATAGTCTCAAAGCTTTAATGGGTTTTTTAATAGGGATGGGACGATACACCTACCTCCCGATTTCATTCAATATTTTTATTTATTTATTATTATTTATTTTTTTAAAGAATTTCGATTCTGCAAGTATTGCGATTCGATATTGCTATTAGGGCTGGGATGATACGCTAGTCTGCTGATGCAAATGTTCAACAAAATGAGTAGAAAAAATACTTTCTGAAATAAAATAAAGTGCTGTGTTACTTTGCAAACTGTTTTAGTAATGTTTAGTCATGTTTTCCCGGCAAAACAAATTTTACTTTGTTTACCTCAAAGTGTATTTTGGTCATCCCATTAAAAATAACATACAAATTGGATCATTTTAGAGCTTTACAGTGCTGGAAATAGTTATGTTAAATGCTGGAAAGTCATTAAAAAGGTGCTGGAATTTCTCTCTCAAAGGTTGTACAAACCCTGAAATGAATAATGTATTATTATTTCTACCACAACACCTATCATTTACACAAGAACAGCATTTAGGGGCCTGAAAATGCAAACTTTGGAGAACAGGTTTAAAAGCTTCAGTGTAAACTGCATAAAAGGTTGTATTATTTAAAAAAAAAATGTTTATTTTGGAAAATGTCGTACTCTATAGTCTTTTTGGCAAGAACTATGCTTACCAGGGTAAAATAAAGGATAAAAATGATGAAAAGCCTCACCAGTGGGCTACATCTCCTCAATTCCCAATCTGGGTCAAGACTCACACGTTAAGAAACCCTGACCTACTTGGCTGTATGTAAAATATCAGTGCATTTATTTCTATATTGTGACTTTGTGGCACCAAACAGGATGTTTGCATCTGACCTTGTGGCCTGACTCGTGGCCTCTGCGCTCTCACATGGCAGGTAGTGCGTTCAGCATGTTCTGGAGATATCGATTGGCTTTAGCAATCCTCTGAGGACGTGTGCGCATATGTGTGCGTGTGAACGAGGGGGGGGGCAGAGAGGTCGCTTCGTATTAATAGCACACAGGAAGCTGAGTGGCCACTTGCTGGGCTCCCTCGTGACTGCGGTTGTGGTGGATGGATGCTGCTCGTTCTGTGAGGATGAGGGATACTCGAAGCCTGCTGGAGGCTGTGGGGGAGGACAGGAAGTGTGATGGTGGTCAGAGATGACCTTAACATATAGATAATACCCGTGTCCTGCTCTGTTACGATGGACTTGGGCCTCTGTGAGGTTTTGTAGGGTGCTGTGTGATGTGGAGGTAATGGTATGACAACATGAATAGAGGGTTTTGCTCTCCTACGGTTGAGGTAATGGATGACAGTGGTAAAGCGCAGCTATTCCATGCAATCATCTTTTCAATGGGAAATCAATGTTCACACATATATGTGTCTGCTTAGCAACATTTATTGCCTGTCAAATGCAGTCTTGGTCTTTTGAGTATTGATAGTCAAAATTGGTTGCAAATAAGACGGGACTAGAAACTCTTTGCTTGGAAAGTTTATAAGGAAGGGCATAACATAAATCATGGGTTAATTTCATGTATTTATAATGGGCTTGCAACTGTACTTTGCATTATTTAAAAACGGTTTTAAAAATGTGTGTGTGTGTGTGTGTGTGTGTGTGTGTGTGTGTGTGTGTGTGTGTGTGTGTGTGTGTGTGTGTGTGTGTGTGTGTGTGTGTGTGTGTGTGTGTGTGTGCGCGTGCGCGTGCGCGTGCGCGTGTGCGTGTGTGTGTGTGTACAAACTATTTAAATGCATAAAAAATAAATTAAAATAAAGTTTAAATTATGTTAATACAATTACAGAATTTGTATGCTTTTGTTTGTTTGTTTATGGGGAGTAAATGTTCTTAAATTAAATTAAAATTTATTAAAATAAATAAATAAAAATACATTAAAAATTAATTAAAATATAAAAAGTAAAACAGTATTTACAGAAATTGTGTTTATTTATAGGCAGTAAATATTCTTAAAATAACCATGTTAAAATGGATCATTAATAATAATTTGTGTGCGTAAAAAATATATGAATGAATAAAATGTACAGAAATTGTATTATTTATTTATAATAAACATTAAAATATAAAGTTAAAGCAAATAAATACAATTTCTGTAAAAATGTATTTATATTTATTTATTTATGGGGAGTAAATGTTGTTAAAATAAACATTAAAATTGATCATTAATAATAATTTGTGTATGTAAACAAACAAATAAAAATACATTAAAAATTCAAATATACAAAGCTAAAATAAATATATAAACAATATTTACAGAAATGTTATTCATTTATTTATTAATGGGGAGTAAATGTTGTTTAAAAAATTATAAAAATTGATAATCCACAAATAATTAAAATACAATAAAATAAATTAAAATATTTAAAAAGTAAATATATTAATAAAATGTATAATTAATAATTGTGTTTGTGTGTGTGTGTGTGTGTGTGTGTGTGTGTGTGTGTGTGTGTGTGTGTGTTTATGGACAGCAAATTGTCTGTGGAAATGTATTTGTATAGATTTATTAATAAGTGTTATACACAATATACATATAAATAAGCCTATAATATGAAATTCTTGTATTGCCAGTAAGAAATATTTATAGCCAGTAAATGTATTTTATATATTTATTAATATATTATATGTTACATATTGTTTGTGTTTGTACATTTCTTCTGCAGTGACATTTATTGAGAAAGACATGCTACCTTATAGACACAACATTCTGCCTACAGATGAAACCTAGAAAAAGCATTTCAAAACTGGCCAATCAGTTTGGAACCTAACATTTCGGAGAGCTCTTGTGCTTTTTGCATGCAGTTTGACTCAGATGGTGCATGGCCTTACCATCTGAGGCCTGTAGCTGTGATTGTGTCAGATGTGGCATTTTTATATGAGTCTGGTTGTTTTACGGGGCGTTTCATAGTGGGTGTTCGGAATAGAAATTGTCAATTCATTTCCATTTCATCTGTGCTTTATCAGCCTCTTATTAAACAGCAGCAATTGGAAAGCAGTCATCAGTAGCAAAGGTGTTAATGAAAACGAAAAAATCAAGTATTCATTAATTGCCGTTATCCAATCATAATGCTCAGTTATTCCTCTCTTCCCTGTGGCCCTGTTCAATTCCTCTTTCCCCTTCACAGGGCTTCAGATCAGGTGTGACCTGAAATGTATTGAAATAGTGTCAGTCAACGGCACCGATGCTTCGTGGGCATGTCATAAAAACCTATTAAAAATCAATTTTTATGGGCCTTTTCCAAATAGTCTTTGCGTTCCAGTCCATTAACAATATTCCATCAACCTAGAACAACACAGAGAGCCCACATTTACAGCTTGTGGTTCAGAGTATTTATGTGTGTGTATGTTTTCCAACCATTAGTGAGAAAACTGTTGTTAAAAGCACAGTAGAGATCTAGTAAACCTCTGACATGAGTGCAGCTGACTGGACTGTAAATAAATACATCAATTTTAAGATCTGAATGTTCTGGGTTCAAGCGAAGTGCACAGATGCTGTTCATTTCCAAAAGCAAATAAAGTCACATTTGCATCAGTGCCTTTACAGTGGAAGACTGGGGGAATTATGAAGGGTTTAAAATCAAATTTAAAACTTACATTTGATAAAGTATTTATTTTATATCATCCTTTTTGTGTGGTTTACTGTTTTATGCAGATAAACTTCTGGTTTATCAAGATCCTTATTAACATTCTGCAGGTAGGTTTTTCTCTTTGCAAATAGCCATTTTTGGTATCCTGGTACCCCGGTGACAGAAGCTGAAAGTTTACATAACTAGAAGGGTTTCTGTCATATGTTAGCCCATATCAAGTATAGTTATACTTTATAAATTGTAACATTTTTAATTGTCTTGCTGATTTAGAATTTCATTGCGAGCATGAATGGGTTTGAATTAAAATTTTATTTAATTTTATTTTCATTGCATTTTTATATTTTATTTGTATTAATCTTATTTAATCATCATCAATCTATGTATTTTTAATTATATTTTCATCACATTTTTACATTTCATTTGTATTTAGTTATTTATTTAATCACTATTATTTTATTTTATTATTTTTTATTATTTGATTTTTATTTAATTACTATTTCATCATTATTTTTATTTTATGTTTTTTGTTTTTATTTGTTTATTTGTTTGTTTTATTTTTCATTGCATTATATTTAATTTCTATTTAATTATGTAATCATCATCATCATTATTTCAGTATTTTATTTTATTATTTATGTTATTTTATTTCATTTTTGTTTTTTATTTACTGTTTATTTAATTTATTTAATCATTATTTGCATTTTGTTCGTTTTTTACTTAATTAATTCATTAATTAATTTGATTTTCATTGCATTTTATATTTAATATTTATTTATTATGTATTTATTTTCACTGTATTTGTATATTTAATTTTAATGCAATTATTTATTTAATCATCTTTTTATTTTACTTTATTACTGTGATTTTATTTTATGTAACTTTATTATTTTATTTTTTATTGCATTCTTATATTTATTTTTTATTTAATTATTTAATTATTTTTATATTTTGTTTTATTTGTATTTATGTAATAATCATCATTATTATCATCATCATTTTTTATTTTATTTTATTGATTACATTTTTTATTGCATTTTTAAATTGAATTTTTATTCAATTATTTATTTAATCATTATTTTTTTTATTTTGAGTTTTGTTATTAATTTTATTTTCATTGTCATTGCATTTTATACTTAATTTTTATTTTAGAATTTATTTATTATTTTTTAATTGAAATTTTGTTTCATTTTTATATTTATTTTTTTATTTATTGCTACTTATTATTATTATTATTATTATTTTATTTTGTTTTCTTTTTTATTTATTTGTTTTATTTTTCTTATATTATTTTCATTAATCATTGCATTTTATTTTTAATTTGTATTAAATTATTTATTTAATCATAGCATTTTACTATTTGATTTGATTTGATTTGATTTTGGTGTATTTTTTGTTAGTTTTCACTTTATCATTGTTGGGTTTTCCAGAGATTTCTAGCTGTTTAATATTTAAAAAAAATTTTTGTATTAAATCTAAAACAAAAACTGACCATTTAGTTAGATTTGGAGTCGTGAAAATATATTTTAGTTTGTTTTTTCCAGTCACGTTAGTTTTTATTTTTATTTCGGTTAATGATCGTGTTTTCATTTTAGTTTTCATTTAGAAACACTGCTGCAAATAAGTTTTGCAACCTGATGAGCCAAATATGGCATAAGTCATATTAAAACCCAGAACATTCCTTTAAAGTGAACGACTCGAACGTGAGGGATGTGTGTTATTGCTCCCGGTCAGACTGGCCCTGACTGTCATGGAGCCCGACAGCTGTTTCTCTCAATCCAGCGCTCAGAAGACATCATCATCTCAGCTGCTGGCTATTAATGGCCAAATAGCCCAGAATGCTTCTTGTTCAGCAGCCGAAAACCAGCTGCACTGATGTCATGAAATATCTATGCTTTGAAGCCTGAGCGAATGGCGTTTAAAGCCTGAGCGAATGGCGTTTAAAGCCTGGCGGTGCGCTGGGGGCAGCGAGTCCGCAGACAGAGGCCGTCCCAACCTCTCTAATGTTTTTTTTCTGTGGGATTTGTGGGGTTTTCTTATCCTCATATTACACTGTTCAAGAGAAGCCACGCTTCAGGCTTTAGTGCTGCTTTGTTCTTCTTCTGTGGCCACTGACAGAGGAGATACGCTGGCACGTGTCCGCCGCTTGTCAATCGGACAATGTGTCTGTTGCTTTTGGCGACTAGGGATTGAGTTTGGCTTTTGCTCTCTTCAAGTAACAATCCAGGTTATTTTCAACATAATGTGTGGGTAAACAACATCTGTGGCTTACCGTTTAGCACAGACAATCATTTTCATCCAACGAGGCCTAGCAGAAATGCAGGTCACTGGGTTTAAGAAATGGTTTATGTATCTAAAATAGTTTATATTGATCTGTTGAGGCAGAACGGCTCTTCTAGGATGTTATGCTGGTCATAACATGATGCTATTATGAAACCATCCTTAAAACAGGCCGCACCCACCTACCAAACCACACCCTCAATCTTTTATATGCAAATAAATATTTGCATATTCATTGGAAAATGCAGTGGCAGAAATGCAGATCACT
>NC_133375.1:35538221-35705514 GCF_049309525.1 Garra rufa | reverse complement strand
ATATATATATATATATATATATATATATATATATATATATATATATATATATGCATATATATATCTCTATATATATCTTTTTTTTTTTTTTTTTTTTTTTTTACAGCTGCTTTGAAACGATTTGTATTGTGAAAAGCGCTATACAAATAAACTTGAATTGAATTGAATTAAATATATTTAATGGAAAATGCAGTGGCCGAAATGCAGATCACTGGGTTTAAAAAATGGTTTCTGTATCTAAAATAGTTTATATTGATCTGTTGAGGCAGGATGGCTCTTCTAGGATGTTATGCTGGTCATGACATGATGCTATTATGAAACCATTCTTAGAATAGGCCACTCCCACCTACTAAAACCACACCCTCAGTCTTTTATATGCAAAAAAAAAAAAATAGCATATATTCACTGGCAAATATTCAAGGCATTTCTTTTTCATTTTTACTTTTTTTCTTTTCATCTTTAAATCATTTTCTGTAGTAATTGGCAGCCTGTGTGAGATGCTGTCTGTGTAGAATTGAACGATCCTTTATTATAATAATTTTGGTATATTGTACTGAAAGCATATTCAGTCAATGAGTTTGGATCATGTGAATGTTTTTATTATTCTGCTTTTGTATTTTAAGCAGAAGGTCAGGTCTTGTTTATGGGAAGCATTTGCTTCGTTATATTTGCAGTTAATGCTTATTCATAGTCAGAATGGGACGCATAAGATTTAAAAAATAAATAAATAAAAAATAGTTTAAAAAAAAAAAAACTCCCAGAATCCTCAGTGGGTATATATATGATTTTAAATTCATCATATACTATAATAATTATTTTTAAGGCTAAATTAACTAAATCATTTTTACAACAAAAAAGCTCATAGAAAGCTCAAGATGACAGCATATTTGAACCTTATGTATACTATTTATATAAATTATATTTATTTTTTGTGCATGATGTAGAAAAAATATAAATTATGCTTAAATTTGTTCAATACATTTTAACCTTTATTTTGCTAAATTAAAATGCTAAAATCTAAATTAAAATAGATATAATAGATATATAAATATTGCAATTATATAATTTCCTTAATGTATTTACTTAATTTTTTTTTTCATTATATATGTATTTAATCATATGTATATATAAAATACTAATTGCTGTGTAGGCCTAATTTATAAAAAAAATTATAATGTAGAAAAGATATATACATTATGCCTAAATTTGATGAATACATTTTATCTTGCTAAATTAAAAATTAAAATGAAAACAAAACAGATAAAATATTACAATTATATTAGTTCCTTATTTTTTTTAAATGTATCTTTTCTTATATTTGTATTTAATTATATATGTATATATAAAATAACAATTGCTGTGTTGCTGTTTATCGGATATATACAGTATTTCCTTAAAATGTATTTTTTTAATAATAGATTTATTATTTAATGATCTAATGTAAAGTCTAAATTTAATAAATACATTTGAACTTTTATTTTGCTAAATTAAAATGCTAAAATCTAAAATAAAACACACACACACACACACACACACACACACACACATATATATATATATATATATATATATATAATTTAATTTGCTAAATAGATTTGAACTATTTTATTTTACTTTTTTGTTAAATTTTTCAAATGTGAAACACTGTAGGCTAAACTGAGATTTTCCTCTTTGTAATTGCTCTTTTGCTGTATTGCATCCCGATTTAGATACTGTATCCCACTATAACCCACTTACACCACACTACATCCATGCTGCGTGTGATTTGTATGTTAGCGCCCCAGGGAAGCCAACAAACGGAAGCATCAGATTTCTCTCGTCCAGTGAATTGCCGGATCCTGCTCCAGGAAGCAGTGATATTGATTCTTTTCAATGCTGTATTAAAAGCACTGTGTGTCCTGAACACTTCTTAATGTAACCAGCGCTTCCTGCTACTGGTTTATTCATTTGAATCCCATTCGATCCATAATGCACCTCTTTCTGTCTGTCAAACGTGGTTAATGTGTTTTAGTGACACACAAAGTAACCTCTACCTATGTTAAACGCCCCGAGCCGGTGAGGCATGACAGGGTCTTCGCTTTTGATAAATGCTTTAAATTATCTGTGAGCTTATAAGCAGATGTTGAAAAGTATTGTCTTGTATGTTTTAGCTGTGAAGTACTACCATACAGGAACTCAATTGCATGAGAATAAATTAGCCTGGAGCAATGATATGGCCATGTGATGTGTCTTAAATGCAAATTACTACAATAATACACCAATATATTATTCTCAATCCAATGAAGCAATAAATAGGGTCTGGTTTTAAGTTATAGTATATATATTTCCACTTAAAAGTTTGGACACTCAACTTATTATTGCAGATAATAATAATATTTTTTATTATTTTGTTTTATAGTATTATTATTGTTATTATTATTATTGTACTCCAACTTTTAGAATTATAGCATCATAAAATTTGTAAAATACTAATCATGTAGTGACCAAAAATTGCAAAATGTATGCACATATCAGAATTGTCCAATATTTTATATATTTTTTTAGCATTTTAATTTAATATATAATATAGACACATTTATAAAATGCCTAGATTTAATAACTGTGAATTGTTTATTATTATTATTATTATTATTATTATTATTATTATTATGTTCCAAATTTTACAATAATAGTAGCATCATTAAAATGATAAAATAACATGAATGCTAATCATGTAGTGACTAAAAAAGGCAAAATTACTGCACAGATCAGTATTGTCTAATATTATTTTAATATATATTATTTTTAATCATTTTAATTTAATATATAATATAGAAATGTTTTAAATATGCCTAAATTTAATAACTATGTTTGTTATTATTTATTTATTTATTTATTATAAATTTTGGAATAATAGAAGCATCATTAAAATGATGAAATAACATAAATGCTAATCATGTTGTGACTAAAAATGGCAAAATTGCTGCACAAATCAAAATTGTCTGGTATTTTCTATTATTTTTAAGCATTTTAATTTAATATATAATATAGAAACGTTTAGAATATGCCTAAATTTAATAACTATGTTTGTTATTATTATTATTATTATTATTATTATTCCAAATTTTGGAATAGTAGTAGCATCATTAAAATTATATTAAAAAAAAAAACATAAATGCTAATTTTGTAGTGACAAAATAAGTCACGAAATTACTACACAAATTAGAATTTAACCATTATTTTATCTCTTATATTTTAACATTTTAATTTGATATATAATATAGAGAAATGTAAAATATTAGTTATATTATTTCCTTTTTTTGTGATTGATTTCTTATATACATATTTAATGATAAAAGTATATTTAAAGTAATAATTATAAAATGTATTTAAATGTATGCATACATTTGCCTTTATTTTGCTAAATTAACGTCTGAATTGAGCCAATATTTTATCTCCTATGTTTTAGCATTTTAATTTAATATATAATATAGAGAAATGTAAAATATGCCTAGATTTAATAATTACATTTATTTATTTGTTATATTCCAAATTTTAGAATAATAGTAGAATCATTAAATTCATAAAAAACAAATTCAAATCATGTAGCAACCAAAAAATTTTAAATATAAAAATTAATTGAATATATAATATAATATTTAACATGTAATATAAATATATCATATAAATATAAAATTTCAAATAAGCCCAGATTTAATAATTGTTATTTATTTATTTATATTATTATTATTATTATTATTATTATTATTATTATTATTATTATTATTATTATTATTATATTCCAAATTTTAGAATAATAGTAGCATCATTAAAATTATAAAATAACAAAAATGCTAATCAAATGGAGACCAAAAATTGTCTCTAAAAAGGTTACTGCACAAATCAGAATTGTCCAATAATTTAACTCCTATGTTTAGCATTTTAATTTAATAATTAATAGAGAAATGTCAAATATGCCTATATTTAATAACTACATTTGTTAATTTTGTATGTTTTTATTATTATTATTATTATTATTATTATTATTATTATTACTATTATTATTATTATTAATTATATATTTATTTATTTATTTATACTAAATTAAAATGCTAAAATAAAAGACAAATTCAAAAACATTTTTACCATAACAGTTAAAATTTATTGATCAAATTTAGGCATAATTTATATTTTTTTCTACATTATATGCATTAAATTAAATAATTAGGATACAATTTTTTTTATATACAAATATCATTAAATACAATAAAAATCTATAAAAGTAAATTTTAAATATCTCTTTTGTTTTTGATTTTAGCGTTTTAATTTAATTTTATTATTTTAATTTTATTTGTTTTGTATGACTTATTCATAGAATATTCACAGATTTGTCATTTTTGCCTTTTTTTTGTTAACTATAGAACTTTGGGAAAGTAATCAAAAAAACAGAATCTAAAATGTTATTTCAAGAAAAAATAGGAGGAAAGGAGGCATTTCTTTGCGGCCAGCGTTTCTTTCATCCGCCAGATCCTGACAAGCAATGCATCTTATGTGGAAAATGCTGCTTTGCGTTTACGGTAAACTCTGGGCATATTTTTAACGCGTATGTATTTTTAGCTTGTGTGTTTTTCAGAGGCTTTCAGTTTATGGTCAGTGGCCGTTTACCATGTGGTGCCAATGTCATGACATCTTTTATAGGTATTTTTTCCTGTTGAAATGGAACGCTTGACCGTTTGTTGACTTCCTGTTTCTGCTTACGAGCACTGGACCGAACACGGAGATCAGGAAGAAGGAAATGTACCTCCTTAGGGACGGGGGAATGTTCTGTAATTTTACTCTTTATCCTGTCTTACCTGCTTATGCAACACTTCTATATAGGCAAACATAGAAACAAGCAGAGAGCAGCTGGACAAGGAAGCCAGTCTGTTATTCATACATTCCACTGAACTGAGTTTCATTGTGCTGTGAGGACAAAGTCAACAATTTTATATACTATTTATATACTAAATACTAAAAAAACATTAGTGAATTTTATCGGTTTCTAATTTTAGAAAAATTACATTTGATCAGTTATCTGTATATAACTATATATATATATATATATATATCTATATATAACATGACATTATTTAGTTATCAGCATAGGCCAGAATTTTAATATCCATGCATATAATTTATGCAAGTGTATATTTTATCGGTTTTAATTGTCAAAACATTTTATTTTATTGATTATGTGCCATAACATGACATTACTGATATCAGTATGTGACAGAATCTTAATATTTGTGCATATAATTATAAATGTATATTTTAAATACAAAAAAATGTTGATGTTATTAGTTTTTTAATTTTCAAAAAAAAAAAAAATGTATCGTTATCTGCCATAACATGACATTATTGGCTTATCAGCATAGGTCAAAATTTTAATATTCATGCATATAATTTATGCAAATGTGTACATACTAAACACTAAATAATTTTTGTGAATTTTATCATTTTATCATTTTATCATTATCAAAAAAAGTAATTTTATCAGTTAGCTGCCATAAAAGAATATTTGTGCATATAAATTACGCAAAGTATATACTACATACAAAAAAAGGGGGAATTTTATTTACATGACATTATTGGCTTATCAGGATAGGCCAGAATTTTAATATTGGTGCATATAATGTATGCAAATGTATATACTAAGTACTAAAAAATATTGTTAGTGAATTTGACCGTTTTTTTATTTTTTATTTTTTGAAACATTCACTTTTATTGGTTATCCGCCATAACATGACCTTATTGGCTTAGCATATAATATTTGTAATATTTGTGCATATAATTTATGCAAATGTATACACTAAATACAAAAAAAGTTGAGTGAACATTATCAGCTTTTAATAAAAAAAATAATTTTATCGGTTATCTGCTATAACATGACATTGCTGGCATAGGCCAAAATTGTAACGTTCGTGCATAAAATTTACACAAATGTATATACTAAATACTAAAAAGAAGTAAATTTTATCGGTTTACTTTACTGCATAGAATTTATGCAAATACATACAAAATAATATATATATTTTTTTAAATATCATTTTATTCGTTATCTTCTCAGCATAGGCCAAATTAAAACATTCATGCATTTAATTTATGCAAATGCATATACTAATATTAAAAAGTGTTGGTGAATTTTATCACTTTTTCATTTTTGAAAAATTACACTTTATTGGTTATCTGCTATAATTTAACATTAGGCCAGAACTTAAATATTCGTGCATATAAATTACGCAAATGTATATACTAATAAATAAGTAAATAAATAAATAAAATAAAATATTATCTGTTTATTTATTTATTTATTTATTTATTTTTTATCGGTTATGTGCCGCAACATGACATTATTAACTTATCAGTATAGGTCAGAATTGTAATGTTTGTGCATAGAATTTCTGCAAATATATACTAAATATCATTACCACACCTTTCCTTAACAAAATACATGATAGCCGCTCATACTATGACTTACAATGAACAAGCCTCATCCACTCAGATTTTCGAGCCGGAAATTATCTGTTTTATAAAATGTGATTTACAGTGAACAGCCTGAGGGAAGTCATCACAGTTAATGGCGTTACCCACGTAAGCCACATTGCTGCAGGACATGTGTGAAAGACATGTACAACTACAAGGATATCAGTATCTATCCTTCCATCTCCGCCCCCTTCTCACTGCGGTTTGAAAGTTGATCGGCCGGCCCGATGTGGAGCTGGAGTGAAGGAAAATGAGCAGCCTGCTATATTTAGCCACCCTGGCAGGTGGACAGAAGCGGAGCAGCTCTATATATAGAGCTGAGGAGGGCATATCAGAGTGGGCTATGCTGGGACTGCTCGTCATGGAGATGCCTTGAGCGACGGCCTCTGACCCCGCCCCCGGTCCCCAGCACTTCCTGTGTTTCAGCGCTTCTGTTCTGGTGTCTGTCACCACGTCTGGCACTGATGGCTTGTGGGAGGCCAATCAGGCAGACGGTGTGTGAATTATTGAGCAGATGGGGAGTTTCTGCAAGGAAAATGTCGTGGCTTCATATCACATTTCACCTTGCTCATAAACCTCGGCTTTACGTGTGTTACCGCTCTGGCGGTTGCACCGCTTTGTCATTCATTTATAATTTGCTTCATAGCAAAGGATTGTGGGAAAGAACTAGACAAATACACATAAATAGCAATGCATTTGTGGTGCAACCGTCTTAAGCAGTGTTTAGAAGTGTTTTTAAAAACTAAAAGCATTATTTAGATTATTTTTTTAACAGAAAAAAATGGTTATTTTAAGAACTGTGCACTGAAAGGTTCTTTGGGGAGCCAGAAATGGTTCAGCTATGGCTTTTTTTTTTTCTCGAAACCCTCCTTTTGAAAACTTTATTTTTTAAGAGTGTCAGTGTGAGAAATGTCACATTTCACTATTTTAGTGAATCGTTTAATTTGAATGATTCATTTTAATGAATTGATTCTGAAATAAAGATTTAGTGATTCTTTCAGTTCCTGCATGGCATTTTCCATCTTTTTTAGGTATGAAAATAATTTAAATGCTGGCATTATTCCCTGATTTCAAGCTGTTTTTTTTTTTTGTTTTTTTTTGTGCAAGGTAAAATTTCAAAATTAAAGATATTAACTGATATATTGTATTTAATTGCAATAATCACATAAATTGCAGTGTATTTGTGATATTTTGGTGAGGAACTTGTTAAAAAAAAATCAATGATTCATTCAGTCCCTGCAGGCCTTTTATTTATTTTTAATGAAAATATTAAGTTAAATGCTGCAGTCAGTCTCTGTTTTTTGACTTCATATATTTCACTTTCACTTTAATTAGTTGTATTTAGGGTAGATTTAATTCTGTCACCCTAATTGAGATCTTTCTTGTTTTTATAATGGGTAAATACTGCTTTTTCAAAATTAAAGATATTAAATGATGTGTTATATTTAATTGCAGTAATCACATCAAAAAACGTCAAGTGCGTTTGTGATATTGTGGTGCAATAACCTTTAGGGGTGAATCAGCTTTTTTGTATTAACTTTACAAAAAATATTCAGTGATCTATTCATTTTATTTTATTTTATTACAAATAATTTTGTAATATGAAATATTAGGTAAATGCTGCAGCAGTCATTATTTTCAACATATGTTTTCAATGTGTCATTTATATATTTGACTTTATATAAATTAAGTCTAGGTCTCTTATTTTAGTTGATATGAGTTTATTTTTTTAGTTATTAGTTGTATTTAGTATAAACTTAATTCTGCCACCCTGTTTGAAATTCTTGATTTAGCACCAAATAAATACTGAAAAAATATATTTATTTTCATTTATTTTATTTTATTCAATTTTATTCTATTATTCTATTCTATCCTATATATATTATATACATTAAAATGACATTCTAATATATAATCCTGAAATTCTTGATTTTGTGACATATAAATCCTGCTATATTATATTTTATTGTATTACATTCTAATATATAATAGTGAATTTTGTGCAAAATAAATACTGCAAATTTATGTTATATTATATTATATTATATTATATTTTATAAAAATACATTCTAATCTATAATCTTGAAGTCCTTGATTTTGTGCAAAATAAATACTGCAGATTTATATATTATATTATATTATATTATATTAAAATTATATTATATTATATTATATTATATTATATTATATTATATATTTTAAAACTACAATCTAATACATAACTTAGAAATCCGTGATTTTAAAAATAAAATAAATACTGCTGATTTATATTCTAATATAATATAAATTAGCAGTATGTATTTTGCACAAAAATTATATAATTATGTATTAGTTTTAAAATATATTGTATTATATTATATTATATTATATAAAAATACATTCCAATATATAATCTTGAAATTCTTGATTTTGTGCCACATAAATACTGCAAATATATTATATTATATTATATTATATTATATTATATTATATTATATTATATTATATTATATTATATTATATTATGTTAGTATATATTAAACATTTGTACTTTCATTTATGAACAACTTGGGGATTTTGGGAAGTTAAAAGCTTCCTCAAAATTGTACAATAATGTATATAAATAGAATATTTACCGTACACATAAACTGAATATTTGCCAGCAGAGTTCCGCATAGCGCTCTGCAAATTTCCTCAAAATTTAAATGCATATCATTCACAAACTTCTACATTATGTCCTTGCTGTTTGTCAATGATTTCTAGTGATTTAATAATGCTGTCAGCTAGCAATCTGATGGGTATAACACATTTAAATTAACCATGTATGGGCATATACCATAAAAACAAAAAGAATTCCCTTGACTAAACAGCTCTGACAGAAGATGGAGCATTGGGAACTTTTGGATTATGAACTTAAATTTAGATCAATAAGGATTTATCAGGGATTAATGAAGCACAGTTGCTTTAATGTCATGTTAACACACACACAGAGATTATCATGCCATGTTGAACATGTACAGTGTGTCAGGGGCTGATAGTCCCTTCTGAAGGATGATGTCTAATTCCCAGTCCTGTAATCTCAAACCTTAAGAGAGGTATCAAGAGGCTAGATGCTTCAGTCATACGTGTTTAACGTGAGTGTTGGGGTCCTGTGTGGGAACGGGGGGACGGACGAGTCCTAACAGTGCTGGTTCTGCTTGCGATAAGATGGCTGCCGCTCCAGTGGTTACACTGATGGGTTTTGTCCACATGCAGACATGTGCAAGCGCTAGATAACAACAGCACTGCTCCAGTCAACCTGTCCAATTCTTCGGCTGAATACCTGCGGGGCCGAAAGGAGAAGGAAAATGAGGAAGCCTAACATGCTACAAAGAAGCTTTACAATCTTACATGGAAGCCAGACAGACGACTCTCAGCCAATCAGAAGAATCTAGTATGGCGGTTATGTTTCATATATTTGAAACAGAAATCTGTTTATATATATATATATATATATATATATATATATATATATATATATATATATGTATATATATATGTGTGTGTGTGTGTGTGTGTGTGCACTGTAAAATGTAACTGATGATCTTACTAATAAAAGTAAGTGATTATAACTTATTTTGAATAAGTTTGTTGACTTTACTAAGTTTAACAAAGTAATGACAACTTTTGTGCACTGAAAGTGATTAAACTAAATAGGTATAATTAAACTTTACTTACAATAATTAGTATTCTGAAATAAGTGGTTATGCACAGTTCCACCATTAGGTAGCGTTGATTTGTGGCAGTGCATCTGACGATGGGAGAACCACATGGAGAGGTGAGTCATCTCGTGTTTTTTTTATCTTTTTCAGTTGCTTAATATACAGTAATCGACCATGTAATAATCAGAGTAAGTAAAGTAGAGCTACATAGCAAAATTGGATGTTATATTTTTTTTATCAAATTGTTGGATTGTGCTGGATTGTGTTCATCGAAATGAGCAGTCTAACATTTGCTAATCACTGCATCTTTGGCTGCATTTTTTTTAATCGAGTTATTGTTTTGAATGGCCTCATTCTTGAAAATTCAGCTAATGTGTAAGTTGTTAATTCCGTTCTGATGGAAAATCTTTGGTTCATGAAAGTGTTTTCCAAATGTTAGTAGGTTTTACACCTACTTCCAAGCACATGTAAATTGTGTTTGAAATATACAATGTTTCTGTATTCTTTTAAGCAAACTGCTTTTAGTTAAAATTGTGTGCAAAAATATTTTTAACTCTCGCATCCTACATTCACAACTACTGAACAAAAAAAGAAGAGGTTAATATTGCCTGTGTGACTGCATTTGTATATTCAGTAATTGTTGATAGAGCAAACTAGATGCAAAACCAGATGCTGGTGTAATATATTAAACTGTGGATAATCCATATCAGCATCTCAGCTGAAAAACGCTGCACCATCAAAGTGCTGTCACAGTTTGCATATAGACAATTTATTGAAAGGGAGATAATGCTGAGTGAATGGCACACATATGCTATTTAATGATTGTGATTTAATAACAGACACATGTTTGATGGTCAAATCTGTGATTTATAAATCATTTGTGAAATCCAGATTAGCTTTTTCATGAATGTCTGGTTTACGCAGTTTTCCGTAAATATATTTGTATATTTTCATGAAACTTTCAAGAATGAGGGCAAATGTGTGCAGTGCCTGACTAAAACATTACTGATTACTCTGATTCACTGATTTATATTTGAATGTTATTTTAGATGTATGATGATAATAATACATATTCTTTTACTTGCAGATCTTACTAGATGATGAGACATGCAATGGAAGTGTAAGTATTGTTTGTTTTTTTCCTATGAAAAGAGATCTATTCTATTGAAGCATTATAGCATAAATCATGGAAGCTACTCTCGAACTTGTTCAATTCCTTTTACAGATCAATTCAGAGTTTAATTTAATTACAAGCAAAAACCTCAAGCAAGAATTATTCTCTGCACTCGATTAACATGCTTCACGATTTCTGGACATTTTTGAGAGCAAGAAAGGGGCTGTTGGAAAAAGACGCTCTGAATTTCTTCAGCAAATCAAACCTGTGGTAAGCTTATCACTTTTCTTTCTTAAACTAAATTGTCTTATTAACTGATTTCATAATTTTATGTTATACATACACTATAAAATGTAATTTTATCTTTTTTTTTTTCAGAGCACTGACATTACTGCAAAGCGCAGAGAAGTTCTTCGTGGCCTTCTACTCATTCTTGGAGAAGAAGCCTCTAACTTTTTTTACAAGAGCACTGGTAAGTACCTTTACTATAACCCCCACACAAACATCACATATAGGCATTCGATTATGTTTTAGGCAACTTCTTAATTTGGACCAGATAAGTAAATTCTGCTTTTGTTTCACATTTCTTAATCAAGCCTTTGTACTATTAATTTTTGTCAAATTTCTACAATGTAATTTAACAACAGTTTTTATTAGTTGTACGTAGAACATGGCTCAAGAGATGGTCCTGATTCTTTAGGTGACATATACTTTTGTGAGATTTCCCATTTATAATGTAACAAGAATTGTAATATTGCTATTCCTTTTTTTAATTAGGACTTCGAATGTGACACACCCCAGATTTCCATTGGGATACTGTCTGTAATACCAGAAGATTCCCAGGATTCCCCATAAGCACTGCATTTGGAGGCTTCAAACACCGCAATCATCTTGGAAGGAATCATCGTGATGGATGATCTTGAGAATCTTCCAGATCCCATGTGTCTACTTTTTGGGATGATATATGCACTGAATTTGGAGTACCCTCCACAGCTCAAGAACACCTTTGGTTTTATTCAGAGAGTGTTTCTCATTCTTGGACACAAATCTTTGAAACCAAAACTACAGTCACTTAACAACCTGCTGTTGATATAAGTTGAGGCTGTTTGAGATTAACATCAGTAACAATGTGGTTTTTGTATATCAAAAAACTGTTTACAGAGTTGGGTCATCTGACTTTGTTTGCTGTAGTACCTGAAGAGATTTAATTTATAATAAACTGTTAAACTCAAGTTCAGTTGTTGCTTTTTGTCTTAACTTATTGTTTTAAGTTTAGCTTACTTGGGATTTTTAAGGCAATCGGTTTCCTAATATTTTCCTAGTAATGTGAACACTAATAGAAAGTTAACTCAAATAATGATTTTAAGTCAACAGTACTTAAGTATACTTGATTAACAAGTTGTCCCTACAAATTGTGTTAAAGTAATGCCAACTAAACATTAATACTCTACTTTACTTGGAAATTTTAAGGCAATCGGTTTCCTCACTTTTTCTAAGTAAAGTCAACTTATTACATTTTACAGTGTGTGTGTGTGTGTGTGTGTATGTATATATGTATGTGTATGTATATATGTATATATATATATATATATATATATATATATATATATATATATATATATATATATATATATGTGTGTGTGTGTGTGTGTGTGTATATGTATTTATATTACTAATTATTACTTTTTATATTATTTTATATATTATGTTTGGTATAGTTGTTTATATATTTTTAGCATCTAAAATATACCTTTCATATAATAATTAATAGATTTATTCAGCAAGGAAAGTGACAGTAAAGGAATTTAAAGTGGCAAAATATTATAGGAATAAATTATTTTTTGAATATTAAAATAGAAAACATTATATATATATATATTACTTTCTTACTGCATTTTTTAACATATAGTTTGTAATTATTCCAAACTAATAGAATATTAATTGTTGTGTTTGATTTTTTATTTTTATTTAACCAATACTGTAAACTGCTAATATTATATTATCTCAACTGTATTTTAATTAGCAAATTATTTTTAAAACATTTGTTATTGTAGTATTTATTTACTTATTATTATTATTTACTTATTTTTTCATATAACATTAATTTATATATTTGATTTTTCTAATTTCTATTTGAATATAATATATTATAATATAATATTATAATATTACCTTTTAATTAACAAATTGTTTTAATATTCTTAGTTATTGTAGTATTTATTATTTATTATTATTTGAATAATTGACTGTCAGTATTTTTTTATAGAATATTTATTTTTATATATTTTATTTTTTATTTTTATTTTTATATAACCAATAAAACTGCTAATATTATATTATATGAATTATATTATTTTAGAGTTTTAATAAACAAATTATTTTTATATTTTTACTTATTGTAATATTACTAATATTTACTATTATAGTATTTGCTATCTTCACTTTTTAGTCATTTTGTTAAGTGTTATAATATTACTTTTATATATTTGTACCATTTTGTTCTGCATTTTTGAACGTATATTTTTTTAATTATTCAAAATGTTTGACCCATAGTAATTTTTAAAATAGAATACAAATTTTATATCTTTTTTATTTTTATATAACCAATACAAAATGCTAAAAATTATAATATTATCTTAACTGTATTTTAATAATTTTTTTTATATTTTTAGTTATTCTAGTAATTATTATTTACTATTTTTTACAATTTTTAATTAATATTTTCACTTTTTAGTAATTTTATTAGGTGCTAAAATATTATTTTTAACTTACTGTTTTTACTGCATTTTCGAATATATATTTTGTAAATATTCCAAACTTTTGACAATACATTTTTTTTATAATATATATATATATTTTTTTTTATTTTTTTTTAATAAAACTGCTAATATTATAATTTTATCTCAACTGTTTTAATTAACAAACTATTTTTATTGAATATAATTTATCTATATAACAAATAATTAATAAAACTTTTTTTTAGTTTTTTTTATATAGTCCAGTATTGAAATGTTAAACTGCATTTGCTAATTAGAATGTAATATTTTATCTTCCTTCACTATGTTCTCTGTTGCAAGTCATAAGGATAGAATGATTTTCATTGGAAGAACATGTGGTAAGATGCATTTATCTTAGCATGAAAGTAGCCATCCTCTGAAAGCGTGCGTATTTACAGACAAGCAAAATCAGTGGGACTCCTGCTGACATGCACACTCTCACAGTAATTACACTCAGAATGCATTTAGCACGCATGCATACACACACCAAACCACATGCTACAGACCGTACGTAGTAATAAGCACTGCAAACCCTTTAATAACGCTCCCACAAGCTGTCTGTTCCTCTACATCTTGTCATGTGAACTTCTGCTTCTAGTAGTAAACGCTCACATCCACTTTCTCTCTCTCTCTCTCTCTCTCTTTCTGTGGCTCTCTTCCGTAACCTACTAAATTGCCTTCATACAGTAGGCCGCATTGTAACTGTAACTCATAACTGCTCCAAAATGTCTGCAGCTTAATTATAATGCTTTCTAAAATAGCTTCTTTTGGATAATTCCATGTATCCTTTAAAGAGAAAGCAATCCTAGAATGTGTTGCAACAAGCTCAGTAAAAAAAAAAAAAAACATCCAAAATGGTATATGATTTCATTAATTGATAAAAGTATTGATAAAAGTGGACTTTTTTCCGGTTTTTGCATATGCATGTACTTTTATGCATATAATGTCATGCTTTTTGTAACATGCTGACGGTTTATAACTCAACTATAATGCTATTTATATGTGTGCATAGTCAATGACTAATGTGTTTCAGTAAACATTCTGCCTTAATCCTGTTTCACAATGTGCAGTTGTGCCATGATTTTTGGCAAATTTTATAAATGAAATAGGATTTGTTTTGTCATAGCATAGAATCAGCTGTTTTTGATTCTTTAGTGTGACATGCTCACCAATGCCCATTTAATTGCCTTTGCGATGAATCTTAGTATCCAACAAAGAGATACTAGATATATTTTTGTTATATTTTATCTAAGCTGGTTTTACGATATTATATATATAATTTATATATAATAATAATAATATAATTTATATTAGATTTAGTACTAAAATCTACTTCAGCTCAAACTGCCAAGGCAACATTTCACATTTAACATTGTTGATTTTTTTATTTATATTTAAAATGCGTATATATATATATAATTTAGTTTATTTATATAAATATTTATTTCTATTTTATATTATTGTTATATTTTATAGTATTGTTATATTTTATCTCAGCTGTATTTTCATTAACAATTAAAAAGTTTTAGTTATAGTTTAGTTTATTATAATATTTACTGTTTACTATTATAATTTTTCATAGTGTTTTTTTTTTTTTGGTAATTTTGTTAGGTGCTTTTGTCTATTTATTTATTTTATTTCTATGTAGTTTTTCCCCCGTATTAGTAATGCAAGTAGGCATACTACATCTTAAATAGCCAAGGCAATAATAAAAATTTTTTTAATGTATATTTATATTTTAATATTTATATTTATTTATGTTTATTTATATATATTATTTATAGATTTGCTTTATTTATAAATATTTATTTATATTTATATTTTTTGTTATATTGTATCTTAACTGTATTTTATTTGACAAATTATTTTATTTATTATTATTATTTTATTTTTATTATTTTTTTTTTAGGTTTAGTTATTGCAGTATTTATTATTTACTATTGTAGTATTTTTATTTTATGTTTTGTCTTTTGGTAAATTTGTTAGGTGCTTTTGTCTTTTTTGATATTTATTTATTTTTATATATTTTATTTATAGTTTATTTCTATTTATATTTTTTATATTGTATCTCAGCTGTATTTTAACTAACAATTTTTTTTTAATTGTATTATTGTATTATTACAATTGTTGTATTTGTATTTATTTATTTATTTATTTATTTATTTTTTGGTGGGAGGGGTAGTTTTGTTAGGTGCTTTTGTAATTGTTTATTTATTTATTTATTTATAATATTTAGTTTTTTTTTTGTTTGTTTGTTTTTTAGTAATGTTAGTAGGACTATATTAAACTTAAACTATAAAGGCAACATTGCATATTTTTGTTGCTATTAAAATGTTCTTTTCTTTTTCTATATCCAGGCAAAATATTTCCAAGATTATTGAAAGATTAAGTGCGAGACAGCTTCAGTGAAGATGTAAATGTGACGTAAGTGTAAGTGAAGTAAAACACCCAATCAGTGATATCAATCTCGGACAAAGTCCTAACACATCCAAAGTATATTGTACAGTCTGACATAAGACCGCTGATGTTGCTCAGTCCACTGTAGATCTCACATGAGTCATATCATACAATCTGACAAGCAATAGTCATAAAAAAAAACATTACAAATCAGTGGACTTCAGAAGGCATCTTACTGGACCTTGTAACCAACCCTTTATCTCTCTTTCTTTCACTTTCACTCCTACTAAATATCGACGCACCCAGCGGGTTCAGAGCAAAACGTCTCTCCTCCGGTTCTCCCGTACACGCTTTGCTGAAGTTTCAAGCGCCGTGGAAGACCTGTTCCAATCAGCTCCTCTGTAATGACTGAGAAAAGCCCACGCTGGGTGAATTAGTCGGAGTTCCTGATGGATTATGGAGGCTGATTGAATTGTGAATAAGATGGGGGAGGGTTGCGCCGATGGGGGAAGGGTACGGTTAGCTGATCTGGCACAGCGGCCGGGTTTCTTCTGTGATTGCGTCAATTAGCTGATCGAGCCGCTGCATCTGCAAATGGCTTTGGCGGGGTTGCCGTGGAAACGACGCCGCGGCCCCATCCTCACCTCGTGCTCTGATCTCTGGAGGAGGGGGAGGGGTGGTAATTATCACGGAAAGGTCCTTACGTGTTCGGTTACATGTGGAGCGCCGTACAACATGCATCGGAGTCCCAAACGTGAAACGACAATTACATGCAGAGTTCACCACAAAAATGAAAATTCTGTCTTTTTTTTCACTGTACAACCACAAAATGTCAATGTAAGCAGCTTAAAGGTAGTCCATATGACTCTTATATACAGTTGAGGTCAGCTTTTTGTGTATTTGAACTTTCTAAAAATGACTGTATGATTTTGAGATCCATCTTTTCACACTGAGGACAACTGAGGGACTCAGATGCAACTATTACAAACACTCATTGATGCTTCTGAAGAAAACACAATGCATTAAAAGCTGGGGGTGAAAACTTTTGAACAGAATGAAAATGTGTACATTTTTCTTATTTTGCCTATATCATATTTTTTCATTATGTACTGCCCTTCAGAAGCTACAGAAGATACTTACATGTTCCCCATAAGACAAAATATTGTAAATTTACCCTGATCTTCAAATTCATAAAGTTTTCACCCCCTGGCTCTTAATGCATCGTGTTTCCTTCTGGAGCATCAGTGAGTGTTTGACCTTCTGGAATAGTTGCATATATAAACTGAGTCTCTCAGTTGTCCTCAGTGTGAAAAGATGGATCTCAAAATCATACAGTCATTTTTTAAAAGGGTTCAAATACACAAAAATGCTGAAAAACCAAAGAATTTGTGGGACCTGAAGGATTTTTCTGAAGAACAGCGGGCAGTTTAACTGTTCAGGACAAATGAGGGACTTATGAACAACTAAACAAAAAAACAAAAAACAAAACAAAGCTGTGGATCATTCAAGTAACAACACAGTATTAAGAATCAAGTGTATGTAAACTTTAGAACAGGGTATTTTTTATAAATTCCACTATTATTTTCTCTTGTGGACTATATATAAACAACTTTTATGTGAAATATCTTATTCAGGTCAGTACTAAATAAAAAATAACATGCATTTTGTATGATCCCTCTTATTTTGGTAAAATAATTAACATTTTTCAGATTCTGCAAGGTGTATGTGAACTTTTGACCTCAACTGTATATTCCATATGACTGAAATTAATTTAAAATGAATTTAGGCATCACAGCATTATAAAGTGGAGATCAAAATTGGAGAACAAGCAACAGCTGTGCTGCTTAATATTTTTTTGGAACCTGTGATCCATTTTTCAGGGTTCTTTGATTAATAAATAAAAGAATGGCATTTATTACAAAAAGTATAACAATGTAACGATATACGTCTTTACTATCACTTTTTATCAATTTAACACATCCTTGATGAAAAAAAAGTACTGACCCCAAAATTGTGAACAGTAGTGTATATTGTTACAAAACATTTCTATTTCAAATAAATGCTGTTCTTTTAAGTTTTTTATTCCTTAAAGAGTCATTAAAAAGTGTCACAGGTTCCGAAAAAAGATGAATTAGTATTTACAAATTAACTGTTTCCAACACTAATAATAATTCAGCATTTTAGAATGATTTCTGAAGGATCGTGTGACACTGAAGACTGGAGTAATGATGCTGAAAATTCAGCATTGTTTCACAGAAATAAATTATATTTTTAGATATATTCAAATAGAAAACCATTATTTTAAATTGCAATAATATTTCACAATATTATTTTAGTTTTTTTTTAACTAAACTAATATTATTATTAGTTTTTTTTTCTGTATTTTTGATCAAATAAATGCAGCCTTGATGAGCATAAGCAACTTTAATGTTTTAAAAAACATGAAAAATCAAACTGATCCCAAACTTTTGAATGGCATGCAGTGCACATGTAAATTATTACATCTATTTTTTTACATTAAAAAAAGTATGTAAAAATAAGGTAAGATATCTCCAATATCCAATGGAGAATGTGACCTTCGGTCTGTTTCTCACACAAGCTTTTATGACTTGAGAAGCAATCAGTTATATTTCCTATTAAGAGACAGAGTCATCCAGATGACTAAATAATCACCAAATAGTTACTTTGAATGAACTAATAATTTAATTGCATAATGGGACACATTTAGGGTGAAACTGATTATTCATTGGGAAATAATCTAGGCCTGGATAATTTATCCATTGGTCTTCCGTCCATTAGATTTGATTGAATAAAAATAAAGGTTTTATTTTATTTATTCATTTATTCATTTTTATTTTTTTTTTCTGTAATGTTTTTGTTTTATACATTTTAGAATTAATTATTGAAATAGAAATTGTGATTTTAATATTATTTTTATGGATTTTATATATAAAAAAATATTTTAATCTTTTCAGTTTTCAAATATTTATATAATATATAATATTGTGAAATATTTTTCAAATTTAAAATAACTTTTATTTTTTATTTTACTTTTTTTAAGGCTTTACGCAATAATAATAATAATAATAATAATAATAATTATTATTATTATTATTATTATTATTTTTATTATTATTATTATTATTATTATTACTTACTTACTTTTATATTATTTATTATTTATTTTATTATTATTTAAGATTCCATAACTTTGTTGACATGTTAGAATGAATGATTGAAACAAAAATTGTTAAATAGATTTTCTGGTTTTCATTTTATTTTAATATTATTTTATAGATTTATTTTGGGTTTTAACCAATAATCTTTTTTATCTATTTTTTCCCCCATTTTTTGTTTTATTTTCTGTTCCATTTTTCCAAATATTTAGATAATGTATAATATTGTAAAATATTATTACAATTTAAAATAAATGTTTTATGTTTTATTTTAAACTCTATGATTTTTTTGTTTTATAAATGTTTAAATTTTAAAATTATATTTTTAGATAATTTATCCATTGGTCTTCCATCCATTCGACATTTTATCAATTTGACTAAATAAAAATGAAGGTTTTGTTATTCTGTAATGTTTTTGTTTTATACATTTTAGAATTAATGATCGAAATAGAAATTGTGAAATGTATTTTCTGTTTTACATTTTATTTTAAAATTTATTTTTATTAATTTTAAATAGTTTTTTTTAACCAATAATGTTTTTCATTTTTTTATATTTATATAATATATAATATTTTGAAATATTATTCAAATTTAAAATAACTGTTTTATATTTATTTTATTTTATAGAATTTTTATCGAATTTTATAGAATTGAATTTATATAAGGCTTTAACCAATAATATTAATTATATTTATTTAGGATACTGTAATGTTTTTATTTTAGACATTTTAGAATGAATTATTGAAACAGAATTTGTGAAGAAAAAAAAATGTTTTTGTTTTTATTTTAATATTATTGTATGGATTTATATTGCGTTTTAACCAATAATTATTTTCATCTATTTTTTTCCATTCCATTTCTCCAAATATTTATATAATATATAATATTGTGAAATATTGTTACAATTTAAAATAAATGTTTTATATTTTATTTTAGATTTTTTTTTGTTTTATACATTTTAGAAATTTAGAATTATATTTTTAAATAATGTATCTATCTATTAGACTTTTAAAACGATTTGACTGAATAAAAATCAAGGTTCCAAAAGATGTTTCTTTTTTTTTGGCAGTGATGCCATAAAAGAAGCATTTTTGTTTCCTCAAAGAACTTTTCAAAGAAATGTTCTTAAAATAACCTGTTTTTGTTTTTTTTAGTATTTAGAACATTTCATAATTCTAAAGAACCTTTTGCCCAATGAAAAGATTCCATGGATGTTAAACGTCCTCCATTGAACCATCAATGCCAGTGAAGAACTCTTTATTTTTAAGAGTTGCCAAATAACGTGCACTGATGATTCATAAGACTCAATAAGACCAGAAGCGATTCTTAAGAAGGTCACCGGGGTCAATCCTGATATCATGTTGACTTAAAGACTTTAAAGGTGGAGGCCTAAGGTTAGTCTAAGGTGAGGCTATAATTATGATGGCTTTATAAAATAGGAAGGTCTTTACGTGTGCAGGATGTGTGATGGAGTGTGTGTTTTTGTGTTTGTATGCTTGGTTTTGCTGCTGAGAACCAGCAAACTTGGCATGGTTCACAGAAAAATGAAATTATATCATTATTTACTCACCCTTATGTCGCTCCAAACCTGTGTGACTTGCTTGCTTCAGTGTAGCACAAAAGATGATTTTTTTTTATTTGTTTTGTCGTACAGATATCAACATACAGTAAGACTGAATAAATGATGACAGGATTTTCATTTCTGTGTTCAGAGGTTTTGGAGTACCGTTTGGCGGCCTTGTGGAGATGTAGACCGATGATCTATGAGACCTATTGGGCAGTTGATTGAAGGCCAGGAGTGACATATCAGCTGTGGAAGGTGTGAGGTATGATGAACATGTCCAGACAGCAGCTGTGATTCAGTGGGATCCACTCAGACGGAGTGTGTGACTTCGCACCCAACCGCACGCATTCACTCCAAAACAGCCAACACACCCCGTCACCTCTGCTCTCATGACACCATTGTCAACAAATAACAGACTAAAACAGCTCATCGGGGACAGCAGAAGTAGAGCATATAAACATATTCTAAAAACATAGTGATTAAGTGCATAAAAATTGAGTTAAAAGGCCTTCAAAAAGTGTATGAAACAAAATACACTATGGTTCAAAAATTTGGGTCGTAAAGTCTCTTATGCTCACCAAGGCTGCATTTATTTGATCAAAAACACAGTTAAACATAAATATTGTGAAAATAACTGTTTATTTTAGATTTTATGATTTCATTGTTTTATAAAAAAATTAGAATTAAATTACTGTATTTAATTTTATTTTTAATATTATTATTTTTTTAATCAATTTTATATAAGGCTTTAACCCATTTTTATTTTTGTTGCATTTTTTTATTTTGGATTCTATAACATTTTTGTTTTATACATTTTAGAATAAATGACTGAAATAGAATTTGTAAAATTTATTTTCTATTTTTCATTTTATTTTAATCTATTTTTTATAGATTTTTATTATTTATGGATTTTTTAATAAGGCTTTAACCAATAAAAATTTTTTGTTATATTTCTTATTTTAAATATAGTTTTCAATATTTCTTATGTGTTTATATAATATGTAATATTGTGAAATATTATTACAATTTATTTATTTATTTATTTATTTTTATTTTAGATTCTATTACTTTTAGAATCTAAAATTTAGAATTAAATTACTGTATTTTCATTTTATTTTTTATCAAGTTTATATAAGGTTTTAACCAATGATTATTTTTGTTATATTTTATATTATATTTATTTATGTTTCATATATTTATTCATATATATATATATATATATATATATTATTTTGCCTTTTCCCCGTATTTTTATATATTTATGTAATATTATTACAATTTTATTTTGGATTAAATTACATTTTTGTTTTATAAGTTATATTATATATTAGATTTTTCTATGTTTATATAATATTGTGAAATATTATTACAATTTAAAATCACTTTTTAATTTTATTTTGGATTAAATTACATTTTTGTTTTATAAATTTTAAAATTAAATTACTGTTTTTTTCTTTTTTAATATATTATTTTTGTATATATAATTTTATTTAAGGATTTAACCAATAGTTTTGTTATATTTCTTATTCTATATACTTATTTATTTCTTTATATTTATTTGACAAATTTTAGAATTAAGTAACTGTTTATTTTTTATTTTTAATATTATTTTAATGGATTTTATATAGGAATTTAACAATTTTTTTTGTTACATTTCTAATTTTATTTTTAATTTTTTTAATTTTTATATATTTATATAATATTGTAAAATATTACAATTTAAAATAACTGTTTTCTTTTTTTAATATTCCAGTCTTCAGTGTCACATGATCCTTCAGAAAACATTCAAATTGGCTGATTTTGTGCTCAAGAAACATTATTAATTATTAACATAATTAATTATTATTATTATCAATGTTAAAAATTGTTGTGCTGCTTAATATTTTTGTGTAATGTATCCTTTTGTGGATAACAAAAATGTAGATTTCTTAAAAAAAGAAAACGCCTTATACTGACCACAAATGTTTCTCAAAAGCAGAAAGGTTTCTTAGAAACATTTCCTTTCTGGGAAAATTATCTTTGTCAGTTGCATCAGTTAAGAAATTTACAGTCATTGTAAATCGATTGCGAACAACCTGACCTTGAGTTCTGACCAAGATATGAAGAAATAACTCCCTTCCGCCGAAAGCAACAAGGGCTGCACCTCGGCTGACCCCAGATGAGCCTGAGTTAATGATGATCTGTGTTTCTACTGCTTTCACACCAAGCCCATCAGTGTCTCATATTCTCTCCTGGATATCCTCACCTGGAAAACATGAAATCAGACGAGATGAACTCTCTAGATATCTCACAGAAGCAGCTATCTTGCAATAATTACTTTGTTTATTTACCCATAAATATCCACTATCAGTTGTTGGGATATGTTTGGGTGTGTTTGTGGGTAATCCTCACCTGAATAGTTTGGTTCTGGAGGAAGTCCATGTTAGACGTCTTTGTCCTTACATAAACTCAGGCGGAGACTGTTTGCACTCTTTGACACACCCATCTGCAATTATTGAAGTTTATTTTGGTTTTTGCGCCTGACGTCTGAAGAGGCAGGTATTACGCTGATACTAAGTTGATAATTAACAGTGTTTTGTTCATCGTCTTTGCTAATTCATATACTTACTATTACACATTATTGCATAAGTATTTTTGGTATAGTCATGAATAATAGCTCAAATTGTATGGTAAAGGTGTGTTACTTACTGCTGTCCTAAGAGATTCGGCTCCCAATTATCATCTGCGGGTGATAAAGTGGGCCATTTGAAAATGAAGCTAAAATTATAAATATAAAAGGTTGTTTCCTAAAATAAACATTAGCTGAAATAAAATAAAATATATAAAAATATATATATATAAATTATTTTAGGTAGTTGTTAAGGCAGCATTTCGTACTTTTATTTAGTAAAATAACTAAAACTAAATAAATTAAAATTAATAAAACCAGATATTTTTAAAAATAAATAAATCAATTACAATTTTTTTTAACTAAAATTAAAGTGAAAACAGAATTTAGAAAACTAAAGTCTTATATATATAAAAATAAGGGACAATAGTATGATAGTAAAACTGCACTAATCACTTTCATTAAATTTCATAAAATGTAAAAATTTAGCTTAATACAGATATTTAGTTTTAGCTTTTTAATTTTATGTAATAAAGAAAAATAAATAAATTACAACAAAATTACTTTAACTAAAATTAAAGTAAAAACAGAAATTAAGTCTAATATAAAAAATGAATACTATGAAAGTAAAACTGCACCACTCACTTTATCATTATACTGTATGTGAAAATCTGTAGATATCATTTAATCTGTAGTTTTAGTTATAAAATGTATAAAAATGTAAAATTGTATTAACAAAATCATAGACATATTTTTAAAAAATTATAACAAAATACAACAAAATTACTAAACAAAAGGAAAAAACTTTAAAATTAGTGAAAACAAAAATAAAATGTCTAATATTAAAAAAAACTAATAGTATGACAACTGCACCACTTTTTTTGTAAAAGAACCACTTTTATTTAGTAAAAGAAATGAAATAAAACAAAATAATGAAATAAAAATGAATAAAAAACATAATTTGAAAAAATAAATTACAACAAAATTAATTAAAAAAAAACAGAAATTACAAAAAATATTGTTTAATACAGATGTATTTGATAATCTGTAATTTTAGCCAAAATTTATAGAAATATAACATTTTGTTACCTAAAATAAACATGATCTGAAATAAAATAAAACAGAAAAAAATATTAAACTTATTTCAGTTAGTTGTCAATGCAGCATTTCTTATTTTTATTTCTCAAAAGAACTAAAACTAAATAAATAAATTAAACAAAAACAGACATATTTACATAAATAAGTTACAACAAAATTACAAAAACTAAACTAAAATTAGAAATTAGACAAATAATGTCTAACATTGAAAAAACTAATAGTATGATAATAAAACTGCACCACTCACTTTTTCATAAAATGTAAAAATCTAGTTTAATACAGATACCATTTGATAAAATAATGTAGTTTTAGCTATAAAAGTTATAGAAATATACATTTTGTTGCCTAAAATAAACATTAGCTGAAATAAAATAAAATATAAAAATGATTAAACTTAGTAGTTTTCAAGGCAGCATTTCTTATTTTTATTTAGTAAGATAACTAAAACTAAATAAAAAATAAATAGGAATAAAAACATAAACACATTTACAAAAAATAGAAATTTACAACAAAATTACTAGAACTTTAAACTAAAATTAAAGTGAAAACAGAAATTAGTAAAAAAAGTCATTTTTTTAAAAATAATAATAGTATGATAGTAAAACTGTACCACTTATTTTTTTTATAGAAATTATATAAAATTTATAGAAATATAAAAATTTGTTACCTGAAATAAACATTAGTTGAAATAAAATTAAAAATAGATATTAAAAATTGTAACTTATTTCAGCTAGTTGTCAAGGCAGCATTTATTATTTTTATTTGGTAAAATAATTACAACTAAATAAATAAAAATAAATAAACAATTCAAATTATAAAAAACAGACATTTAAAAAATATATTATAACAAAATTACTAAACACAATTACTAAACCTTTAACTAAAATTGAAGTGAATACAGAAATAAAAAAAATAAATTAAATCTAATATTTAAAAAAAACTAATAGTATGAATAGTAAAACTGCACCACTTTTTCATAAAAAGTAAAAATACAGATATCATTTGATAATCTGTAGTTTTAGCTATAAAATGTATCGAAATATAAATTTTTGTTACCTAAAAATTAATAAAAACATTGACATATTAAATAAATAAATTACAACAACATTATTAAAACTTTAATTAGAAAAATAAAGTATAATATTAAAAAAACTAATAGTATGATAGTAAAACTGCACCATTTACTTTTTCATAAAATGTAAAAATCTAGTTTAATACAGATAGCATTTGATAATCTGTAGTTTTAGCTATAAAATTTATCGAAATATACATTTTAGCTATAAAATGTATTTAAATATAAATGTTTGTTACCTAAAAATTAATAAAAACATTGACATATTAAATAAATGAATAAAAAAATAAATTACAACAAAATTACAAAAATTTTAACTAAAATTAAAGTGAAAACAGAAATTAGAAAAATCAAGTCTAATATTTAAAAAAAATACTAATAGTATGATGATAACATGGCACTACTTTTTTTTATCAAATGTAAAAATCTAGTTTATCATTTGATAATCTGTAGTTTTAGTTTGCTAACTGGCTGCCAAGGTCAACCGATTCTCCAAGTCTTCATAAATTCTTATAATTAAAGAAAAGAAAATGACAGAAGCTAAATATCAATGTGTAACAGCAGGATGCTTGTTAAAGCTTCTTCATATTCTGTTATTGTTGCTTCCCTGCTGGTCTCTCTCTCTCTCTCTCTCTGCGGTTTTCAGACTCAATTGATCTCTCTCTCATTCAATTAGACATAAAAAAAAGTAGGGACAGAATTTTTATCTCTGTTTAAATCCTGCGGTGGTTCTCCGTGTTCTTTCTTTCTGTGACAGACGGCAGAGTTTGGGAACAAGAAAACTTTCCAGATTCATCAGAACATCACGCTCCATTAGAATGAGCTTATTTATCATCCTGTTCTTTTCTTGGTGTTCCCACTAAAACGTCGCACCTCGTTAGACAAGCACTTTGTGGGATCGTTGTGACTGTTTGTCCAGAACAGAAAGAAATGTGCAAACCTTCTCTTTATCTTGGGCGACTTTAGAAAAAGTGCGTGTTGAGAAAACATTTAAGCTCCATAAACTTTGCCGCATGTTGCCTGCATAGAGACTGACTTCAGTAGAGTTTATCTTTATTTACTTTCCCTCCATTTAACATTTATTTTTAACGGCAGTGCTTTATGGGATTGTTTATAAACTGTATATATTTTTTCATAAAAAAAGGTATAATAATAATATTAATCATAATAATTCAAAATCCAAATTTACTGATTTATTTAATAAAATGTTTTATTTTTATTGATAATTTTGGTATGAAAATAAAGATAATTTTTTAAATAAAACAATGAATTTTATATTTGTTTCTTTATTTATATTAATTTCTAAAAAGCATTATATTTTTTCTTGCCCTACAACTTACATTTATTTTTAATTGATATTTATGTTGTATTGATATTTTATTTTTTTAATTTTAAATTCAATATAATATCAAATAAAATAATCATTTATCATTTAATTTTATGTATTTATAATAATTAAACAATTTGGTATGTAAAATTAAATATTAATAATAATAATAATAATAATAGTAATTATTATTATTATTATTTAGATTTATTGTTAACTTTAATATTATTATTATTATTATTATTATTTGATTGTGTATTTTAAATAGTTTTACTGAACAAAATGCAGTTTTATTTTTATTTATATTTTATCGATAATGTTTGGTACGAAATGAAATATAATTTTTAAGCAATGAAAATAAAATACTTTTTCTTTTAGATTTATTTTGAACTGATATTTATATATTATATTGATATTTTAATTTTTTTATTTTATTAAATTAATTTATTTAACATGATTAAAATTAAAATGTAATTCTCTTTTATTTTCTTAAATACATAAACTTACTATGTTTTGATAATACTATTTATTATTAATAATATATTTAATTTCACATTCTAAATAGTAATAAATTCTGTTATATTTTTCAAGATACTGATATATTGTTGATAATTTCATTTATATTTGTTTTCTAATTAATATTAATAAAATATATTTTTTTTAACTCATCTTGCTGCTATAGGGCTCAACCGATTATTGGCCTGGCTGATAATATTAAGCATTTTTATGGTTATCTTTATCAGTCGTTTTCAAAGACAATTTGCCGATATAATAATTTAAAGGCATTTAAAGAAAGTTTTTGTCAGAGCCCTTGTTATTCTGACATTAAATTTAAATTTTTACACAAGACATATATATATATATATCGGTTTAAAATATCGATTATCGGTCTACTTGATCTGTAATAATCGGTCAACCCCTGCTTGCTGCATTGCATTGTAGGATTTCAGTGCTGTTTTACAATTTTACAAAACAGGGTAGCTCAGTATTCAGCATAATAAAATTGTCTTTTAATGTACTGATAGCACACCTGCCATCTCTAAAGGTGGCTCACTAGGTTTTGGATCAGAGCATTCGATTGTCCTTCAACCTAAGGACTTGTCTTTGAAATAATTGAGCAATTACAAGTTGAACTTCCCCAGCAAAGCATGTAACTACCTAGAGCACAATAGCCCATGAATCAAGTCCTTTGTGAGATTGATTATCATTATCAACTCTTCTGTGCTCATGAATCTCTAGCTCACACACACCAGCCCGTTTCCCACATCCATACGTAAACACCTCCCTCAATATGAAGATCTTCAAGAAACCCAAACCCTGTCACCTTCTCCTATCCATTGCTGCTTCACATGGGCGTGAAACATTCCTCATCTCCATCTCTCATTCTGCACCTCCTTGACCTCCATTTCAAAAGATATCCAGAAGGTTGACCACAAAAATGATGTTGTCCTGTATTTGCTTAGTAACAGATGCCTTGATTGGAAAAGAATGTTGAGAATGTCGCTGATGGATGTTTTATTGGCTTATTTATAGTTTTTTGTGTCCATCAAAACACATCTCCTTTTCTACTTTGTTTTGGAAGGACTTTGCTTCATGTTGCTTCACATAGTTCGAGAAAATTGAATGTTGTTTGCAAGGCCATAATGTCTTCTAACCCTGTGCTGTTTTTTTTAGACCAAGATAAAAGATGTCCCAACTGCCTTTTCCATTCAAAAAGCCATGGTGATTCATACTGCCGAGCATCTACAAGGACACTCACTATAAAACTACTGTCCATATGATTCATGCACTATATTACAAGCATCCCTGTCAATGCATGAGGTGGAATTTAAATAGAGTTGGTTTAAAATAGAAAAAGCTAAATTGGGATTTGAATCAGAATAACTATTTATATTTGAAGAAATGTAACTGTGTTTACCAGTCTGTTTTTACCATGGAATAATAATTTTAAAAGGTAATTCCAACATTTTATCTCACAACTTTTTTTCTTCGAATTCAAAATTTAACTTTTTCTCCTTGCCGAGGTTATATTTGACAATTTTGAGTTCAGAGCTTGTAACTATGAGTGTGTATTTCACAAGTCGATTTTTTTTTTGAGAGAAAAAGAATCTCGAGATATAATTGTAAGTCTGCGAGAATTGCAAAAATAAAAAATAGATATGCATAAAAATAGATATAGATAAAAAAAAAATTAAGATTTAAATTTAGATTGAGATTTAAAGAATTTGAGATAAATCTTGAAATAGAATCTAGAAATCTGCCAATGAATAAAAAAAGGTAATTACGACCTATTTCTCTCACAAATTTTTTCTTCTAAATTTTACATTTTAATTTTTCTCTGTTCAGAGCTTGTAATTATGAGTTTGCATATCGCAATTATTTTTATTATTTTATTTTTGTATTGATTTATTTTTTGAAAAAAAAAAAAAAAACTATTTCAAGATTTAGAATTTAGAAAAACATAAACTTGTGAAAAAAAAAAATCCACCAATGAATAAAAAAAAAAGTTGATTGCGACTTTTTATCTGACAACTTTTTCGTTTATATATCACCGTTCAGGAGATATATTTCCAAGATATAGACTTATCTTAACTCAGAATTGCAATATAAAAAAGTAGATATATAAAGATATAAAAAAACACAATTGCAAGATGTAAATTTAGAATTCAGAGAAAAAAACATCAGAATTAAACTTGTGGCAAAAAAAGTACGCCAGTGAATAAAAAAAGTAATTGCAACTTTTTATCTCACAACTTTTTTTCTCTGAAATCTAAATTATAATTTTTCTCCTCACCGCGTGTGTATTTGACAATTCTGAGTTCAGAGTTTGCGTTTCGCAATTCAAGAGATTTATTTTATTTTATTTTATTTTATTTTTTGGAGAAAACAGAATCACGAGATACAAATTCAGAACTGCAAAATGGAATATATATATTGCAAGATGTACATTTTGAATTTTGGAAGAAAAAAACTCAGAATTAAACTCCATTTTATAAGTCGTCAGATGTAAACTTGTGAAGAAAAAAAAGAATAAAAGCAAATTTCTTTCCTCTGAATTATAAATTACATTTTTTCTCACTGCCGAGTTTATATTTGCCAATTCTGAGTTCAGAGCTTGTAATTATGAGTTTGTATTTTGCAATTCAGGAGATTTATTTTTTATTTTATTTTATTTGTTTTATTCTTATAAATCAGAGTTTAATTCTGACTTTAATTTAGAATTTTTATTCCTGATGTTTTTTATCTGAATTCTAAATTTACATCTTGCAGTTGTTTTTTTTTAATATTTTTTATATCTATTTTTTTATATTTTGCAATTCTGAGTTTATATCTTACGATTATTAAAAAAAAAATAATAATAACAAAAAGTAACGAAGTTACCTCTTTGGCAGACCCCCCCCCCCCCCCCCTCCCTTTTTTTTTCTCGCACAACTAAATTATAAATTTAAGGTTTCTCCACATCGATTTTATATTTGACAATTCTGAGTTTAGAGTTAGTATATCGCAATTCAGGGGATTTATTTTGTTAAATTTATTACTTTTTTCTTTTTTTGAGAAAAAAAATTGCAAGATATAGACTCAAAATTTCAATAAATAAACAATTGAAAAAAAAAAAAAGATATACAAATATGCAAGATGAAAATTTAGAATTCTGAGAAGAAAAAGTCAGAACTCAATTTTTAAGAAATAAATCTTTCAGTGAATTACAAAAAGTTAGTTTCAACTTTTTGTCTCACAATTCAGACTTATTCCCCTCAGAATTCCGAATTTATATTTCAAAATTCGGTTTGTTTTTCACAATTTTGAGGAAAATAGTCAGAATTGTGAGATATTAAGTCTGAAATGTGAGAGAAAATCTAGAAACAGGCTTCCATTTTTGAGGAAATGCATTCTAAAAAAATGAAATGCATTTATTATATAATAAAAAATATATAACTAATATAGATACAAATTTCAATAGGTAGCATTTCTTCCTTTTTCTCTCCATAAGTCAAACTTTTTTTCCTATTCTAATTAAGTGCAGTTGAATATTAATTTATTTGAAGTCATTTAAGTTCTGCTTCCTTAGATATAAATTTGAATTACAGTTCTACATCCTGTTTATTACCTACATTCAAGTAGATCTAAATTGGAATTCAGTTTTCAGTTTATTTTAAAAATGGCACACAAGCCTGTTAGAATGTTGACCGCATAAAGCAACACAAGTTCAAAAAATGATTCACAGCTATGTAGTTTTGCATTAGAAAATATAGCGCACATGCATGTGTTATTGCAGCATTTCAGCTAAAAAAAAGTAGAATTATGAACAGCATGACCTTTTCACAGTGACATGACATTGCTCAATGACATGACTGTGCTAATGCTCTTGCAAAAGTCCATGCTTTTAACACATTAAAAAACACATTGCAGATTGCATGACCCTTTCTAAGAATCACCTGAATTCCTTTTACAGTTGCTGACAGTAGCATCAGGCAGTGAAGTACTTTATTATACATTGAGCAGCGGGCCTGACACGCTGTGGCAGCATTTTGACAACAGTCACAGCCGTTAAGGGGGTTGGGATTTGAGCTCATCTGGCTGGCAGCGGACATGTAATTTGACGGGAATAGAGCATGACAGTGGTCACCGTTACCTAGTGTAAATCCGGCAGGTGCACATAACGCTAGCGTCCTGGAGGAACCGAGACACGGTGAAGTGCAGCTATGTTCTCGCTCGGCTCTCGCCGCATGCCGCGATGATTGCACTCGCCACTGGCACCAAGCTGTTTCTGCATTACGCCCTTATGCATCTCAGGGCAAGTGGCTGCAGAAATTCATCGCTGTCACTTCAAATCCCCTTCCTGTGATGAGGCAGAGCAGGGTTTGCCCCGTCTGCACATGCAAATCAACTGGAAACGTATAACAGGTCTTTTATGATTGGCCTGCAATGTTTGCAAACTATGCATATTGCATATTAGAGAGCCTTAAAGATGTCACTGAATTAGGAGTCGTGATATATCACACCTATGTGTTTCTATTCAAATTTGGACTTTAATTGAATACAAAAATGGAAAATCACAAAATAAATTGTCATTAAAGTGATTAAAATGTGATTAAAATTTGTGGGGAAAAAGACTTAAAGGGATAGTTCACCCAAAAATGAAAATTTGATGTTTATCTGCTTACCCCCAGGGCATCCAAGATGTAGGTGACTGTGTTTCCTCAGAAAAACACAAACGAAGATTTTTAATGAAAACCGGTGCAGTCTGCCAGCCTTATCATGGACGTGGATGGGCACCAAACCTTTAAAAGTAAACAAAAACATGCACAGACAAATCCAAATTACACCCTGCGGCTCGTGATGATACATTGATGTCTTAAGACACGAAACGATCGTTTTTTGCGAGAAACTGAACAGTATTTATATCATTTTTTTACCTTTGATACACAGCCACTTCCATCTGTCTTGAGCACGAGTTTGGCATCAGTCACGTCACATGTGCACGCGCTCTAGCGTAGAATACGCAAACGCTGGAAGTCTGAAACCACGTGATCGGGCCCGATTTCCGATCACGTGATCGGAGCGGAACATCCCTAATTTAAAGTACTTAAAATTAAGCTATATTCAAAAAAACACTTTCATAACAATTTACGGATGCCTTGATTTGTGTGTTTTGCTGGTTTGTTTTTATTTTTACTAATACAAAGTGCATACATAAATGCAAATGTTGGATAAAATAAACTATAATTATTTTTATAATTTTTTACATAATTTTATACAAATTTATGATATTAAAACCTAATTTACTTACAGTATTTAAAGTATTTAAATATTTGATAACAATTTACAGATTTATTTGTGTGTTTTTTATAGGTTATATGTTATAAATTTAAAAAAAATCATACTAATATTGTGCATTTTTATTTATTTTTAAATATACAATATTGTTAAAATAATATATTTTATTTTTATATATATTTTCTATAATACATATTATTTATTTATTTTCTGCAAGTGTCACTATGGAGACTTTGTTTCTTCCTGTTATAATTTGCTCAAAGATGGGAAGCCCATAAATGGGAAACAGGAAGTTGAGGGTGTGAAGTTGAAAAGCCACATTCAGCATCATAAGTAGGTTGTTGTGTAAGAATGCTATTTTGCAGCTTTTGTGTTTGACAGCATTTGGATGATGTGCTGCTGCTTTTCTGATTGGCTTCTCAGTGCCTTTTAGTAAAAGAGCTATTGTGGCTAATTTAGTGTGGCATAAGTTTCAAAATTACGAACATTTCAGGAACAGTCAAGAAGAATCAGCAGAAATGAACTACAAGCTCAGGGAAAAAAACTTTCAGAACGCAGCTGCAAATTCTTTTTATCCAGGAATTGTCATTTTGACAATTTGAGATTTTAAATCTTAACAGCAGAATTAATTCTGTTTTACAGATTATTTTGTTTTGTTTGTGAAACAGCTTCACAGATGGTTGAGTGTTGAGGACCACTCTGAACCAACTCGTGATTTTGTGTAAGCAAAAGCCAGAACCTGTTAGCACAACTGACAAAAGCATCCATAAATCCTTCTCTATATTTACCAGAATTATGAGAGTCACTTTCCACGTCAAACTTTTCAGCTGGTAGTGGTTGACCAGTGTGGGTTTTCCATTAACTGATGCCAATGTCAATTTCTACAGAGCAATTTGGGTCCTATAATAACAACAATATATGAAATACAGTATTACAAAGTACTTTAACATAAAAGTAGTAAAGTCATGGAGCTAAATTAACATTGTTGACATTTCTTTTCAAATACATTTATGCATTTGGCAGATTCTTTTATACAAAGTGACATTTTATTAGGTCTTTTATTCCCTGGGAATCGAACCCATGCTAACAGAATGTTTTACTGTTTGAGCTACAAGAATGCATTAATTTATTTAAAAAAATAATCTAATAATTACATTTTGTGTGCTTTAAAAAAAATCAAAGTGATTAAAATGAAATTTTCAGGAGAAAAACTTGAACAAGAATCTCTCACGGTATAATTTCTGATTTATATCTAGATTTATAAATGTTAGATGTTCAGGGGGTTAACGTAGCTAGGTTTTTATTATTATTTATTTTTATATAATTTTTATACGAATGTATGATTTTATAATGAAATTTACTTACAATATTAACAATTTTGTAAAAAGTTAAAATATTTTTAAAACTAAATTTACAGATCCCTTGATTTTGTACAGATGCATTCAGATATAATTTTAAAAAACTATAAATAGTTTTAGAAAATAACAGAATTTTTTGTTATAAATAAAATTTATTTTGTAATAATGTAATATATGCAAAATAATATTTAGTATTTTTCTAAAAGAAAATGTAATATATCAATAATTAAAATATTTTAATTATTTAAAAAAATATAAATAAAAATTTATTTTACCCTATGTGTGTGTGTGTTAGGTAAAAGAATCTTTAAAAAAAAAAAAAAAATTATATATATATATATATATATATATATATATATATATATATATATATATATATTCTATGAAAATATTTGATATGCGTGTTGAGTGTATTTTTTAATTTAATAATTAAATATTTTGAAAAAGAATTTGTTTTGTTTTCTATATTAAATATATATTACAGATTTTATTAAAATATTGGCTAAAATTATCTATATTAATTTTATGAAAATATTTGATGTCAATATATAGAGAGCAGCTTGAATGCTATAATAACAATATATGAAAGTAGGTATAGTCTAATAATTACATTTTTGCGTGCATCAGAAAGGACTTAGTTTTATTAAAACAATGAAAAAAAATTAATGCGTAAAATATTTGTTGAAGCACTCAAAATTATGTTATATTTTATAGAAATATATTTTATTCATATACAAATATTTTTAAAAATCTAATAAAATATTCATTTAATAAATATTTCTTTTTTGGGTCTTTAAAAAAAGATTTAAGAAATAGTTTGAGAAAATGTATTGTCTTTACTTGTATTTAAGGACAAGAATATCCGGTAACACTTTACAATAAGGTTCATTAGTTAACATTAGTTAACCACATTAGTTAACATGAACTAATAATGAACTGCACTTATACAGCATTTATTAATCTTTGTTAATGTTAATTTCAACATTTACTAATACATTATTAAAGTTTTGTTAACATTAGTTAATGCAGTGTGAACTAACATGAACAAACAATGAACAACTGTATTTCCGTTAACTAATGTTAATAAAGATTAGTAAATACAGTAACAAATGTATTGCTCATGGTTAGTTCATACATTAACTAATGTTTAACTAATGAACCTTATTGTAAAGTGTTACCGAATATCCCATCTTTGTTATTTAAAAAAAATGTTGAAAATCTTTTGGTTATATAAAAGATATATAACCTTAGTTATATATATCATTTAGGGGTTACACAATATCCAACATAATATCCACTCAGTTGGGATTTTAAAATACAGCAAATTCTCTTGGTTTTAAGGCCAGATTGTGCTATAGCATGGCTATATGGATCGGGTTAAGGGTTTTAATGACGACGCATGTCTAATTAGAGAAACGGTTCCAGAAAGTGTCCCTGGAGAGATACTGGCACCTGAGCTCTCATCAATACAACAGCCGTACGCTCGCTCACACATTATTTCCAGGAAACCACGTCATGTGACTTTTGGTAGTCATGGTGTGTTTGTTTTGTTGCCAGTGTGTATGAATGCATGTCTGATCTGTTTTATTTGACAAAGCCTGCACTGCTGCTTCCTCACATGCAACCTGTCATCTGGGCACAATCATGCATGAGAGCAAGCCACCAAACTAAACACATGCTATAAATGCATATACAATATAATATGGATTAGTCTGGTGGCAACTTTCATTCAAATTCATGCAATCCGGCACTGTTTGATAGATAAAACCCATGCACCTATTGTGAATTTAATGTAATAAAATCAATCAAATTTTGTTTAAATTGATATAAGTGTGTGTGTGTGTGCGTTAGGTAAAATAATCTAGATTAGAAATAATCTAGATTAATCTAGGGTAAAATAATCTAGATTATTTTACCACATATGTGACCCTGGACCACAAAACCAGTCTTAAGTTGCTGGGGTATATTTGTAGCAATAGCCAAAAATACATAGTATGGGTCAAAATTATTGATTTTTCTTTTATGCCAAAAATCATTAGGAAATTAAGTAAAGATCATGCTGCATGAAGATTTTTAGTAAAATTCCTACTTTAAATATATCAAAATGTAATTTTTGATTAGTAATATGCATTGTTAAGAACTTAATTTGGACAACTTTAAAGGTGATTTTCTCAGTATTTTGATTTTTTTTGCACCCTCAGATTCCAGATTTCCAAATAGATGTATCTCGGCCAAATATTGTCCTATCCTAACAAACCATACATCAATAGAAAGCTTATTTATTGAGCTGTCATATGATGTATACATCTTAGTTTTGTAAAATTTGACCTTATGACTGGTTTTGTGGTCCAGGGTCATATATATATATATATATTAGTGGCGGGCCGTTATCGGCGTTAACGTGCTGCGTTAACGTGAGACTCTTATCGGGCGAAAAAAAAATATCGCCGTTAATCTATTCTCAAAGTTGGGTTGGGAGCTGGGTCTAAACTACGCAAGATATGATGACTTTCACCTTGATATTTTAGCGCGGATGACGTATACCTAGTCGAATTGCATCTAGATTAAATCTTGGAATTAATCTAGATTAATCTAGATTAAAAAAAAATAATCTATGCCCACCCCTAATATATATATATTTTGTCCATGACTGTATATATATATATATATATATATACAGTCATGGACAAAATTGTTGGCACCCTTGGTAAATATGGGCAAAGAAGGCTGTAAAAATAAATCTGTGTTGTTTCTCCTGTTGATCTTTAGTCAAAAAATCTGCAAAATTCAAACATTTCATTAAAAATAAAAAAAAATAAGTGATGGGAATATAATATTATGAAATAAATGGTTTTCTCTAATACACCCTGGCCATAATTATTGGCACCCTTCTATTCAAAACTTTCTGCAACTTCCATTTGCATGAAAAACAGCTCTGATTTTCCCCCTTCATGCCTGATGAGGTTTGAGAATATATGGCAAGTGATTTTAGACTATTCCTCCATACAGAATTTCTCCAGATCCTTCAAATGTTGGTGCTCACTCTTCCGTTTATCCCACTCATTTTCCATATGATTCAGGTCAGGCAATTGAGATGGTTATGGCAGAGTCCTGATTTTGTGTTCAGTGACCAGTTTTTGTGTTGATTTTGATGTTTGTTTTGAATCAATGTGGTGATGGAAGATCTAACCATGACCCATTATAATATTTCTAACTGAGCAAGTCAGTTTTACCTTTTTTATCTGTTGGTATTTGATATAAAACATGATGGCATGTATCTGAACAAGATGTCTAGGACCTTTGGTGTAAAATTAGGTCCACAAAAAAGAACATCTGGTGATATATTTAAATGTGGACATGGGGCACTTTTTTATCCCTGTGTGCACCAAACCTTTAATGTGTTCTAGCTCCAAAAAAATAATTCTCATTTCATATGGCAATAAAAGCCAGTCCTGACTGAAGTTCCAGTATGGTATATTAATATGGTGGAGTTTGTTTTTGCATGAGAGCAGATGATTTGTTTCTTGAACAGTGTCTGAAATGACTTGTTGTGATGGAGGTGCAGTTTTCCTTTATTTTTAATATTTTTTTCTGACACTAAAATTCAACTGATTTCTGCAATTTTCCATCTGTGATCTTTGAAGAGTATTTGGCCACTTAAATTGTTCTCTTTGCTGCACATTAAGACAATATTGACACACATCATGTTTCAAGCAGATTTTTAACATCTCCAGTCCATTAAATCTTCTTATTTATTTCCCTGATGTTGGAAATGAGAATATTTAATGTTTTAAGTATTTTCTTAAAGCCACTTTGTATTGTGTAAAGATCAACAATCTTTTGCTGTACATCAGAAGTATATTCTTTGGTTTTACCCATTGTGATAAATGATTAGGTTGGTTTGGGCTTTGTGTTGCTAATATTTATTCATCTGTGCACCAAGACGTCATGACTGGACAACATCATGTTTCCAGTCACCTTGGTGTGCTAAGAAATTGGAAATTTCATTGGAAATTTCATTAATTTACTCATAATAATTTCTAAGGGTGCCAATAATTGTGGCCAGGGTGTATTTGAGAAAAACATTTTTTCATAAAGTTATATTCCACCTCACTTTAAATTGTTTATTGAAATGATTGAATTTTGCAGAATTTTTGACTAAAAGAGCTAAACGAGAAACAATGCAGATTTTTTATAGCCTTCTTTGCCCATATTTACCAAGGGTGCCAACAATTTTGTCCATGACTGTATATATATATATATATATATATATATGTGTGTGTGTGTGTGTGTGTGTGTGTGTGTGTGTGTGTGTGTGTGTGTGTGTGTTTGTGTTAGGTGAAATTTTTATTTATTTTATTTAAATTATTTTTATTTTAAAAACATTGAGGAAAAAATAATTTAATATTTTCTATTTTAATTTTTTTTTTAAATGCGAGGGGGAAAATTAAATAAATATCTGTAAAAAATCTGTTAAATTTTAAGTAAAATATTTAAAAAATAATAATAATAATGGGTAAAATTATATATATTCTATGAATTTTTTTGTAAATATTTAGAAAGCAGTTTGGATGAATAATATATGAAATTATGAAGTACAAAGTTTTTTTTTTTTTACATCCTATCATTTCAATGTATATCATATTTTATTTCTAAAAGCTGTTTAGAAGGTAAAACTGATTTCTTTTACAAACTATTTAATAATTAAAAAAAATTAATTATTTAAAAAAATATATAAAATATATATTATTTTACCCTGTGTGTATGTGTAGGTAAAATAATCAATTTTTTAATAAAAAAAAAAAAAGTAAATCTTTTTTAAAATTTGGGGAAATCTATGAAAATAGTATGCATCAGATAGGACTTCATTAAAACAAACCTAAAAAAATAAATATTTTAATACGTAAAATATTGGATAAAGCAGTCAATATAATTTTCATTCAAAAATGTAACATATTTTAATAACTAAATATTTATCTAAATAATGGGAAGCCCATATGTGGGAAGCAGGAAGTTGAAAACCCCTATTGAGCATATGTAATTGCTAGCTTGTTGTGTAAGAATACAAATGTACTACTATTCTGGACCAGTCAGGTGGACTTGTATGCAAATGTTGCATGGGTTTTATCTGTCAAACTGTGCTGGATTGCATTAACTTTGCATGCGATTTGTGATTTCTTGCAGATTTCTCCATCTATTATGGTGTGCCTAAGGTACTTCTATGGAAACCGCCACCACCAGGTTGCATTTTTAGCGGCATGTGGTGCGTTGGAACCTCTTATTGTATTGTTATAGGTTGCACAAGTGCTGCCATGCATTATTCATCAGTGGCATGCTTTGATCTGAAAGGCTTGCAGATGGTATAGGGTCATAATCTGCCAACAAACTTGCCTGCATTTCACTTTAAGCTTCCATTGAATCTCAGGAGAGCTGAGGATGCTCGAAGTGGCTGGTATACGGCACGGCAGAGCTGATGCTTAATTTAACCCTGATTAGAGGTGCGCTGTGCCAGAACTGAGCAGAACAGAACTGGCGTGGGAGGAGGAGGATGTCTGTCAGATAGATCGGCCGCTGAGTGCAACAGCCGGTCTTTTAAGGTGAGAAGACCGGTTGTTCCATGCGTGTGCTTTCAGGACAGTTTTCCCTTACAGAGATTGACCATGCGATTTGGTTAAAGGAAGTTGATCGGAGATTGGTCCTGCTGGGTTTGTGTAACTAGGTTAATGAGGGCATGTTTTAACACTATAGGGGCATTTGTATCACTGAAGACAATATTAGTGGTGCTTGGATGTGTAAAAGTCATCGCCATGATTCAAGATGGCTGCAAGGGTGTTTCCGTTTGGTTGCTGGTTGATATTTTTATTTGGCATTCATTTTTTAAATGACAAGATTATTTAGGTAAGTAATAGTATAGTCCAGCTCAAGAAGCCTCATGATTTGAAGTGTCAGTAAGCACCAGATCATATTTAGTATTTTGAACAAATTTCTGAGCCAAAGTATAACAAATACTCACATTGATTCTTTCCTTATAGTAGAAATTATTACAATTTAAAAGAACTGTTTTCTGTTTGAATATATATTAAAATACAGTTTATTCCTGTGATAGAAAAGACAGTTCATAAGAAAATGTATTGTTAATTATCAGTGATAAAACTGATATATTCTTTTCAATATTCTTTGATGAATAAGAGGTTCAAAAAGAAGTCTTACAACAATTTAAATGTCTTTGTCGTCACTTTTGATCGATTTAATGCATTCTTGCTCCATAAAAGTATTCATGTCTTAAAAAAAAAAAAAAAACATTTCTTAAAAATAATTAAAATAAAAGAAATCTTACTCACTCCACACTTTTGACTGATATATATATTATTATTTTTCAATACGCTTTGATGAATAAGAGCTTCAAAATAAGTCCAATTGAAATGTCTTTGTTGTCACTTTTGAAAAAAATAAAACATGTCTTAAAAAAAAATGAAATAAAAAAATCTTACTTCACACTTTTGACTGGTAGTGTATATAGTTTGCTTATTTATTTTTATATTTATTTATTTTCAATAATGCAAACAGTTGCATTACAAGATGTTAATATTTTTGACAAAACTGTGATACTTTTTTTTTGACGAATAAGAAGTTCAAAAGAAATCTTACAACTATTTAAATGGTTTTTGTTTTGTCACTTTTGATTGATTTAATGCATTTTTGTTCCATAAAAGTATTAATGTCTTAAATAAAAAACATGTCTTTAAAAATAAAATAAAATGAAATTTATTTACCACTTTTTTATCACTTTTGATCATTTTAGTACTTCTGTATTAAATAATAATTTCATAAATAAAATAAAATAATAAAAAATAAAATTAAGTAAAATAATAACAAATAAAACCAAAATAATAAAATAAAATAAATTGACCACAGTCACTTTTGATCAGTTTAATACTTCTATGCTGAATAAGTATTAATTCCATAAATGAATTAATGAATTTAATTAAATTAAATAAATAAAAAAATACATAAATTGACAACAGTCATAATAATGAAAACAAGAAAATAAAATAAGAAAATAAATAAATTCAACACAGTCACTTTTGATTAGTTTAATACTTATGTGCTGAATAAATATTATTTTAATAAATAAATGAATAAAATAAAATAAATTGACCACAGTCTTTTAAATGGTAGTGAATATTATTCTACATGCATTATATAGCAATACCTGTATACAAAAGCATAAAGTGTCACTCTCTCTTACATTATAGGTCTTAAACCATTCTGGATGTATTCTGTGCTCATATTGAACAAAGGTGTACCATAAATCAGTAAAACTGTACATTACTGCAAAACACACTATATACATGGAATATAAAAAGATATCATGTCTAATGTATGTATGACCACAGCAGCTCTTGTTAACAGTGATACAGCTGGTCTTCCGGGGCAAATACCACCTAGGGATTACATAACCCCTTTATGGAATAAATAATGTAATTCATTTTTACGTGATCATCATTTTTTAAAAAGATTAAAGGGATCCAATCATGCAATATTACAGCATGGCCTTCAACTGAACCCAGAGGAACTCACAATCTGCACCTTTGATAGTAAAATATGTTGTGAATGGCGAACAGTTTTGTATAAAAAAAAGGACATTTATAGTCACGACTCTATATGTGCACGGAACGGCGTGTTCCTATCGACATGCATAACATCTCAACAGCAGGTAGAGTCTTTCACAGGAACCTGCTGTGCAGAATAGCTGCACATTCAGACAGCCAAATGGTGCCCATATGAGACCTGCAGACTGAGCTCAGGATGGGGGCTGGGACTCAGCAATGTCTGAATCAAATGTTCGGCCCTGCCAGCATTTTACTTCTCCCCTCGCCCTCTCTCTCTGTGCTCTGGTCAGAAAAGCCTGAAGGTTTCTGTATGCGGCGATCACGTTGCGGTTTCTCATAGCAGTATGCAGTATAAAGCTGAAAGGTCATAATATGAAGAACATGAAGTGAGACCGCAGGCGTTACAATGAGCTCAGTGTGATTGCTTTCATTTGGCAAGAGTTAAAGGGCACAAAATGAGGGGCGTCAATTAATTTGACACGCTGTGTGCTCTTAAAGGAGACCGTGTGCTTTTGAAGGAATTTGAACGGAATTTTTTGTGAATCTGTGAGATTTGCTTTATCAGTGCCAAAGCAGGTGGCAGCTGCCAGGATCCATGTGCAGAGTCTTATATGATTCATGCAGCGGCGCGGGCTCGCCGTGAGTGTGTGTAGTGGGGGAGGGATCTGTATGTAGATAATTGTGCAATGGGGGAGGGGCCAAGAGTAATGAGTTTCACTGATGAGATCTCACATTCATGCTATATATGTGTATATATATGTACTTATTAAAATCAGTAAATATGAAATAAATAATATAGTATTTAAAAAAAAAATAAAACAATTTATATAGATATAGATATATACTGCTGCTCAAAAGTTGGGTATCAGAATTTTTAATGCTTTTTAAAGGAGACTTTTCTGCTCATCAAGGCTGTTTTTTTATTAAAAATACAGAGAAAAAAATGTATATTGTGAAATGTTATTGCAATTTAAAATAGTGGTTTTCTATTTTATTATACTTTAAAATATAATTTATTCCTGTGATGCAAAGCTGAATTTTCAGCACCATTACTCTAGTCCTAAATGGGTCATCGGATGCCCATTTCCCACAAATTGATATGATTTTTTAGGGTCTTAAAGACCCTAAAACATACTTTGATTAAAATTTCTCAATGGTAGTGTAAAAACACTCTTTTTACACTGGTCAAAATCAGCCCTTTTTAGAGCGAGCTATTCTGTTGCATGTACCTTTAAATGCTAATGAGCTCTGCTCGCCCTGCCCCTCTCTGCAGTGGGATGACGAGCCGCAATGCTTACTTTCGCCGTGTTTAGCTGCGAAACTTGCTAACTAGCACATTAGATGCATAAAAACCCTTATACTCGCTTCTGCTGTGGGTGAAGCTGCATCACGAATGATTCGTACAAACATAGACACATATGTAGATCGGGATCGGCACTTTCCTTTCAAAAGCGAAAGTAATGTTAATCCTCTGTGTCTTCAGCGGCTCAGATGTCGGGAGTAAATGACGCCTGCTATATTCATTATTACATCCAACAACAGAACACCTCAGTCGCTCAATCAGAGACATTCTTGTTTTCCCCTGCACCTGAGTCGACACAATGGCGATCAGAGTCTGACTGTTTCAGCTCGGTGAGGGCGGGTCTAAGGTAAGGCGCTCATGTCACTATATCTACTATCGTGGGAGCGGCCTCTGTCGGTGTGTCGTCACACCGACAAGAAGCTGAGAATGACCTGGGGCCGGATTCACGAAACATTCTTAAGAAGAAATTTCTTCTTAACTGCCATTTTCTTCTTATTTTTTAAAATAAGAAAAAAGTTAAGAATATTTTGTATTCCCAAAAAAATCATCTTAAGAATATTCTTATCTTTTTACTTAAGATTGTTCTTAAGACAAAAATTAAGAAAATTCAAATTCTTGAAAAGAATCTTCTTAAAAACCATCGTAAATAACTTCTTAAAGTTAGGATAGCCCGAGACTTGTCTTAAATCCCAAATAGTAAGAATTATTTAATTAATTGATTGGGTTATTTCAAATTAACTGTTATATTTAAGCATTGCAACACTACTAGCTACATATAATACATATTAGGACTATTATTAGAGATGAGCAAGAGTTCGCTGAAGTGACAGCAATGACTAATAATGTAAACAATGATCTGTCATGATTAGCCTGTGCATGACCCTACTTTTTGCCGTCATCAAAACTTAGTAGCAACTCGACAAAATCGAGTCAGATAGGGAGATTTAATAAAAAAATAAATAAAAATACGACATAATCTTTGGCCGTATTTAGCGCATGTGCAGGACGCGTTTGCTGTAGCAGCGCACACACATAACGGAAGCGTTCATTCAGACGAGGCAACAAAATACAACTCAAAAGTGAATAAACTGATCGCCAAAGCTTAAGACAGACCCTTTAAAAGTAACGGTTCAAAAACACGGCGCATTAAAAACATGAAGCCGAGCGCCAGACACGGTCGTGACGAAAATGTGCGTGCTTATGATTATTAGGATAATCTGCAGAAACCGCAAAAAAGACGTTGAAGTGTTTATAAATGCGTCTTCAGCCATGTATTCACTCAGATAGATGTATCATTTTTTTTTCTTAAGAAAGAAATTAAGATGTTCTTAAGAACATATTTGAGAATATCTTAAGATTTTTTCAAGAATTGCACTTAAGAACATTCTTACGAACTTCTTAGAATTTATCTTAAGAAATTTCTTAATTTATTTCTTAAGAAGATATTCGTGAATCCGGCCCCTGATTTTAAAAAGGGGATATTACTTTTAAAGATTAAAAAAAAATACCACTGGGTGGATTTTATCATTGTAGGGTAGTTGTGCACACAAGCTGCCAACACACATTAATGTTCAAACAGCATGTAAAAGTGAGTTTTGCATCCGATTACCCCTTTAAGTGTTACATGATCCTTTAGAAATCACACTAAAATGCTGATTTATTATCAGTGTTGGAAACAGTTGTGCTGCTTTATTTATTTATTTATTTATTTATTTATTTATTGGAACCTGTGATACTTTTTCAGGATTCTTTGATCAATAAAACGATAAAAAGAACAGCATTAATTTAAAATAGATAACTTTTGAAGCAATAAACACCTCGTTCAAAGCTGGGGTCTGTACATTTTTTCTTTCTCTTTTTGAAAGAAATTAATATTTTTCAGCAAGGATGTGTTTAATTGATAATAAGTGATAAAGACTTATTTTGCTAGAAAATATTTCTATTTTGAACAAATGCTGTTCTTTATTTGTAAATTATACTTTTTAATACAAACAGTGTTGTATATTTATATACTGTATAGATTTATATATTGTGGCGGGAGGAGCAAACAACAGACACAGTGAGTGTGGCGTCAGGCCTCGGAGAGGCTTTTATTAAACAGAAAGTGAAAGTGTCCAAAGGGGAAATAAAAGTGTCCAAATAAACGGGGGAATCTGGTGTCCTCGTTGTGAAGGGGTTCCGTGAAGGAGGGGCAGTGTTCAATTGGGAAGGGTCCAGGCAAGGGGCGGAGTCCGGCGGCCGCACGCACTCCCTGCTCAGGTCCGGGGCGCGAGGGCGGCTTCACTAGCGGCATCTTCCTCCTCCGCCTACGCCTACTCCTCTGCCTAATATATACAATTGAAAAAATCTAAATTATATATTGTATTAATCTATATTTTATATTAATTGTGTAAATATAATATAAATAAACATTTTGCATACATAAAATGTTGCATATTAATATAAAAAGTCTAAGCATAATATAATATTATATTATTGTCTAAAATATATAATTCTATTAGACTTATTTTTCTCAGATTTGATATTAGTATTTGACTAAATTTGACTTTATTAATTGCAATTGGGCTTTTATGGAATTCTCAACTTTTAAGACAGTAAATATTATTATTGCAATATTTCTTATAATTTTTGCATTTGTATATCTTCTCAAAGAAGCATACTATTATTGAACAGATTTGAATTGGCTTATTAATATAACATTGAAATCAATGTTTATTCCTAATTAATGGATTTATGGACTCTTAATTGTTTTAACCTTTCATTTATGACTATTGTTTGGATTGTGGTATACATTGCCCTTCTGAAATATATGAATTTTATCTGAAACTATTTGAATAAATTGTATAATTATTTTAACCCCACCCGTCTGACTCCAAATCAATCATTTTCCGCATCAGTGTGTTAATATATATATTAAAATTAATTTAAATTGTAAAATTTGTAACAATTTGAATAATATAACAATAATATAATAATAGTATATGTTTTTTTAAATAAAAAAAAAATATATATATACATTTTTATAATGTGTGTGTGTGTATATATTAAACTTAGTATAAACAATGTGTATACGTATGTATAAAAATGTTTTTGTTCTATTAACAATTTGTGTATACGTGTGTATGTAAATGTATATATTACACACACACACATACACATTAAGTAGGTCACAAACCTTGCATTTGTTTGTTGTTTGTCTCATGATATTTTGCTCTTCTACAAGTGTTCTTCACACATGCTCGTTTGAGTTAGTACTTTTGGTTTCACTGTCGTTATCTGTTTGTTTGTTCATCTCTCAACAGGCCGCATCAATTCCAGGTTAAGTGATATTACACAACACAATCATTCCATCAAAGCATTCCCAGCTTAATCAGTACTCAGTGACCTCCTGAAAAAAAAAAAAAAAGAAGTGGCTGCATCAGTGCAGGTTTTTTTTTTTTTTTCAGGAAATTGAGGTTAACAGAAAATGGGTCACTGTAAGTCTTGCGCTCTGTGCGTGGCCTACCGCCAGTGCCTGTGAACTGAAAGGAGATGCACAAAGATAATTAGCTGTTTGAGAACAGGAGACAACCATGTTTCGTCTGATCTGTTTTGAGCTCTGACACTGTCAGTGTAAGGGTTAACTTTGTAAGCAATACCCATTTGCTTGAGTGCTATTTTGGTTGGAACTCTAGAGAGGATAGGAGCGCATTAAATCCTGTGGTGTTGCTGTTACCTCAGAGGTAACTGAAGTTCAGATACTGTTCGGCTTATGAGAGTGACCCCACCATGATAAATTAGAGATTATGATTATAATGCATCAAACACATCAAAATATTATTCGAAGTGCTTTGCAATAATGTTGTTTTAGACTGTGAGCACTAGTTAACTGCATACACATAAATGAAAGTTCCTTGCTAGCACGGATATCTGTGGTTTTTAGGGTCTTCTGGTGGTTGCCAAGTGTTACTAGGGTGTTGTGGGTGGTTTCTATGTTTTTTCGTGGGTGTTTTGGCAGGTTTGTAGGGTGTTCTGAGTGGATTTTTGATAATTCTCGATATTATGGTGGTCACATGACAAAATGAAACAAAAGTGTAGTTTTTAAAATATATTTAAACTTCTTATTCTAACATAAAAGGTCTTTAAAGTTGTGTTTTGTGCCATTATGCTTTGACACAATATCTGTCAAACGAACTGAAATCGAAAGCACAATATGGCTTAATCCCTTCATCAAATCTGTTTTCGCTGCATGTTTCAAAGCGAAACGCGTGCACTTCATTCAGGCAATCAGCTCATGATCCGGTGTTTTCCGCACCTCAGAACGGCTCAGTTCACAGTGAATGAATGCAGTGAACTTGTTTATTGCTTGTGCTGTGAGTTTAGCGTGTGTTTGGGAACACAACGCCCACCAGTTATGCTTTATTTTCATGGCAGATAATTACAGCATTTCACTAGATTTTTAGGGAGAAGTGTTTTTGTAAGCCTGCTTTCACTGAAGCTGGAGTTTTCCTTCAAAATAAAAGCTCTCCTGCTGTTTCCTTTAAAATAAAAGTGTTTTCAAATTCAAAACATCTCTTTCAAGTGTAGAAATTAGGAAGTATTGTATTTTCCCTACTGTAGTGTAAAGCAAAAATAATATACCTATGAAATGGTAATTTGCATTATTTTGTAGTGCAATTGTTTTACAACATATGCCATTACTGTCATTGTTATTGACAGTATATCACAAATAAAAAGATGGTTAAGTCCCTTTTAAAATTTAGGTACAAGTCAATTCACTGACTTTTTTCTGACTCAAGTTTTCTTAATTAAGAACATGGGTTGGAGCTCTTATTTTGAACTCTCAAAGTGCATTCGATAGAATAATTTAACTTCAAAATTTACGAAATGTGACATTTTTTCAATTCTTCATTGTTCTTTTTTTTTAATATCACAATAAACATCGTATTGTGGACTTTTTTTATGTTGCATTTGGTTATAAGATGACATTGGGCATCATTACCTATGGGAGATTGATTGACAGGCGATCTGACCAATCACAAGGCCGAATCCGCCATTTTGTCCAACAAAATAGTCAGAAGAAGAAGATTAATTTCGGTGGATTTAATCTTGAAATATGGTATGTAAGTTACTGTATTAACGTCTTTCCGCGGGTGAAATAAAATACATAATAATGTTCATTCATGTTTTTTCACCTGCCTCTTGAACTTGGAGGCTACAACGATCTTTCACAACACTTTAAAGACCCACGTAATGGTATGAATTGTTTGAATTTCTTTAAAAATGACCAAATTTGAAAGCTAAGACTGTTTTATACTAGAAGCAAACTTCTCTGTCTTGTCTGTCTGTCACGTTGTCAATTTCCTGACAATAAATCAAATAACAATAAAATAATTACCTCCAAATTGTATTCAAAGTGCGCTAAAATAATGTTGTTTTTGTTTGTGGTCACTAGTTAGATTTATAATATAACGTTAACCCTTTCAGTGTGTAGGATAAACAAAAATAGCACGTATCTTGCTTTGTAGGCCACTTAGAAAGCACTTAGTACACCACAAATATTTGTTTTGCAAGAGACTACAAAAGAAGATTCAAATTGCATCAAACTCTGAAGTCAACTGAATTAATGTTGTTTTGGACTGTGACCACTGCTTACTGTGTTTTTCAAGTGTCTAAGTGTTTTTTTTTATCATCTGAAACATGCTAAGACTTGTATACCAAAACAACCTGATGCAATAAAATGTAGTGTGCAAAACATGCAAAAAAGCCCTTGTTTGTTTGTCTAGGTCTAGGACATTTCCCACACACCAGTAGTTTCATTTTCGCTTTTCAACCAAAGTAAAAATTGTTTATAATGTTCGTAAACGTTTTATTTGAATTATTGAATGTATTAGTAGAATTTGGCTTGATGTTGTTTTTGATTTTGGTCACTAGTTAGATTTATAATATGACCCTTTCAGTGTGTAGGATACACGAAAAAAGCAAGTATCTTGCTTTGTTAGCCACTTAGAAAGCATTTTTAAACATTTTATTTGAAGTATTTTACATTAATGTAATAGTAGAATTTGACTCGATACTTTTTTCTCAGAAAAATGCAATTTTGACAGTGCAAGCTTATTTTTTTAATTAAAATAATGTTGTTTTTGATTGTGGTCACTAGTTAGATTTATAATATAACCCTTTCAGTGTGTAGGATACACAAAAATAGCAAGTATCTTGCTTTGTAAGCCACTTAGAAAGCCCTTTTAAACGTTTTATTTGAAGTATTTTACATTAATGTAATAGAAGAATTTGACTTGATGCTTTTTTTCTCAGAAAAATACAATTTTGATAGTGCAAGCTTATTTTTTAATTTAAAATAATGCTGTTTTTGATTTTGGTCACTAGTTAGATTTATAATATAACCCTTTCAGTGTGTAGAATACACAAAAATAGCACGTGTCTTGCTTCGCAAGCCACTTAGAAAGCACTTTTTTAAACGTTTTATTTGAAGTATTTTACATTAATGTAATAGTAGAATTTGACCTGATACTTTTTTCTCAGAAAAATGCAATTTTGACAGTGCAAGTTTATTTATCAAATTAAAATAATGTTGTTTTTGTTTGTGGTCACTAGTTAGATTTATAATATAACCCTTCCAGTGTGTAGGATACACAAAAATAGCACGTCTCTTGCTTTGTAGGCCACTTAGAAAGCACTTAGTACTCTTCGAAACTTAAAAACACTTTGTCAGCCACTTAGAAAGCACTTTCAAACGTTTTATTTGAAGTATTTTACATTAATGTAATAGTAGAATTTGACTTTATGCTTTTTTTTCTAAGAAAAATGCAGTTTTGATAGTGCAAGCTTATTTTTTTTATATATAACTTTATATAACGTTCTGCGTAAAAATAGCTATAGCTTGCTGTCGTACTTGCTCAGCGCACCACAAATATTTGTTGTGCCAGAAACAATGAAGTCTAGAATGAAAGTAATTTGAGTTATTTTCTCTTCTGCCAGATTTCTCCACCCTCGACGTCAGTGGCGTCTCTGTCTGTGATGTCAGACGGACCGAGGCTGTCAGAAGCGTTAGCCGGGTGCCTGATGTCTCAACCCTCCCCTATTTACAGATCCGGCAAATCCAGGCACCCAAACAACCCCATCCACCACCATTCATCCTCTAAATACTGATAAAAACAACTGTCTGACCACAGACTCAGTGGAATGTGCGTTGCAGCGTTTCACAAAGGCAGACCGTCTCTCAGACAGCTGCCAATTCTCCCACAAATGTACGAGTCTGGGGTTCACGGGAGGTAGAGCCTCACAAGAAAGCCTGTGTAGACGCTGTTACCTTCATAGCCGGGCTTTCTGTTTCCGGGCCCGCATCCAAAGCTCTGGATGAGCTTAAACTTGCTGTCCTTTTCCCAATCTGCACGGACAAGTCCTCCCTACCGCCGCATGTTTTTAATTACAGCGTGCATTTGGTTGAATGTTGCCAACGCGGCGAGACTGAAAGCGTAATATGCAATGCGTAAAGGTTTAACGTCTGGGTCAGGATTGAAGTCTTTTACGAAACCGAACATCTACGACCTGTTTGCATGCAAAACGCTTGTGGTCTCTCGCCTACACAACAAATCTCTGCATTTGCAAAAGTGGTTTACGGCTGTCTAAGACTCTGTCTGGCTGTGGCCTTCCTGTCCTACATTCATCATGTCTCATCACTGTTTTTCTTCTTTTTCCTCCCCGCCTGGCAGAGCGTGTGAGTGTGTGATGAGGAGCAGACACAGTCCTAAACCACCAGACAGTGTCTCACTCCTGCACTGAATCACAGGCGAGTTGTGAAAGGGGAGCAGCTGAGTATCTGTGTGTGGCAGGCAGGGGCCGTACAGCTCATCCCGTTCCTTCTGTCTGCCGCAGAGTCAATCGCTGGGGAACAAATCTCTGTGAGTCCATTTGGCTGAGCTCCGCCACCTGCACATACCTCCTCTATAATGTAAGCGCCTGAAGGCCCAAACCTCAGACTGTATTTTCTAATCAAGCATCCCAGCCAAATCCTCTCAACGTTTCCGTCCGCTTGCATCCAAATTAGGCGAGGCGTTTTTCCAGCTGTCAGGCCCAAAAATATTCATTTAAATCTAGGGTTTTCAAAGCGGTGCCAAGGAAGGCCAAATTTAAGTGTGATATTATAAAGTCAGCATGTTGTTTCCTAAATTAAATAATTAGCGTTTATGTTGTTATTGTACCAAAGCAAGTAATTTAAAATATTATTTAGAAATTATTATTATTTTATAATGTAGTGTGAATGAACCAGAAAAGATTTTCAATTAAGATTTATTCAAATAGTGCTTGTCATAATTATATAATAGATAAATATTATTCTAAAGCATTTATAATAAAATATTAATAAATAAATTATTATAAATTTTTTACATTTTGGATGTTCCATCGCATAATAAAAACAGTTTTGGTCACTATATTGCCTACAATGAACCAAATTAATCTGGATATTACTCAGTAATTTTTAATATAATTCGATATTTCAAATATAAATCAGTGATGTTGCTTCTCTCTGTGAATATATAGCAAAAGTTACAACAAATGGCAAAAAACTATATTTGCTAAAATAAATAAATACATTTTCTACCAATATATTTTTTTGTTGTACTTTTTGTATACTTTTGAAAATGTATTTAATTTTTTTTTTTTTTGCATATGAAAGTTGATATAAATAAATACTAAGTATATTTTCAGTTTCAAAAATACATTTCATTGAGCTTCACTGTTTACAACATTTATTCAGCATATATTTATTTAATATATATTTTTCGAACAATTCATCAAAGAAAAGAAATGGCTCAAAAGAGCAATTGGTTCGCAAATCGGACATTTAGCGTATAATTTATTTTATTTTATAATTTTCATTTAATTACATTTTATTTAATTTTATAATTTTAATTTAATAAAATTTTATTTTATTTTATTTGTTTTGGTAGTAAAATATTATTTTATTCCATGGCACTGGCATGGTTGAACAGCAACAAATTTATATCTGTAAATCATTATTATATGTGACCCTGGACCACAAAACCAGTCTTAAGTCGCTGGAGTATATTTGTAGCAATAGCCAAAAATACATTGTATGGGTCAAAATTATTGATTTTTCTTTTATGTCAAAAATCATTAAGAAATTAAGTAAAGATCATGTTCCATGAAGGTTTTTTTTGTAAAATTCCTACTGTAAACCTATCAAAATGTAATTTTTGATTAGTTAAATGCATTGCTAAGAACTTAATTTGGACAACTTTAAAGGTGATTTTCTCAGTATTTTGATTTTTTGCAACCTTAGATTTCAGATTTTCAAATAGATGTATCTCGGCCAAATATTGTCCTATCCTAACAAACCATACATCAATAGAAAGCTTATTTATTGATATCTCAGTTTTGTAAAATTTAACCTTATGACTGGTTTTGTGGTCCAGGGTCACATATGTAATCTCTCATATATATATATATTAGGGCTGTCAATCCCAAAAACCTGCTTCTTTTATTTTTTAAGGTATTGTTTTCGTTATAATGTACTGATTCGAGAGCCTGGTCTCATGAAAATGCGCACTAGCACGATTTTCTATTTCTATTTGGCGTGCTATTAATAAGCTGAAATTAACTTTGGCGTGCATATGATATGCATGTGTTTGACGTGCATTTAATACGCCGTTTTCGCTTGCATACTCGTATGTGGCTTTACGCATCAACCCCACAGCACCAATAACGTAGACCGACTCCGCTTGCATTCATTAAATATGGCAGAAGTGCCGGTACGCAAGTACGCAAAAGGATAAAATACAGACGTGCCTGCGTACCGGCCCACTTCAAGCACTGGAAGCAACAGAATATCTGGTTTAACTGAAAGCCGCTCCACTGCCGCTCGCTGAACAGAGCAGACGCAGAAATAAAAAGAGGGAGGTGCGCGCGCATTGGGAGACCTCACGCTCATTTGGCAAAACCGGAGAGCCTCAGAAACTATATTAGGTTTGTCCAATTATATGTTTATGTATTGTTGCTAGACACTTTTCGCTAGGTTGGCAACATTGTGCATCCATTTCTTTAACTGCTAGGTAGTGGGTCAAACAGAAAATGCGCGCTGCATTAATCGCGCGTTAATAAAATTAGTGCCGTTAATTGAATATGCGTTAAGGAGTTATTAACGCGTTAATTTTGACAGCCGTAATATATATATATATATATATATATATATATATATATATATATATATATATATATTAGGGGTGGGCATAGATTAATTTTTTTAATCTAGATTAATCTAGATTAAATCTTGAAATTAATCTAGATTAATCTAGATTAAAATGGCTAATTTAAATTCTGCTGAAGGCATTCAGAATATGTGTGCTACCCAAATAATGACTAAAAGTAAGTCTTTGAGAACGGGTTTCTCAAGCCAGGTGGCGCATTAGACCAGGCGCTCAAATCCTGTTTCCAAAATGCATTACAAACTGCTTGACAATTGCATTTACAACACAATTAACTATACAAACTTGTGTAACCAAGTACTTCTGCGCAAAAGGCTGTACGACGTGCGCGTTCCCGTAAAATACACAGGCGCGCGGGTATGGATAGCCTATCTGCGTGCATAGTCTTCCAATAAACTGCGTTGCTTTTAGAAGCGTCAATTCAGTTGTTGCATATAGTTTAATGTCTTTATTTCGGGATTATCAAAGTAAATTATAACTCAAACTTGAGATTTTACTGGGCCACAGCAGATTTTCACTGGGGCACGTGCCCCAGTAAAAAGGGTCTAGCAACGCACGCACCTGCCCTGAAGCGGCTTCATAACTGCATCCATGTCTGCGCGTCTCATTTGATGTGGTAATTTCACAGAAGTTGAAGACTTGTTCTCGCCCCCTACAGTGCAATTCGACTAGATATACGTCATCCGCGCTAAAATATCAAGGTGAAAGTCATCATATCTTGCGTAGTTTAGACCCAGCTCCCAACCCAACTTTGAGAATAGATTAACGGCGATATTTTTTTTATCGCGCGATATGAGTCTCACGTTAACGCAGCACGTTAACGCCGATAACGGCCCACCACTAATATATGTATATATATATATATATATATATATAATTTTTTTTTTTTTTTTTAACGTTGTATGGGTCAAAATTATAAATTTTTCTTTTATGCCAAAAAATCATTAGGATATTAAGTAAAGATCATGTTCCATGAAAATATTTTGTGAATTTCCTACCATAAATAAATCTCAACTTAATTTTTGATTAGTAATATGCATTGCTAAGAACTTCATTTGGGCAACTTTAAAGGCGATTTTCTTATATTTACTTTTTTTTTTTTGCTCACTCAGATTCCAGATTTTCAAATCGTTGTGTCTCGGCTAAATGTTGTCCTATCCTATCAATTTATTCAGCTTTCAGATAATGTATAGATCTCAGTCTCATGATCTCTGATTTTGTGGCCCAGGGTCACATTTAATATATATTTTTAGTTAGTATTATTTATTTATTTGTTTGTGTATTATATTATATTTTCTTTTGTTTTATGTTTATTTATTTTATTTTGGTGTATCTTGTTAGGAAACTCAATAGAAATAACTTTAAAAGAATGTCGTCCTGCCATTATTTTGTAGTACGCATTATTTTTACTTGAGTACAATATTATTTTATTTTCCGGGGCACTTGAGATTCAACAACGACAAATTTACATCAGTAAATCATTAGAAATATTATCTATAATCTCTCTTGTTCCCTCTTTTTTTTCTCAGAAATATGTAGACTGCAAAGGCATTGAGTTTATTTCACCTAATATGCACTCTAATTTATACAATTCCCATTTGCTTCCACTTATGCTACTGCTAGTATTTCATTTCTTCAGATGCAACATGAGGTTTGGGGTGGACGTTGAGAATGTGGCGCGTGGTTTGCTCCGGGCCATTAGAGCGCTAGGGGCTCTTTTCCTCCTCTAAGAGCACTACAAATCTGGCATCAAAACTCTCAAAGCTCTGGGGAGAAGGATAGATATCTAGGCTTTTGAAGGATGAGTGAGTGATAGAGGGAAAACCACATCACAGCACTTAATTCGTCCCCTGCACAGATATAGAGCGAGAGCCGTTTCCGGAATGGACTTGCAGAGTGGTGGTATTCTGGGAAGTCAGCAGTCCGTCTGTTAATGCGGCCTGGCTGCTTGCCCTGAGCACATTCCAGGCGTTTGCCAATAAAATCGCAGGAGTCTGCAGTTCGTTCGCGTTCACCTTAGCTCCAGGTCAGGCTGCTTTTACAAGCTCATCAATAACAGTTCCCTCAGCTTCTCTGCTGTGATTTAAGGCCCTTAGGAATCATTCTGACTAGAATATGATAAATATTGGCCCTTGCGCGTAATGATGCGCTAATCAGGAATACAGGAAATAAGATGCTGAGTAACATTCTTCACTCTGTCATGTTTCAATAGACACTGTTAAAAATAAAGGTTCTTTACTGACTGTGATGGTTCCATGAAGAACCTTTTCAATGCACAGAATAGCAGTTCACTAAAACATTCTTGGAAAACGTTTTGGAAGCTTTATTTTTAAGAGTGTAAAGGACCCAATGTGCTTGAAGTGAAATCGAAGAACAAACTGAGCAACTGCTGGTCTGTGACGATTACATAATAGGTTCTCTCGAGTGGCCAGACCATCTAAACACAGCAGAAGCTCTGGACTTCATTGCCGCTTTCATTGGCCAAGGACCGCCTAAGAGACCATACAGCCAACATGTAGTTCATTTTGTTCAGCATCATGTTTAGGGCATTAAAATATAAAGTCCCTACAATAATAAACCAGAGTGCAACCAATAATTCATTCAAGATGACGTCAGTCATCAAGATTCTATGCTGTGGACGTCACATACTTTTGAAAATCTAGTTTTTAGTTGATCTTGATAAGCAATCATTGTCACAGCTGTCATATGCTTTATAGTAGAAATTTAAGTGGTAATTCTAATTGGAAGTGATATGGACATTGTTTTTTTATGTTTAATAAAGTAAAGCTGCTTGTTTTAAAGTAGTATACTGAATAAAGAGCTGTAGAAATAAACGTGACATGCCTTTATTAATCTTAAATGGATAGTTCATTCACCCAGAAATGTAAATTCTGTCATTCATTACTCACCTTCATGTCATTCCAAACCTGCAAGAGACTGCAATATATTTTATAAAATCTGAGATTTTCTGACCCTCCATAGACAGCTAACACGTTCAAGGCCCAGAAAGTTAGTAAAGACATCAATAAAATAGTCCATGTTACATCAGTGGTTCAGCCATAATGTTATGAACCTACAAGAATACTTTGTGTGCAAAGAAAACAAAAACGATGACTTTATTCAACAATTTCTTTTCTTCAGTGTCAGTCTTTGATTCACGAGAGAACCATGACACATGCATGAAAAATATCTTAATTTATGTTCTGAAGACGAACAAAGGTCTTGCCGGGTTTGGAACGTCATGAGGGTGAGTAATTACTGACAGAATTTTTATTTTTGGGTGGACTATCCCTTTAAGTGTCACACTGCAGATCTGGTGCAAACATATCAACATCGCTATGTTGAGATGCTTTCCTAACTGCTGTTTTCTCACCCCTGTCAGGCATTTCTTGAATATTGTCAAAGATTCAACATTCCGGATTAGGGTTGGATATCGTTTTTTTTTTTCTCGATACCTGTGCCAAATCGGTGCCTGAACCGATACTTTTAGACTTTTAGATACTTTTTAACGTCTACACCTACCCCAACCCTTAACTTAGCCCTTACTATAATACAAAAACAGTATTAATGTTGTACAGTGTGATAAGAAAATAACGTTAGATTGATGTGCGCATGCCCAGTGGTTAGATCTGTCTCCCTTCTAGTCTAAACCAGGGGGCAGAGGGGGGATGCTTTTGAAAACCTTTTTTCTCTCCCTATAGGTGGGAGGGTGACCAAACTGTTAGTGTAATTTGTTATGTGTCAGGTCATGAAATGTTTTTAATACGAAAACTGTCTAATGTGATCACAATTTCATAAAAACATTGTAAGTTAGGCCTATTAATTGTAATGATTTGATTTCAAACTAGTGTTAATTTCGTCAGACGAGACGAGACGAAATATGTTCGTCAACGACCCTTTTTTTCATGACTAAGACGAGACGATGACAAGACTGCACCACTGTCCAAAAACTCTGACTAAGACTAAATTAACATGCATTATTGTTGACGAAAAAAGAAGAGACGAAAATGTTTTGCATAAAATAAAAACTAAGATAAAATCTCTCTTCATTTTCGTCTACAATCGTCTCTGCTTTTTCATCAGCTGTTACGGCTTTAAAATATTCAAACTGCGCTTTGGTGCGCTGGCTGGCGCCGCTGAGCCAGAGACTGACGAGCTCTGCTCTTGTCATATGATCACAACTATGCAGTGTTTTTAACCACATTACGCTTATTTTAGGTTTCAGACATTTAAATACACATAAGTACTAGTAAAAGGAGACATTTAGAGTTTGTAAAATACACACATAGGTCTATGGAAGCAGCAAATAACAATCTATTCAAATATAATTTGCCGATGTGTTTTATTCATATCACATACACATAGGCTTAGTAACTAAAAAGTTCACTCCATTCCTCTTCTAGTTCACCAGCCACTTACTTGCATGTATTTCGGGAGAAACGGATGAATGTATGTGCTGTAAATACGGCTGACAGCCTGTCTCTGAACGGCAGCGCGAACAAACATGGCCGCGCCCATCTCACGTTACAGATTACGATCCAGATCATTTATACAGGGTTTTAAACGACGAAACATACTAATTCACAGATATTTGTGAATCGGAATATTAGATAGTTCATGGCATGGTAAGCAAGTGTGTGAGTATTCTGGATAAAAAAGGAAAAACGAAATAAAAGCGATCTATCTGTCATACAGTTTTATTGTGTCTGTGTTGTGTCACGTGACAAGCTTGATGCGTCGCCATGGAAACAATAAGGACGAACGTTCTAAAAAAACTGTCGCTTAAAAAAAAACTCACTCTCAGGGGTCCGCTAGAATATTTTAAACTCACCATTGAAAGGGTTAATCATTTGTGAATGTGTCTCCTAAATCAGATATTGAAAACCAGACACGTTTAACATTTGCATTCAACAAAAATCATTCAACAAGTGTATTTTGTAAGGTAATTTTGACATTTAACCAATGTTTGAGATATGTGAAACACTTTTTTTTTACTGAAATGTGTATCAGTAATAATCTCAGTAATAATTGTTATATCAGTAATAATTGTAATAATCTCAGTGTTATTTTAAAAAAAGACTACAATTTTTTCACTAAACCTAGACTAAAATATATTGAGTTCTTTTTTGACTAAAACTAGACTAAAATTAAAAGACTTTTAGTCGACTAAAACTTGACTAAGATACCTTGAGTTTTCTTTTGACTAAAACTAGACTAAAATGACGAGACTTTTAGTCGACTAAAACTTGACTAACAAAAAAAGATATGTGAATGACTAAATATGACTAAAACTAACAAGGACATTTGGCACAAGACTAAGACTAAGACTAAATTAAAAATAGGTGACGAAATTAACACTATTTCAAACAACGAATAAATTATATAGAAAAAGTGAGCAAAGTATAAACAGAGCTTTTTGAAACTATTTGAAACTATTTACGAATTAGTAAACCACTGCGTCGCAAAATGATTCACTGTTTCGAAGCGCTCCAATTGGATCGCGAATCATTTGATTCAAAACGAAACTTAAAAGCAAGTAACCTTACGGTGAATCATTTGATTTAGACGATTTGATTCAGGAAGTACGAGAGCTTCACGGGATGCTTTATCTCCACCGGGAATAAAAATAATTCAGCAGAGGCAGGGATGCATAGACTAGAGCAAATCGCGCCCTGCTGATAGTGCCAGGCCAGCTGATGTCCGCAAACTGTCAAACACGGTACATCCCTCTGCTTTCAAGTTTATTCCATGTGCCCTCAAATGTTTGACGTGTTTCCCCCTTTACACACAACTGTTGTAAAACATCTGCTGCATGTCGCGGTGTCTGAATCATTTCTCGTGAAATATAGCCACACTTTAGAACATTTAGTTTTTAGCATTTTAAGTTAAGCGTGTTTAATGTAGCTAGCTAAGCTAACGGCAGACCACCTGCTGCAGTCAGAGCACAAGTAACGATAGTTGCTGCATTCACGTGCTTCTCGGATGGTTTGATTTCCCGACGATTTGTGCTTTTAATTCTAAATGTGAAAATGGTCAGTAACTACAAAGATCGGGAAAGTCGGGAAAATCATTTCACCAGCAAGGAACAGTGAATTAGATGGCCTGGAAAGTGATTTTGCACCTCTCTCTGATGGTACCACGAGACACCGCTCACTTGAGAGCCTCATTTACCAACAGACTTCTGGAGGGGATGTAGATTCATAAGAGTGAGTGGAAGTAGAAGGAACCTGTGGCTGTTTTGTATGCAAGCCTCAGTGTCTTGAATTTGATGCAAGCTGCAACCGGTAGTGTGCAAAGATATAGACAGAGGTGTGATGTGGGCTTGTTGAAGACCAGTTATGCTTTTACATGGTTTTTCTACGTAAACACACACTAGATGGACAAGTTTGACCACTGCACTTGCGTCTTGTTTGCTGAATTTTCTTGTTGCTTAATTATTTCAAACAACAATTGACTTCTGAGGGGCCATTCACACAGAAAGTACTTTGCTGCGAGTATGTCAGGTTATTAATTACACACACTAATGTCGTTCCAAACCTGTAAGAACTTTGTTCATCTGTGGAACACAAATTAAGATATTTTTGTTGAAATCTGCATAGATAACAGTGCAACTGAAACATTCAAGGCCCAGAAAGGTAGTAAGGACATCATTAAAATAGTCCATGTGATAACATCACCTTGTTTACAAGCTGAGGAATGCACACGGAGACTGAATGAAAGAGAAGAAATTGTTAAATAAAGTAATTTGTGTGTTCTTTGCACGCAAAAACTATTCTTGTAGCTTCATAAAATTATGGTGGAACCACTGATGTCACATGGACTATTTTAAGATTGTTCTTACTACCTTTCTGGGCCTTGAACGTGTCAGTTGTGTTTCCCAGACAAATTAAGGTCTTACGGGTTTGGAACAACATGAGGGTGAGTAATGACAGAATTTTGTATGGAGTTGGGAAGATCATTCCACTAGCAAGGAACAGTGAATGAGAATGTCCTGGAATGTGATTTTGTACCTGTATGTGATGGTACCAGGCTGGTACCAGACCGACCGAAGGCTTCTGGAGGCAATGTAGATTTGGAAGACTATTGGAAGTAGAAGAAACCTGTGGCTTGTCTATATGCAAGCCTCAGTGTCTTGAACGTGATTTCAAAAAGTATACAGCTTTTCAGGAAAAGTCAGTTTTAGGCTTCTGATCAGGGTTAGGTACTTCTACACCCTTGTTAATGGGCTATCATTTCCCTCTGATTTGAGAAATAAATTATGGGTAGGGTTAGGTTTAGGGGTAGGGATTGGGTTAAGTCTATATTTTTGGACAGTAATGCTGATCCAGGATCAACAAAAGATGTTGATCCAGGAACATGTCTGTCTTGGCAAAATCACAGCAACCAGCTTGTTAAAGACCAGTCATGCTTTTCCATTGTTTCTTTCCATTCTATATAAACACACACTAGATGGACAAGTTTGACCACTGTGCTCATCTTGTGCTCATTTTTCAAAAGTCTTGCACATTGCGTTTCTATAAGAAGTGCAGTGGTCAAACATGGTTGTCTAGTGCATTTAGATAAAAAGAAAATGGAAAAACTCATTCTATGTGAACGGTCTCTTGAGCGAATGTCTTATTTGTACTTTGTTGTCAGTATATCAGGTCATTAAAGGGATAATTAACCAAAAAATTAATTACTCACCCTCATGTCGCTCCAAACCCGAAGCTACGAGAATACTTTGTGCACAAAGAAAACTAAAATTAATTACTTTATTCAACTAATTCTTCATGGTATTCTTGTGAACGTGCATCGAAAACTGACACTGAACAGAAGAAATTGTTGAATAAAGTTGTTATTTTTGTTTTCATTGTGCACAAAAAGTATTCTTGTAGCTTTATAACAATACAGTTGAATCACTGAAGTCACACGTACTATTTTAACAATGTCCTTACTATCTTTCTGGGCCTTAAACATTTTAGTTGCGTTTCTGACAGGGTCAGAAAGCTCTCTACCCTGGAAATCCAGAGGTCTCGCGAGAGCACAATTTGAATTGTCTCTGCAAGACACTCTGGCATCGAGCAATGATGCAGGTTACTGCAATACGTAAGCAATAGTGGGAACCAATAAAATCGGTGTATCTGATGTAGGCGGGCCAGAGGCGAGCTGCTAAGCTGATGATGACAGCACTGCGGCGTCCGAATATAGTAAACTTTGAAAGATCGCTGTCGCTACAGATGAACAACAAGTTGTTTGAAACAGCTTTGGCCGCTACAATGAACGAGTTAGACTTGGCTTTCCATATAAAAGAGGAACAGAAAACCGAAAACTCGAATCGTTCCTTTGAAGGACGTTTTTGCTGTTTTGCCGACTGGATACGGCAAGAGTTTAATCTATCAGTTCACGAGTTCACGCTTACATATAATTAGCCGGAGAATAGTAGTGCATGTTTGGCGTGCTGTCCGGTGAAGGGCTCCGAGCTCGGGAGTGGCCCGAACCCAGAGTACGTTACCCCCCAATAGGAGTAGTGAGAACTCGGAGTGGGGTGGTGGAGGTTTACTGATAAACCATCGAGTGAATTGAGGTGAGTCAGCTGTATTTAAACCTATGGCGCTGATTGACTTGTGATGTTTACGCTAAGCATCTGACGCGCTTCTCCCGAACTTTGTTAATGAAACATCATTTAGCTCTGCTGGTAGCTAAGCGTGTATTGTTGTGATTGGTCGTGGCGTTATCCAATTGCGTGCAGTTAGAGTTTCAAATGCATGCTTGGTGCCGCCCCTCGAGTTAGGCAGTTTTCATTGCTCGATCCCAGACCCATAATCTTAATAGATTAGGGTCTGGATTTTTCCAGGCTAAAAGCTCTCGATTTCATCAAAAATATCTTAATTTGTGTTCTGAAGATGAATGAAGGTCTTACAGGTTTGGAACGACATGAGGGCGAGTAATTAATGACAGAATTTTCATTTTTGGGTGAACTATCCCTTTAAATACCACCCAGATACTTGCGTGTCTCCTCAGTAAACAGGTTGTTTGTCTTCTTGACAATTTGACACTTGCTCACCATCAAAAAGCTGCTAATGGTTCAACCTGAAACTCGCTGTTGCTGGTGTTTTTGTTTTGAAAGTGTTTGCAGTTATGAAATGTGTGGTGAGCTGCTCTTCGATGTGTGAGAAACAGGATGAGGTTGGGTGCTGCCGTGTGGTTTGGACTGACATGATAACCCCGAGCTGAGGACATGCCTTCTGAGAACCTCTCTGCTGATGATGAGGCGACCTCTTTCCTTGCGGTGATGGAAATGTTGATATATCAGTAATGCATTTTAGAGATGGAGAAAGCGAGAGTAAGTGTGTGTGTGTGTGTGTGTGTGTGTGTGTGTGTGTGTGTGTGTGTGAGAGAAAGGCTCTTAAATACCCAGCAGATGCACAGCATGGATCTTTCTAGAGAGCACTTTGGCTGCAAAAGATCAAGACACAATCCCAGTGAAGAGACCACAGGGAAGCCAATGAGAAGCTATTTCAGGTGACTCAAAAGCTTGATGCTGCTTGGCCCATTTCCTGACCCTCTATATGAAACACAGCATTGAAAGTGCTCATTGAAACTGCTACTTATACAAATTCTCTGTATTTCAGGTGTGCAGCCCCATTGGGATATAGGATACAGTTAATGCAAATAATACAATTCTACCGGTCATATAGTCATGCATTTTTAAGATGAAATAAACAGTTTATGTAAGGGGGAAAAACCCTTCCCTTAATGTTGTTGTTGATGATGAAGATGGTGAGTCACACTGTTTTCTGAGTGTGAGTGAGTGGAATTTCCTTTAAATTCATCAGTCGCTTGGTGGCAGATGTGACATGAACAGGTTGTGTGACATACACTTTGTCTTGAAGAGCATAAAAAATACCACTATGCGTCATTTTACAATCAAGCATTTTACATTTCAGGGGAAAAAATGTACTTTTAAATGCAGGTTCGCTTGCAACATGGATAAATGTTATTTGCTCTGACAACCATGCGTTTTGTATGGAGAACTATTTGGCTTAAAGGGTTAGTTCACCCAGAAATTAAAATTAGCCCATTATTTACTCACCCTCAAGCCATCCTAGGTGTATATGACTTCTTTTAGACGAATGCAATCAGAGTTATATTAAAAATAGTTCTGGCTCCTTCTAGCTTTATATTTCAATGGGCTTCATCAGTCCAAAATAAGTCCAATAAAGTGCATCCACTCGTAATAAAAAGTGCCTCACATGGTGCTGGGGGGTGAATAAAGGCCTCCTGTAGCGTATCGATGTGTTTTTGAAAGAAAATTATCCATATTTAAAATGTAATAATCACTTTAATCTAGCTTGCGACATTTTTCTTTACAAATCCTTGTTTTTGTACTTCTAATTTGTGACCATATTTTGGTTTTGATCTCTCCACTGCACGTCCGCATTCGTCACTTCTGAGTGCCGCATGCCCAGAGCTGCTTATATGTACAAGTAATAGCGCAAGCTAGAGAAAAGCGATTATTATGTTTTAAATTTTGACATTTTTCTTACAAAAACGCATCGATTCGCTACGGGAGGCCTTTATTCACTAGGGGTGGGAATCTTCAGGCACTTCACAATCCGATTCTGATTTCAAAACGATTCTTGATCTACATTTTTTTTCCCCAATTAATTATTCTGCTGTGCAAATACAGCTTTACAACTTTTACATTTTAACAAAATGTGAAATTGTCATTTCCAGGCTTTTTGTTTAAAGTTGAAATCTCTGTATGTCAGTACTGCCATCTAAATATGCGTCACATTCTCAGTTTTCAATATTACAGCACATGGCTACATTTTCATATACATTTTATATCCAATTTATTTTGTGCAAAATATACTTAATTTTTTTATTATATGAGCAGGCTACTTTTTAAAACAATTACTTATTTAAAACAAGTCTTCTTTAAGTATCTGAAAGTTTACAGACAGCATTACTGCCGTTTGGTTATTACTGATGAGATCATAGACAGTGGCAGCTTTAACAAACTAATGCACAGATCTATTTGGATATATCAGATGTTAAAACACGGTGGGGGGAAGCATATACTGTCAAGCAATGTGCACATGTCTCACAGTGCAAATTCTGTACAATAAAGCCCACCGCATCACTAGCGCGCACATGTGCCATATGTAGGGAAAAAAACACAAGCTCAGAATCGATGGTGAAATATTCAGAATCGTTGAAGAGAGAATCGCGATGCTTCAGAGAATCGATCCCCCCCACCCCCACCCCCCATTATATTATTCACCCCCCAGAGCTGTGTGAGGCACCTTTTTATTATGGATGGATGCGCTTTATTAGACTTGTTTTGGACTGATGAAGAGAAACACCCACCAATTGCAGTATAAAACTTGAAGGTGCCAGAACGATTTTTAATGTAATTTTGATTGCATTCGTCTGAAAGAAGGAAGTCATATACACCTAGGATGCCTTGTGGAGGAGTAAATAATGGGCTAATATTCATTTTTGTGTAAACTAACCCTTTGAGGACATAATTTTATTATTTTAGTGTCTGCAAAGACCACATTTACACTGTCACCCAATGTTTTTTTTTCTCTCTCTACAGACTTGTGGAATAGATTGGATCTTGTTGCATGTGTGGAAACAAAAAAAACACTTATGAGACGTGATCTGATTTGGACTGCTTCCATGTGCAAGTCTATATCTGGTATGTATCTGAAATAGTGATTAAAGGATTAGTTCATTTCCAGAATAAAAATGTCCTGATAATTTACTCACCCCCATGTCATCCATAACGTCTTCTTCATGTCTTTCTTTCTTCAGCGGAAAATAAATAAAGGTTTTTGAGGAAAAAGTTCCAGGATTTTTCTCCATATAGTGGACTTCAGTGGACCAAATTAGTTTCAGTGCAGCTTCAAAGGGCTCTCCACAATCCCAGCCAAGGAATAAGGGTCTTGTCCAGCAAAAATATTCTAAAAAATAAAAATAAAAATTGATATACTTTTTAAACACAAATGCTCATCTTGCACTAGCTCTGCAATGCGCATCAATGACAGTACGTAATTACATTGGAAAGGGTCACGTGTGGTTAGTTCTTCGTCTGTGTACTTGGGTTCAAAAAGGTAAGGTACTGTTTGTTTTACATTTTTGGACTTTCTTTGCACATTCGCTTTGTAAACACTGTATCGGTACTTCTGCCTATGTCACACGTGACCTTTTCAACTTGATTATGTAATGCATGATGTCAAGCTAGTGCAAGAAGAACATTTGTGGTTAAGAAGTATAAACTTTTTTTTTTGTTTTGTTTTTTTAGAAAATGAGCTTCGCTAGGTAAGACCCTTGTTCCTTGGCTGGGATCATGTAGAGCCCTTTGAAGCTGCATTTAAACTGCAATTTGGACCTTCAACCCGTTGGCCACCACTGAAGTCCACTAAATAGAAAAAACTCCTCGAATGTTTTCCTTTTTCAACTGGAGAAAGAAAGACATGAACATCTTGGATGACATGGGGGTGAGTAAATTATCAGGAAATTTGTATTCTGGCAAACAAGGGACTCATAGACAACTATCACTAAACAAAAAAAAAAAAAAACACAGCTGCGGATCATTCAGGTACCAACATAGTATTAAGAATCAAGTGTTGTAAACTTTTGAACAGGGTAATTTTTATAAATTCAAATATTATTTTCTCTTGTGGACTATATGTAATCATATTTATCTGATACAGAGAATATCTTATTTAGGTCAGTACTAAATAAAAAAATAACATGCATTTTGTATGATCCCTTATATTTTGGTCAAATAATTAACATTTTGTAGATTCTCCAAAGTGTATTTATACTTTTGATCTCTACTGTATGTATTAATTTAACATTTTATTAATTTAAGAATTGTTCCTTTGTTTTAATAATCCTTTCTTGTAATCCTAGCTGTTTGAATGTAGACAGATGCACATGTGTCAGGATATTGGTTGTGTGAATTAGATTTTGCAGTGTGTATGCATTCGTATTAAAACCCCTTAGTATTCCTGTCCAATTTAACTCAATGCAAAACGGAACGTTGGAACGCTAATGGGTTGATGTGGATATTCCTTATACAAGTGGAAAACCCCAAAATAGCTCTTAATTCTGCATCTTTGAATAACTCGATTTGGCCTATTTATGCAGACCTTTTGTTTTCAGTCACAATGTGCGGTAATTGTTTTGTTGTGCTACAAATAGAAACAAGCTCACCTCGTTGAGGATTTAATTTGTGTGCATTAGGTCAAAAGATGCAACGGTTAAATATAAGCATTCCCATTTGCCTATCCCACATTTGTTTTTCAAATGACTAAAGTAGGTGATTCCCGTAATGTCTCAAAAATTTTCACTTTATTAGGATAAAAGACAGCTGATTTCCTTCTTTAACATTCTTAAGTTTTAATATTGCATCCAATATATTAAAATTGTGAGATGGAAATGTACTGCATAGCAGGAATGACCCAAACCCGCTAATTAGTCCCTTACGGTAATGTACTTGGGCAACACCCAAAACCAGAGCCTGGCGTGTGTCCTGCTCCACCAAACCTTGGAATTCAGAGACAGTGACTCAGACTGCATATTTCATAGAGGGAAAAAAAAAAACTTATCTGGAGTTTGGTTGTGGAGGCAGCTGTGCAGGGTCAGAAGAAGGCCTGGAGAGAAGGAGAGAGGGAGGGAGATGAGAAAAAAGCGGTGAAGGACACCATGGGAAAAGTGATCTCTTTCAGAAAGAATGTTAGCGGTTCCAGCCCGTGATTCCCGCTTATAATGGATCACCTACCAGTGGTTTCTAAGAACTCATGTCTGCCACTGCTGTGCCTCTGTGCTGACGGCATTTGAGAGTAATAGAGTGTGAGGAGAGGTGAGAAACAAGACTGTAGTGTAGCAGTAGTGTTCTGGAGCCACTCATTTTCTCCTTAGAGAAATAGATTGTTTTAGAAATACAGGCCTACCATGATCTCCAGGTTTAACTGGTGATATATACTGTATATACTGCTTGTGGCAAAAATGGCACCAAAATGAACAAAAATTCAAGACAAAGGGGCAAAAAATACCCTGTACAATTAAACAACGTTTTGCGGATGTCGCGATTAAAATCGAATGTAAAAAAAATTATGAAAAGTGTCAATTCACAGAATTACATTTAGATTTGCTCACACTGCATCAGATTGCTTTTATGTGCAGCGTTGAGCCATATAACCAATCAAACGCGTTTCTGTTGAACTTAAGATTGTATTAGCCAATCAGAGGCACTTAGATTAGTCAAATACTGGAGCGGTTGTTAAGTGCGAACGCTCACAAATTCCCTCATCATAAACAACACTGTGCACATAAAAGATGAATTTTGTAGCTTCAGTGATTATAACGGGAGTTTTTGCATATCTTGTGCTAGATTTGGCTGACGTCATGGACCGGCATGTTTGTCTATTAAGCCAGAATGTGACGTGTTTAAAACTAAAACTAAACAAAAAGAACTATAATCTACAATAATGGTTATTGCAGCCATATGAGCCTCTGTTTTTTTGTTTTTTGTTTTTTTGCATAAATAGGTATTTTAATAATAAAAAGAATGTCTTGAGCAGCAAACCAGATATGAGAATGATTTCTGAAGGATCATGTGACACTGAAAACTAAAAGTAGTGATGCTGAAAATTCAGCTTTGCATCACAGAAATAAATTACATTTTAAAATATGTTCAAGTACATAATGATTATTTTTAATTGTAATAATATTTCACAATATTATTGCTCTTACTGTATTTTTTATAAAAAAAATACAGCCTTAGTGAGCAGAAGAGATTTAAGAAAACACTTATTGACTTATTATAAACTTAAATTATATTGTTGTAATACTTGTAATGAATGAATATAATTTAATTAATTAATTTAGTACTATTGTTTTGATCTATTAGGTATAGAGTTTTTGCCACTGAATAAAACATTTTAAAAATAGGATATTGTTATTTTTTTATCTCACAATTCTAACTTTTTTCTCGCAATTGCAAGTTATAAAGTCAGAATTGTGACAGACTTGCAATACTGAGAAATAAACTAGCAATTCTGAGAAAAAAAGTCAGAATTGTAAGTTTATATCTTGCAATTCTCACTTTATAATATGCAATTGCGAGTTATGTCAAATTGTAAGAAATAAACTCGCAATTCTGAGATTTCAGTCTTTTTCCCCTTCAAAATTGGACTTTATAACTTTATGAGAAAAAAGATACAAGGCTTACAGAATTACAAGATACAAACTCGCATTTGTGAGAAAATTTGTGAGTTGTTATCTCACAATTCTGACTATTTTCTAGTGATTGTGAGTTTATATCATGCAATTCTAAGAAAAAAATCAGAATTGCGAGTTTGTATCAATTCTGACTATATCTGTCAAATTTGAGTTTATATCATGCAATTCTGAGAAAAAAAGGTCAGAATTGCGAGTTTATATCTTACAATTCTGACTATATCACACAATTGTAAGCATATCACGCAATTCTGAGAAAAAAAAGTCAGAACTGCACGCTTTTCTCAAAATTCTAAGAAAAAAGTACATTTTTGAATTTGTGAGAAAAGTCAAAATTGCAGCTTTTTATCTCACAATTCTGACTTTATTTCTTGCAATTGTGGTTTTATCACAATTCTGAGAAAAAAAAGTCAGAATTGCGAGTTTATATCTTACAATTCTGACATTATTTCTCGCAATTGCAAGTTTGTATCACACAATTCTGAGAAAAAAGAATTGCGAGTTTATATCTTTATTTCTCACAATTGCGATTTTATATCAATAAATATAAATTCTAAGAAAAAGTCAGAACTGCACGTTTTTCTCAAAATTCTAAGAAAAAAAGTCAGAATTACGAGATACAAACTTAAATTTGTGAGTCAAAATTGCAGTTTTTTTATCTCACAATTTTGACTTTATTTTGTGCAATTGTGAGTTTTTATCTCAATTCTGACTTTATTTCTCGCAATTGCAAGTTTTTCACATTATTTTGAAAAAAGGTCAGAATTATCAGATACAAACTTTCATTTGTGAGAAAAAAAGTCAGAATTGCGAGTTTATATCTAACATTTCTGACTTCATTTCTCACAAGTGCGAGTTTGAATCACACAATTCTGAAAAAAGTCAGAATTAGGAGATACAAACTTGCATTAGTGAGAAAAAGTCAAAATTGTGAGTTTGCATCTTACAATTCTGACTATATCTTGCAATTGTGAATTTTCTCTCAAAATTCTAAGAAAATTAAGTCAGAATTGCAAGTTTTCTCTCAAAGTTCTAAGAAAAAAGTCAAAATTGCGAGTTTTCTCAAAATTCTAAGAAAAAAAAGTCAGAATTGTGAGTTTTCTTTTAAAATTCTAAGAAAAATGTCAGAATTGCTAGTTTTCACAAAATTCTAAAAAAAAGCCAGAATTGCACGTTTTCTTTTAAAATTTTAAGAAAAAAAAGTCAGAATTGCGAGTTTTCTCAAAATTCTAAGAAAAAAAGTCAGAATTGCGAGTTTAAATCTTACAATTCTAACTTTATTTGTCGCAGTTGCAAGTTTGTTTCACACCATTCTGAAAAAAAGTCAGAATTAGGAGATACAAACTTGCATTAGTGAGAAAAAGTCAAAATTGTGAGTTTGCATCTTACAATTCTGACTATATCTTGCAATTGTGAATTTTCTCTCAAAATTCTAAGAACATTAAGTCAGAATTGCAGGTTTTCTCTCAAAGTTCTAAGAAAAAAGTCAAAATTGCGAGTTTTCTCAAAATTCTAAGAAAAAAAAGTCAGAATTGCGAGTTTTCTCTCAAAATTCTAAGAAAAAAAGTCAGAATTGTGAGTTTTCTTTTAAAATTCTAAGAAAAATGTCAGAATTGCAAGTTTTCTTTTAAAATTTTAAGAAAAAAAGTCAGAATTGCGAGTTTTCTCAAAATTCTAAGAAAAAAAAGTCAGAATTGCGAGTTTAAATCTTACAATTCTAACTTTATTTGTCGCAGTTGCAAGTTTGTTTCACACCATTCTGAAAAAAAGTCAGAATTAGGAGATACAAACTTGCATTTGTGGGGAAAAAAGTGAAAATTGCAAGTTTTTATGTCACAATTTTGACTTTATTTCTTGTAATTGTGAATTCTGAGAAAAAAAGAGTCAGAATTGTGAGTTTGTATCTTACAATACCTCATAAATTAAAGTAAAAAAGTAAATAAGAACATTTCAATTGAAGTACATAAAAATAAATAATAAAATACTACAATTTAATGAATATTATTTTATTTGTAGAATTTAAAAAAACTAATTAAAGAAAATACGACAGCCAGTGAAAAAGTGGGCGGATACCGTTGCACTATAGAGCCATTAAAAAGAGAGGACAAGTAGAGGTGAAGGAAGGTTGTTAATCTAGCCTGGGTAAATATAGTATATTGTAATAGGGGTTTTGACATTTTCCAAGAATGTTTTCCCGTGTTATCAGTAACCTTGACCGTTGCACTACTCATCGACAGGAAAATGTTTCTGAGGTCTTCCTTTGAATGACAGCAGTTCCGAGTTGTTTTGCAGCAGACCGTGTCGAGGGTGTAATCCTTTCAACAGATGATAACTAAGGCCCCGTGCGTTTCCATTGAAATGCTGCACAGGTAGCAGCCGCCTCAAGCCGCACACATGCTCAGTACAGCAGAGATACAGTGCCGTTAGATCTCACTCCCAGCCCCCTGTCACGTTTCATAACGGTTTCTTGCTTCCCTGGAACCCGAGACACACAGAAAGCGAAAATGAGCGAAGCAGTAAGAGATAAGCAGTGGGCCGTGACTTCCACTGAATTTCTCTGTAAGTGTTGGCTGGGCTGTTGAATGAGTAACAGAGGTGCTCGGATGTAAACAAAACTACAAGTGCGTGTGTCTCTTTGGCTTTGTTACCTCAGACACGGCGTATGTTTACATGCAGGTTCAGTTACGCAGAATTTTTATTGGTTATGAGCCAATAAAAAATGGCGGGAGGTCACAAAGTTCTTTGTTGATATTTTATACACAGCAACCAAGTGATTATACTTGTGAACTGAAATGGTGTGTGTTACTAATTATAAATGAGGAATGTTTCTTTATTGCAACAACGCATATCTATTTTCTAAATATATCTTTTAGGTTCATTGTAACTTGAGGGTTGTTTTTATATGATATCAGTTTAAGAATTTATTCATTACAATATTTTTGTATGTTAACTGTTGTTGTTTCATTATTATTATTTTTTTTTTATTGTTTCAATTTAAAAGTTATGCTACCCAATACTTATTCAGTGACCACTATTGGATCTGTTGTCACAAAATGTGATTGTGTTTTACATTTACCTCTTCTTTTTGGAAAAAAAAAATATTATATTATATTATATTTTATGATTACAGCCATAGATGCTGAAATGGTGTTAAGAATAATATAAACATATATTATATTATATTATTATAAAAAAAAAAGATGATGTGACACTGAAGACTGGAGTAATGGCTGCTGAAAATTCAGCTTTGCCATCATAAATTAATTTTTTTCAGTATATTCAAATAGTAAACTGTTGTTTTATTTATTATATTCATAATATTTTACTGTATTTGTATCTTTTTTATTTATTATGTGACACTGAAGACTGCAGTAATGGCTGCAGAAAATTCAGCTTTGCCATTATAAATGATACTTTATAGTATATTCAAATAGAAAACTGTTGTTTTATTAGTTAATTATGTTTATTATAATTTACTGTATTTTTATTTAATTTATTTTTTATCATGTGACATTGAAGACTGGAGTAGTGGCTGCTGAAAATTCAGCTTTGCCATCATAAATTACGTTTTTACAGTATATTCAAATAGAAAACAGTTGTTTTATTAGTTAATTATATTTATAATATTTTACTGTATTTGTATTTTTTTTATCATGTGACACTGAAAAATGGAGTAATGACTGCTGAAAATCCAGCTTTGCCATCATGAATTACATTTTACAATATATATTCAAATAGAAAACAGTTGTTTTATTGGTTATGTTTTTTTATAATTTACTGTATTTTTATTTAATTTATTTTTTGTTATGTGACACTGAAGACTGGAGTAATGGCTGCTGAAAATCCAGCTTTGCCATCATGAATTACATTTTACAATATATTCAAATAGAAAACAATTGTTTTATTGGTTATGTTTTTTATAATTTACTGTATTTTTATTTAATTTATTTTTTGTTATATGTGACACTAAAGACTGCAGTAATGGCTGCTGAAACTTCAGCTTTGCCATTATAGATTAAATGTTATAGTATATTCAAATAGAAAACTTGTTTTATTAGTTAATCATATTAATAATATTTTACTGTATTTTTATTTTTTATCACGTGACACTGAAGACTGGTGTAATGGCTGCTGAAATTTCAGATTTGCCATCATAAATTAAGTTTTTACAATATGTTCAAATAGAAAACAGTTGTTTTATTAGTTAATCATATTTATACATTTTTACTGTATTTTTATTTTATTTATTAATTTATTTTTTATCATGTGACACTGAAGACTGGAGTAGTGGCTGCTGAAAAGTCAGCTTTGCCATCATAAATAGCATTTTACAATATTTTCAAATATAAAACAGTTGTTTTATTAGTTAATCATATTTTTCATATTTTACTGTATTTTTATTTTATTTTTATTATTTGTTTTATTTATCATGTGACGCTGAAGACGGTAGTAATGGTTGCTGAAAAGTCAGCTTTGCCATCATAAATTACATTTAACAATCTATTCAAATAGAAAAGAGTTGTTTTGTTAGTTAATTATATTTACAATGTTTTACTGTATTTTTATTTTTATTCATTTATTTTATTTATCATGTGACACTGAAAACTGGAGTAATGGCTGCTGAGAATTCAGCTTTTCCGTCATGAATTACATTTAACAATCTATTAAAATATAAAACAGTTGTTTTATTAGTTTATTATATTTATAGTATTTTACTGTAATTTTTATTTTATTTTTATTATTATTTTTATTTATCATGTGACACTGAAGACTGGAGTAATGGCTGCTGAGAATTCAGCTTTTCCATCATAAATAATATTTTACAGTATATTTAAATAGAAAACAGTTCTTTTTTATTAGTTAATTATATTTGTAATATTTTACTTTATTTTTATTTATTTATTTTATTTATAATGTGACACTGACAACTGGAGTAATGGCTGCTGAGAATTCAGCTTTTCTGTCATAAATTACATTTTGCAATATTTTCAAATAGAAAACTGTTATTTTATTAGTTAATTAGATTTATAATATTTTACTGTATTTTTAATTTTTACATTTTTATCATGTGGCATTGAAGACTGAAGTAATGGCTGCTGAAAATTCAGCTTTTCCATCATAAATTTCATTTTACAATATATTCAAATAGAAAACGGTTATTTTATTAGATAATTATATTTATAATATTTTACTGTATTTTTATTTTTTATTTAATTTGTTATCATGTGACACTCAACTGGAGTAATGGCTGCTGAAAATTCAGCTTTGCCATCATAAATGACATTTTACAATATATTCAAATAGAAAACAGTTTTTTAATTAGTTAATTATATTTACATTATTTTACTGTATTTTTATTATTATTTTATCATGTGACACTGAAAGCTGGAGTTATCACTGCTAAATATGCAGCTTTGCCATCATAAATTACATTTTACATTATATTCAAATAGAAAACAGTTGTTTTATTGATTAATTATGTTCATTATAAATTACTGTATTTTTATTTTATTTATTTTTTGTTATGTGACACTGAAGACTGGAGTAATGGCTGCTGAAAATTCAGCTTTGCCATTATAAATGACATTTTACAATATATTCAAATAGAAAACAGTTCTTTAACTAGTTAATTATATTTTTAACATTTTACTGTATTTGTATTATTTTATGGTGTGACAGTGAAAACTGGAGTTATGGCTGCTAAATATGCAGCTTTGCCATTATGAATGACATTTTACATTATATTCAAATAGAAAACAGTTGTTTTGTTAGTTAATTATTTTTTACAACGTTTTGCTGTATTTTAAACAAATAAATGCAAGCTTAGCACGCATAAGAGACTTTTTATTATAAATATTGAAAACATTTTACAATCCCAAACTTTTGAAAAAAAAAAATCCTTACTGTAATGCAAAATAAAATACATTGTAAAAAAATTATTCTGTTAATAATAATAAATATTATAAAAAAATATATAAAATAAATTTATATTTTACGGTTTATCTGAATTATTTTGTATTCGATTCGATGTGTTGTAATGTAATTTATTTTATTTCAGCCTCCACCTGCAAGGGTTGCTCATTAATTTTGCAGTAGCTTTCTAGGCATGTTGATTTGTTATGACAGTTACATTTTAACAACTTTCCTCAATCCTTTTTCCTGTATGTCACAGCAGGAGTCTGTATGATTGTAGTTAATGATCCAATTGTCTTTGTGTCATAACGCACAATCCCACAACCCACATACAGTACATGACAGGCGGGACCCATTATGTGACTCCAGTATTTTCATTGGCACTAGGATCTGTTCTGCGGTGCATTGTGCAACAAACTTAGTTTATATTCTGATCTGGCATTTACAACCCAACCTGCGCCCTCAGGGATCTGTCAAACTTTCAATTTGGTACAACTTGCTCTCGTTTCAGCCGAAAGTCACGTAAACGCCCTGAAACATCTATTCACCGCGCCCCACCTCCAGGTGTGACTCGAACGTTTTTTTTTTTGTCTTTTTGGAATCAGAATGTCCTAGAACAATTGAATAAACCATAAACAATATCCTTAATATTCTTGGAAGTGGAATCTTCAAAATAGTGTCACATGTAAACATTGAGCTCTGCTCCAAAACCAACACTGAAACCAATTGGTGACAAGTGGCTTAAAAATGCCTAATATTTGTGTTGTGCTTATTAAAGGAACGCAGCGTTAGCTTAGCAGTCATGCAAGCAAACTGATCCCATATGTGGGACTCATGAGGCGACTGCTTATGTCTGCAGTGCAAGTTTTGGAAAAGAGCTAATGACTCATATTTGAAGATCTTACTGACTCGGTTTTCATTAGCTTGCATGCCTGTGGTGACTGATGAGTTTTGATGTGTGAATTCTCAGGTGTGGAATTTCATTGTGTTCTGTCATTTTTACATGCATCAGCATGTGATCTCTTTTATGTGTTTGTACTAGTGGTGGGCCGCTATCGGCGTTAACGTGCTGCGTTAACGTGAGACTCTTATCGGGCGATAAAAAAAATATCGCCGTTAATCTATTGTCAAAGTTGGGTTGGGATCTGGGTCTATACTATGCAAACTATGATGACTTTCACCTTGAGAGTTTAACGCGGATGTATACCAAAGACTATAGAATACCCATACATGGTCGCGCGTTTACGTTACTCCATTCATAAACACCGAATCTACTATAGCGCGAAATGCCACGTAAATTCGTCGATTTTTGGATTCATAAATCAAATGTTGGTCTGTCACTAAATTCAAATCGCGATATGGACTAGTGTCTGTGAAAACTGAAATGCAAAAAGACAAAAAAGTTTTAATATGAATCCGGTATGTTCCGTTGGCCTCTGTATGTATGAATGGTGGAGACGCGTTTTTACTACACGCATAATGAAGCACGTGTGACGCTCCCGGTAATTTTTGGCATTTACATCTCACATGAACAGATAAACTCAATCTCCAAAACTGCTGTGAGTGTCACTTTTACCGTTTCATTTGAGAAAACTAGCATCATATCATACTGTACACACAGAAACTTCACGGCAACCTGTCAAAATAAAAGTACGGTGTAACATGTAACAGAACATTAGTCCTGTATTACTTTTGTACAGTATAATGTAGGTGTTTATATATTTCTATTTAAATAATTGACATAAAACAATATATATGACAAAAGCTGGAAACCTAAGGGACACACTGGCTACCATATATATGTAGATGTATATTTTTATTACACTATACAACAATAATACTGTTTTTTTTTTTTATTACAGCAAGGGCTAAGTTTAGGGTTGGGTAGGGGTAGATGTTAAAAAAACAATCTAATAGGTAGAAAAAATAATCTAATAGGTAAAAAAAATAATAATAAAAATTCATTGTTAGTTAGTTAGTTAGTTAGTAAACACAAGTACATCTTATTGAACATAATTTATTTTCATCAACAAATTATCATAGAACAGCTTTATCGAGCAGTTTGTGATGCAGTTTGGAAACAGGAGATGAGCCCTGGTCTAATTTGCCACCTGGCTTGAGAAACCCGTTCTCAAAGACTTACTTTTAGTCATTATTTGGGTAGCACACATATTCTGAATGCCTTCGGCAGAATTCAAATTAGCCATTTTAATCTAGATTAATTCCAAGATTAGAGTGAGATTAATCTAGATTAAAAAAATTAATCTATGCCCACCACTAGTTTGTACACATATTTCTTTAATCCATGTGAGCATCTTTTCTCCCTTTAATGAAACTGTGAGTAGTAAAATAGTTGTTTGGGGTGGAGCAGAGCCCACGGGTGAAGTCTGTTATCAGATGAAGGACGCCAAGCGTCAGAAGCCGCGTACACGCTTTCTCATGCATTTCTCTCACACTCATCAGTCGCTTTTTCCCCACATGCTCATTATGCACATTTTGCAAATTTCTCACAACCCCACCATGAATTCTTTAAAGCACCACATAAATGGGCTGCAGTTTCATGCTCATTTCTCAGCAGTTTTTAATGCAACTTGTTTTTTAAAAACGTATAAAAACTTAATTAATCTTTGGTAATTAAATTGCATGTTTGCAGACGTTGTCTACATTTAATTAGTTTCGCCAAATCAAACCTTTCTTCTCCAGATGATCTGCTTTAAACTGAAGTTTCTGTCATCATCTACTCGCCTCATGTGACTCACCTCATTTGACACTTTCTGTGGAACACAAAGTGAGTTTTTATCAAATTGCCAAGGCTGCACTTTTTCACACAATAACAACAACAAAAGAGCAAGATCACATGATGTAATAAAGCTTGTTTTCAGTGATGGGTAGTAACTGATTCCATGTAATCTGGATTGCATAATCGGATTCTTAAAAATTAAGTACTTGTCATTAGCTTTTACTATATTTATAAATGTTGTGTAAGTAAAACTGCAAACCATGCTTCTGCGTCTTAGGGAAAATTACATATCTTAAAGAAAAAGTTCACTTCCAAAACAAAAATTTACAGATAATTTACTCACCCCCTTGTCATTCAAGATGTTCATGTCTTTCTTTCATCAGACAGAAAGAATTTTTTTTTTTTTGAGTAAAACATTTCAAGATTTCTCTCCATATAGTGGACTTCTATGGTGCCCCCGAGTTTAAACTTCCAAAATGCAGTTTAAATGCAGCTTTAAAGGGCTCTAAAGCTGAGAAAGAAGGGTCTAATCAAGCAATTTATATATTTTTTTAATCTCAAATGTTTGTCTTGTCTAGCTCTGCGTGAACTTGCGTATTCTGGTTCAACACAGTTAGGGTAGGTTTAAAAACTCCCAACTTATAGTTTTTACAAAGTAAACGTGCAAAGAAGATCAAACACCTTTTACAAATTTAGAGCCCTTTGAAGCTGCATTTAAACTGCATTTTGGGAGTTTAAATTTGCGAGCACCATAGAAGTCCACTATATGGAGAGAAATCCTGAAATGTTCCTCAAAAAAAAAAACTTTTTTTTTTTTTTACAACTGAAGAAAGAAAGACATGAACATCTTGGATGACAAGGGGGTGAGTAAATTATCTGTAAATTGTTGTTCTGGAAGTGAACAACTTCTTTAAGCAATTTTAACCTCTTTAAATTCTTTAACCAGAGCTGGGTAGATTACTTACAAATTACTGTTACTGATTCCAAATTACATTGCAAAAATTGTATTTTGTAAATTTTAAAATCAATCAAAATTAAAAATAAATAAATAAACTGACTAAAAAAATGAAATATTTTATTTGTTTAACTGCATGTCATTTGACCATAACCAACGTCAGACAACCAATGAACGTGATACTTAATTATTAAAATATTTATTTTAAAATCTCAGGGGTACTTCAAGTAAATACGTGACCCTGGACCACAAAACCAGTCATAAGGGTCCATTTTTTTAAATTGAGGTTTATACATCATCTGAAAGCTGAACAAATAAGCTTTCCATTTATGTATGGTTTGTGGAGAATATTTGACCAATATACAACTATTTGAAAATCTGGAATCCGAGGGTGCAAATAAAAATCTAAATATTGAGAAAATCGCCTTTAAAGTTATCCAAACAAAGTACTTAGCCATGCATATTACTAATCGAAAATTAAGTTTTGATATATTTACGGTAGGAAATTTTCGAAATATCTTGTAACATTTTTATACAAATTTTGTGTTTTTAAATTATCATTAATGTTACCCTACCATTCACAAGTTTGAGATCAGGTACATATTTAAGCAGTGATTTTTACTGTGCATTCATGTATTTTACTTTTTACTCCTTATTCTTTGTAGGTGTGTATATGTGACCCTGGACCACAAAACCAGTCCTAAGTAGCATGGGTATATTTGTAGCAATAGCCAAAAATGCATTATCGATTTTTCTTTTATGCTAAAAATCATTAGGATATTAAGCAAAGATCATGTTCCATGAACATATTCAGTGAATTTCCTACCATAAATATATCAAAACTGAATTTTTGATTAGTCATATGCATTGCTAAGAACATTTGGACAACTTTAAAGGCGATTTTCTCTCTCTCTTTTTTTTTTGGACCCTCAAATTCCAGATTTTCAAGTAGTTGTATTTCGGCCAAATATTGTCCTATCCTAACAAACCATACATCAATAGAAAGCTTATTTATTCATATGATGTATAAATCAATTAACCAAAAATCTATCAAAAATTGACCCTTATGACTGGTTATGTGGTCCAGGGTCACATATGTGTGTAAGATGCTTTGTTTTTGTTTTTAGGGTGACTTTTTAACTTTCTGTCAAGGGTCAACCGATGAAAAATAGCCTTTCTGTCTAATTCTGGCACATTTACAGTCATGTTTGTTAATGTGCATTTCCCTGTAAACAAACAAACTAAACTAAATTTATTTATTTATGTAGGTTTACTTTTTATTTACTACTTTTATTCAACAGAGATGCCTATTTTTTCCCCAAATAAATGCTGTTCTAAAAATAGTAAAATAAAAATATTAAACAGCAAAACTGTTTTACTTTGATCATTGATAATAATAAGAAATCTTTCTTGAGCAGCAATTCAGCATATTAAACTGATTTCAGAAGGATCATGTGTTGAAGACTGGTGCTAAAAATTCCGTATTGCATCACAGGAATAAATTACATTTTAATGTATATTCAAATAGAAAAGAGTTATTTTAAATTGCAATAATATTTGACAATTTTATACTGTATTGCAAAATCTCTCTGACCCCAAACTTCTTTTTTGATAGAAAAAAATGGTTTTCATTACTGTAAAGACAAAACTCCGATTGGTTTGAATTCACAGGTGCTGTCATCTGATAGATGCTTATGCGACTGGAAACACTTGTGTTTGTTTTGGTGTATCTACAGCAGGGAGTTGTGCGTAACCGTGAGAGGTACACGATGTGTGTGCGTGCCAGTGTTTACTATCCATATTGACCCAGATGACTCATCCCAGCATCTAACCCCATAATGGCCTTTTAATATAACTCTGACCGGCGCAGGTGTCTTTGAGCACGATAAAACGTGTGTTTGTTGCTAAGTGCACCTCGCAGCTGTTTAACAGTCAATGCCGTTTACAGAGTCAGGGAAGTTTCCCTCTCCCCGCTCGTAATAGAGTCACTTCCCCCGTCCGAAACTCCACTCTCTGTGAATGAGCTCCTCAGTTAGTATGTCACTGTGACACGGCTCTAACCCACACTAAATTCCAGTTCACTTATCTCAACCGCATTCCCCAGGAAAGGGAACCACGTTCTTCCCTTTTTCAGTCTGCTTTCTGTTCTATAAAGTAGTATTGTTTTATTTTCTATTATGCAAGGCCAAAAACTTTGAATGGAATGCATAACAAAAAACCTCAATGCCACTTTGCAAATGTCTTAATGTCTCCTAATCTTTCGTTTCAGGATTATCACAGTGAACGGTGCAGTGCGATTGCTTACGTGCAAGACGGAGTTGGTTTTGTCACCGTGCTGCTGCAGAAAGTCACCGTAACAATAGCAGCATTCGCAGGTCTCCTACAGGGCATAGCAGAACTTCTGAGGTTCACCTCCCTGTCACCTGTCCTCCCCTCTACAAGTTTATGTAAGACAAACCTGCTGCTACAGGCTTAAAGGAGTGATAAGATATCTTTCTGTATGTCTAAATGCAACACCTCACAGAGATAAGTACAGGTATTTGTTGGAGCTTAGACTATTAAGTGCTTAAAAAGATGCCAGGATATCAAAATGAAGTTGAATTGTTTAAATTAACTTGAATTAAAAGTAAAATTTTCTATAATTAAAATAAAAACATGCTTATTTTTTTGTTTGTGTGTATATATATATATATACAGATTTTGACAGACGGTAGTTAATAAAAAAAAGGTTATTGTGACATTTTAGCTTAAATTTCTGCAGTTGCGAGTTATAAAGTCAGAATTGCGTGATATAAACCTACAATTGCCAGAAATGATCAGAATTGCAAGATAAAAACTTGCAGTTCTGACCTTTTTGCTCAGAATCACAATTAAACTCAAGATTGCGAGAAATAAAGTCAGAATTGTGAGATAAATTTCTGACCTTTTTTCTCAGAATCGTGATATAAACTAAATTGCGAAAAATCTGAATTGCAAATAAGAACACGCAATTATAACCTTTTTTCTCAGAAATGCGTGTTAAAAACTCAAAATTTTGAGAAATAAAGACAGACTTGCACAGTAAAAACTCACTATTACGAGAAATTGTCAGGATTGCAGATAAAAACTCGCAATTCTGACCTTTTTCTCAGAATCGCGCGATATAAACTCTCAATTGAGGGAAGCAAAGTCAGAATTGCTAGATAACTTGCAGTTCTGACCTTTTTTCTCAGAATCGCAATATAAATTCAAAATTGCGAGAAATAGTCAGAATTGAGATAAAAACTCGCAATTCTGACCTTTTTTTCCCCAAAATCACGTGATATACACTGACAATTGCGCAAAAGAAAGTCACAATTGCAGATAAAAACTCGCAATTCTGACCTTTTTCTCAGAATCGTGCGATATAAACTCTCAATTGAGGGAAATAAAGTCAGAATTGCTAGATAACTTGCAGTTCTGACCTTTTTTCTCAGAATCACAATATGAATTCAAAATTGTGAGAAATAGTCAGAATTGAGATGAAAACTCGCAATTCTGACCTTTTTTTCCTCAAAATCACGTGATATAAACTGACAATTGCGAGAAATAAAGTCAAAATTGTGAGATAAAAACTCGCAGTTCTGACTTTTTTTCTCAGAATCTCGTGATATAAATTCTCAATTGCGAGAAATAAAGTCAGAATTGCAGATAAAGCACGCCAATCTGACAGATTTTCTCAGAACAAAAACAGAATTTCAGATAAAAACTCGCAATTCTGACCTTTTTTTCTCAGAATTGCGCGATATAAACTTCTTGAGCATTAAAGTCAGAATTGCACAGTAAAAACTCACAATTCTTTCCTTTTCTTATAATCATGTGATATAAACTCACAATTGCAAGAAATAAAGTCAGAATTGCAGATAAAACCTCAAAATTCTGACCTTTTTTCAGAACTGCATGATATAAACTGACTTTTGCTAAAAACTTGCAAATCTGACCTTTTTTCTCAGAATTGCGTAATATAAACTCATAATTGAGAGAAATAAAGTCACAGTTTGCGAGATAAACATTTTTTATTCTCAGAATTGTGAGGTACGAACTTGCAATTGTGAGTTACAGTCCAAGGGGGGAACAAAAGACTGTTTATTTCACGCAATTCTGAGAAAACGAAGTCAGATTTGCGAGTTTATATCACAAAATTCTTGAGAAAAGTCAGAATTGTAAGATAAAAAGTTGCAATTACCATGTTTTAGTTTTGATTCAGTGACAAAAACAGTACAATTTAATTTAATCAAGTTTTATTTTATTTTAATTTATTTTATTTGATCTTTTAGCTTCCAGGTAGGTCATCTGCTGAATCTAGTGTTCCTATGTGGCAAAGTAAACTTTTAGGAGATACACACATTAAAATACCCATTTCTTAAAGTTTTCTTCATCTTCAAAAATCTTGATGACTCATCCTGCACTACACAGATTTTCGCCCAATCAGATATTCTCTAAAATAAGACTGCCCCTCCCCCTGCACACCAACTAGAAAGTACCAAAACATGGTTTGTGGCTGTGAGGTAATGACCATATAATAGGAAATACACTGACATAGGAGAAAATAACTTTTTTGTTGAGTCTTTATCCATTTTTTTGTGAATTTTAGGGTTGAAAGAATCAACGCAATGACATTTACTGGCATCTTTACAAAGATTACACATGCTTTTCCCATAATAGTGAGTAACAGTGAGTGATGTACTAGAGATTTAAGGAGGTTTTATTCTGGACACTGTATCATTACGAAGCATTCCCTGCAGACATTAGGGAGGAGAGTGATTAGATAGGGAAATGATTGGTCCATGAATCAGCTAACGCTTTCTTTTGGAAACTGTCTGGGATCTTTGTTCTCTTAAGGTTAGTTTTGACCAGACTTCCTTCTTTTAAACATATAAACTCTTTTCTTAATGAATCAAAGGCAGAATAAGCCACCATTGACAGGGGTTGTAAGAAAAAATGAGAAAGACAGGGGCGTTTATGTCTATGATGGACTCTTCTCAGGGTGATTATATTAAGCTCTGCTTCATCGCTATTAACTACAAGAAATACAAAAGTGCAACAGCATTCGCAAACCAGTTTTACTTTTCTAGTAATGATGCATATTCAGCAAGACAAATGTTGGGTGGGACTTTATACATCTGGAATTGTTTGGCTCATAGTGGGCGTTCAGTACCAGAATGAGGTCAGGTGATTGAAGAGGAAGGGTTCAAATACAAGAAGGCTTAGATGATTAGATTTGATGTGAGATTAAGAAGAGATCTTTGCACTGTTATTATGCCAAATACTATAGTTACCACATTGTTTTGGATTAACAATATGGATCACTTTCAAGTGTCTAATGTGTTAGTTCACTTCCAAAATAAAAATTTCTGGATAATTTACTCACCCCCATGTCATCCAAGATATTTAAGTCTTTCTTCAGTCGGAAAGAAATTAAGGTTTTTGAGGAAAACATTCCAAGATTTTTCTCCATATGGTGGACTTCAATGGTGGAAGGGTCTTATCTAGCGAAACAATCCGTCAATCCGTGTACTTTGGCAAAGTCAGTGGAAGGCAAGCCTGCAACCTTTAGCCAAAAAAGCGTAACGGCCAAAGCTAACGCTTCCGGTTTGGGAAAGGAAACCATTTTCTTTGAATGGATGTCAATGGGGGAGAGGCTTCACTACACTAAATAAACGGCTTTTTAGAGGAAACAGCTTAATGAATCAACTACCTATTGACTAAAGAATCGTATGATATAAACTCACAATTGTGAGAAATAAAGTCAGAATTACAGATAGAAACTCGCAATTCTGACCTTTTTTTCTCAGAATCGTGTGATATAAACTCAATTGCGAAAAAAAAAAATTAGTCAGAATTGCAGATAAAAACTTGCAATTCTGACCTTTTTTCTGAGAACCACATGATATAAACTCTCAACTGCGAAAAATAGTCAGAGTTGCAGATAAAAATTTGCGGTTCTGGCCTTTTTTCTCAGAATCACTATATAATTTAAAAATTGCTAGAAATAGTTAGAATTGAGATAAAAACTCGCAATTCTGACCTTTTTTTCTCAAAATTGTGTGATATAAACTCAAAATTGTGAGAAATAAATTCAGAATTGCAGATACAACCTCGCAATCCGTGTGCTTTGGCAATGTCAGTAGAAGGCAAGCCTGCAACCTTTATCCAAAAAAGCGTAACGGCTAAAGCTAACGCTTCCGGTTTGGGAAAGGAAACCATTTTTTTTTTTTTTTTTTTGAATGGATGTCAATGGGGGAGAGGCTTTACTACACTGTATAAACAGCTTTTTAGAGGAAACAGCTTATCATTTAATGAATCAACTACCTATTGGCTAATTTTCAACGTGTTTTACACTAAGCAATACTTGATTGAACTATTTTTATAGTTTATTTATTTTCCTATGGTATCCGTAAACTGCGATTGGGTGTCAGACAACTGTCAACTAAAATTCTCAAGGCTGTAATGTGATTGGTTATCAAGGCACACATATGATCCAAGTTGACCATTATGCTTTCTCAAATAGTAAGTAATACAGACCATCTCATCTCCCAGTAGTAAGAAAATCTCTGACTTTGGTTCAAAAAGTTAGGGTAGGGCGAAAAACTCCCATTTCATTTTCTCCTTCAACTTTAAAATCATTCAACGTTGTTTTACCATTTTTCTGTAAAGGCCATTTGACTTTGTATGTATGTTTGCTTTGTAAACACTGGGTCTATGTCACATGTGAGTGATTACATAATGCATGTGGTGGCGCTAGTGCAAGACGAGCATTTGTGGTTGGAAAATTGTATTATTATTATTTTTTTTTAGAAAATGACCGATCATTTTGCTAGATAAGACACTTTATTCCTCGGCTGGGATCGTGTAGAGCCCTTCGAAGCTGCACTGAAACTGCATTTTGGACCTTCAACCCATTGACCACTATTGAAGTCCACTATATGGAGAAAAATCCTGAAATGTTTTCCTCAAAAACCATGATTTATTTTTGAATGAAGAAAGAAAGACATGAACATCTTGGATGACATTGGGTTGTGTAAATCAGGAAATTTTTATTCACAGCAATACTGTTTTAACATTAACTGTAATAACTTTGGTATTTTTGTTGCCAAAGCGGTTAGCACAGGAAAATATTAGCTTAGTTGGATACATTTAGTCCTGGTTTGCCTAGTGTTTACATTGTACTGACACCTATTCAAAACTGTAATGCACAATGTAGCTCCTATAAGGAGAAGAACTAGGTATGCTTGAGCATTTTTGTCTATGGGGTCGTGTTTTGTGACATCACGTCCTGTTTATGGTTTGTTTAGATGTCTTTGGTACATGTTGTGTTCATATTTCAATTGAAACAACCCAAGAGTGCATTTGGAAATGGACTAAGGGTGTGTTCACACTTGTAGTTCGGTTTGTTTGGTTCAGTTGGTCAAGACCAAAAAGGAAAATTATACATTTGGTCCTGGCAAAGTGATACGTTCACAATCTGATTGGTCGGGTTGAATGATGTATATTTTGTGACGGAATTCACTGAGCCAAACAAAAGGAAAAGGTGCGTTCGACTGATCGGTCTGCAAGTCGAATACACCTAATGCCGCCTGCTTGGTTTGTTTAGAAGTATTTGGTCAGTGTTGCATTCATATTTCATTCAAACCGCACCAGAGTTCATTTGAAAGCAGACCGAGAACCATCTTTTTAGCGGCCTTTGTCCACTCGTTTGTTGCGGACCAGGGTTCGGATGGCAGCGTTTACACTTACTCAAATGAACCACACCAGAGTTCGTTTTAATATAACCAAACATGACAAGTGTGAACACACCCTAAGATTTACCTTATAATAGTGTTCACACTTATTTAAATGAACCACTCTAATAAAGCAACCTCATCTGAGGTTTTTATAATCAAACCAAAGCTGCCAAGTATAAACACACCCTAAGTGCAATGCTGGTTGCCTTCAGTGATTTTGCTGAATCATGTCAACTCTTGACTGATGTTGTGCAAGCTTGCTCTCAAGTTACTTTGAAGAATTTGTACACCTGTCAAGGTATGTAGTACTTGGAGCTTTGCTTTACCATGTTGAAATCCATTGCACAGAATTGTACAGATTTTATTCCAAACAAGCACAGAACTTCTATAAAATGTCATCAGATTCCATCTGGATCTTTTCTCAAGCACATACTCCAGATATCTGTTAAGTGTAGCGAACAGTGGGCTTTGATGGCTTGTTCTTGCCTCCTATCAACTCAGTGGACACGCTGTTCCCTCCATACTTGAAGCGGCCAGAAATTGTCCTTTCAACACTAATGTAAGACCATATAAGACAAAAGCACAAAGTGTTTCTGGTTTTCATGTACCCTTTGTATCATGCCAAACTCTGGGACTTTCTGGAACTGGGGGGATAGCGTGACACAAAACAATTGTGTGACTGAATAGTTATTCACCTGAGAACAAGGAGCACTGTGAACTTGAACCACATAACACCCTGGTGGTTAAAACAGTCCCGTGCTGGAGAGAGATATGTGTGTTACAGTCTATGGTGTGAATGCATACAGATGCGGGTCCACACACACATACACACACACACAATATGAGATGTGTGTGTGCTCATTTTAAAGTGCCTCTGTGCCATTTTAAATGTCACTGCTTACACAAGCTCTCTACACCTCATTCAATTACTTCATGCTTACTCCTAAGTGAAACATATGTTAATATAGAGAAACACTGCTAGACTAAATATATAGTATATTATAGCATGTATACAGTATATTTACAGTTGCGGTGTTTCTGTGTAAACCTGTTTCACTTGTAATTAGGCATAAAACAATACATTAAATTTTAATATATGTTGAAGGCTGCATTTATTTGATTAAAAAATGCATTAAAACAGTAACATTGTGAAATATCTATAATTAAATGTATATTAAAATGTAATTTATTGCTCTGACGTTAGGCTGAATTTTCAGCAGCATTACTTTTTAGTCTTCAGTGTCACATGATCCTTCAGAAATCATTCTAATATGCTGATTTGCTGTTCAAGAAACATTTATTATTATTATCAGTATTACAACTAGTTGTGCTTATTATTTTTTCGATGTGGAAATTTCAAATGAACAAAATTTATTTGACCCATTTAATCCATCCTTGCTGAAAATAGAAGTATATCTTAAAAGTACACTAAAGTTTTTGAACAGTACGCTTTTTATTGTTAATGTCTCTTCTGCACACCAAGCCTGCATTTATTTGATCCAAAGTACAGCAGAAACAGTCAATTTTGAAATATTTTTACCATTAAAATAACAGTTTTCTAATTGAATACATATTAAATTGTATTTTATTCCTGTGATCAAAGCTACATTTTTTAGCATCATGTCACATGATCCTTCAGAAATCATTCTAATATGCTGAATTGCTGTTCAGGAAACATTATTAATATTATTATTATTATTATTATTATTATTTAAAACAGTTAAGTACATGTTTTTCAGGATTCTTAGATGAATAGAAAGTTTCAGAGATCAGAATTTGTCTGAAATAAAAATCTTTTGTAACATTATACACTACCAATCGAAAGCGTATTTAGTAAAGTTTTTTTGTCTTTTAGGGAAAGAAATTATAGAAATTAGTAGTTTTATTTAGCAAGGATGCTTTAAATTGATCAAAAGTGATAATTAAGACATTTCTAATGTTACAAAAGATTTCTATTTCAGAATGCTGTTCATCTGAACTTTCTTTTCATCAAAGAAACCTGAAAAAACCTTCCTCGCTGTTTTTAACATAATAATAATAGTAATAAATGTTTTTTTTTTGAGCAGCAAATCAGAATATTAGAACAATTTTTGAAGGATCATGTGAATGGAGTAATGATGCTATAAATTCCGCTTTGAAATCACATCAATACATGTTAAAAATTAAAAATAGTTGAAAAATGAAAATAGTTATTTAAAATTGTAAAATATTTTAAAACTTTACTATTTTGAATCAAATAAATGCAGGCTTGGTGAGCAGAAGAGACTTCTTTAAAAAGTATTACAAATCTTACTGTTCAAAAACTTTTGACTGGTAGTGTATTTCATCCTATTTTAAGTTTATTTAAAGCGGCTGTTTCGGCTATTATACGTTATGCTGTGTGATCAGCTGAACTCTTCACAATCACTTCCAAGGTGCAGAAAACTGAATTGATATGTAAATGTGGGCAGGTCATATGTTAACAAGCTCATTCTTGTGATGTAATGATCATGATGTGTAAATGAGTTTCTGTGAATAATGATTCAAATTTTGGTCTTTTTCTTTTACAGAACTACTGAATTCCTTCATGGACTACTGATGTAACTTTTATAGCGTTTTTGGCCATTTTGGACCTTTTAGTTTTGATAACGCCTATGTAAAAAGAGTGGCAGAAAGATGAGCCCATTTCTGCTGTTACATACTGTCTTGGTCTAGTGTGTTGGTCTGAATCGGGGGAGATGCATCAGAGGGATCCCCGGAGCCCAGTCCAAACATCTGTCTGTTTCACCTCTGTGTCACTTGAGTGAGTATGTAAATGATCATTCCATGTTCTCACCTCTTTAACACACTGGTGATCAGTCACATCTGTTTAGACTGTAGGCCGTGATGCACGACTGTAACAGACGGACATTATCATCATTACTCAGAGAAATTATTTAGCAGCGCTAACAGCACTTGCATTAAAGGAGCATGAATTATCAATAATTGAATAATACTTTACAGTGCTAAATACTCTCCTCCTTTTCTCTCTCCTCCTCGAAATGTGTTGGAATGTGGAATCTGATCAAACTTGCTGCGAGCGTGGAAGAAACAGAAAGTTCATACATGATAAGAACTTGCCCTAGAGCAAAGGCCAGACTCCCCTTTTTTACTAGAGCAGCTGTTTTACAGAGAACCTGCAGTAAAACTAGCACAAAACTATCTGTAATCCCTCCCCTCCCGAATTCAGAAAGCAGTTTAGGAATTATACAATGTCTTGGGGGAAGTCGATTTGCCTAAAAGAGTTTCCAAAGGTAATTTCAACCTGTGATTGGTTTGAAGATCTCACACACACCCTAGCACCTCTAGCACAAGTGTCAACTATAAAAACAAACTGTATTGAAGTGATATAATGACATTGATTACATAAGCAGTAGATTAGAACAACATACTGTTTGTGGTGACTTTTTTTGTTGTTGTTTTAACATGGTTGAAATAGTTCCTAATGTAATATGTAAAACAGAATTTTTGCATTTTAGAATTTGTATGTGCAGATGCAGTTTTGCAGTTGGCCTGAAAATGTTCCAAATATTTCTAATCCATAGCTAAGATGTTTTTAATGCTTCACCTTTAAAAGTGCTAGGGTGTGAAGTGGTGACTAAGGTGTTTAAATGGTATTTAGGGCACTGGGTGATTTGCATAGCAGTTAAGGTATTCTGAAGTTACACAGGATGTTGCTAGGGAGTTCTAAATGGTTTGAAATGTGTTGTTAAGGTTTAAGGTGGTTGTTGTGGTGTTCAGAGTGGTTTGTAGGGTGGTCCTAGGGTGTGAGGTGGTTGCTAAGGTGTTTAGAATGGTTTGTAGTTAGGGTTGGGTATCGTTTGAATTTTATTGATTTCGATTCCGATTCCACTTATCGATTCCGATTCTTTTCGATTCCCAGTTTCGATTTCAATTTAGTAAAAAAACAACAACAACAAACACAAAAGACAAACATTAATATATTAAACATGTTTATTTTCAGTGCTAGCTTGCAACATATGATTTTATTACAGGGGTTCTCAACCTTTTTTATATCAGGGCCCCCTTCTTCTCGGGTCAATTTGGCAAGGCCCCCCTATGCCTGACATTTCCTCTAAAGGTGTTTATTTTTAAACCTTTTTTATTAACCTAAACATTTGTTTTGCCTTTTTATTTTTCTCCTGCATGTTATAAAAAAATTCAAACAAACTTTAAATTAAAGCTATACTTTTGAATTTAAAAGAAAACCCTCTGCTCTAACTTTTTAACATGAATATACATATACAGATTTAAAGCACCTAAATTATTTAATTCAGACATTCTTCACAACTATAGATAGAGTACTCTTTCTTAAGTGACTGAATATCTACTGTTTGCATTTATTATAAAATAAACATATAAATGAAAAATACAGTAAATACATCGTAAATCTGTTTATGCTGGTGCTCATATGTGCATAAACACCACTGACCCTTACAAGATCCACCTCTATGGGTAAGCATTCATTATAAAAAAACTCACAGGACATTCATTTTGAAAACTTTGCAAATATTTTGAAATTTCACGCAAAAATACTATGGATCAGAGTCCCGAAAGCATGAATAGTTTGTGAATCAACAGCGGACTTATGCGTGCCTAATGTACGACTCTGATATACAAGAAGGAATACATTAGGCACGCGCAAGTTCGTTACTATTACTCTGGTCATCTTTGCCTTTACATTACCGGGAGGGTTCGTTTCATGCAGCCAAGAGATGAGGTAGATACCTGTCTTCCCGCGGGGGTATAAGTTACTTTTATGTGGGCTTTTGTGGGACGAAATAACATATATTCCTTCTGGAGCGGGCGGACGCAGGACTAAAATCCGTCCCTTGCAGATCTCTAAGATGAAGTTTGCGTGCAGCGGTAGATTTGTAGAAGCGTAGAGGCACTTTTAAACGCTTACCGCAATCCATCTTTTCGACTGATGTTTACATTACCACGTAAGGTCCTGGCAGATCACTAGATGAAAAAATGCACCCAGGAATCGAAACGAGGAATTGAAATTTTAATTTTATAACAAGTATCCGATTCTTTATCTTAAGCATCCGATTCCAGAATCAGAATCGATTTTCGATTCCCAACCCTATTTGTAGTGTGTTCTTATTGGTATGCAGGATGTTCATACTAGTGTGTTCTGCATGGTTTCTGTGTGTTCTTCACTGTTTCAAAGGTGTTCCAAATGGAATTTAGAGGTTGCTAGAGTGTGATATGGTTGCTATGGTGTTCTGAATGGTTGGTTAGTTGCTGCTAGGGTGTAAGTTGGATGCCAAGGTGTTCAAGGTGTGAGCTGGTTGGAAGGGTGTTCTGAATGGTATGTTCTACGTGGTTAAAAAGGTGTTCTAAATGTTTGTAGGGTGTTGCTATGGTATTTGGAATGGTTTGTAGGGTGTTCTAAACGATTTGTAGTGTGTTCTTATTGGCATATAGGGTGTTGCTAGCATGTTCTCCATGGTTTCTGTGTTCTACGCTGTAAAATGTGTTCCGAATGGTGTTCCATTGCTAGGGTGTGACATGGTTGCTAAGGTGTTCTGAATGGTTTGTTGGGTGTTGCTAAGGTGTGAGGTGGATGCTGTGGTGTTCAGAATGGTTTGTAGGGTGTGAGCTGGTTGGAAGGGTGTTCTGAATGGAATGTAGGACATTGTTAGGGTGTTCTATGTGATTGATAAAGTGTTCTAAATGGTTTGTAGGGTGTTGTTAGGGTGTGAGGTGCTTGCCGTGGTGTCCAGAATGGTTTGAAGGCTGTTGCTAGGCTGTAAGGTGGTTGTTACCCTGTTCTGAATGGTTTCTAGGGTGTTGCCAAGGTGTTCTAAATGGTTTGTAGTGTGTTCTTTTTTTATTATTTATTTATTACATTTTCACAACATAATTTACTTTGTAGTGTGTTCTTATTGGTATGTAGGATGTTGATAACTCGTTTAGTGTGGTTTCTGTGTTTCAAAGATGTTCCAAATGGAAGATGCTCTAAATGTTTGTAGGGTGTTGCTATGGTGTTCTAAATAATTTGTAGTGTCTTCTTATTGTTATGTAGGGTGTTGCTAGCGTGTTCTCCATGATTTCTGTGTGTTCTACGCTGTTTCAAATGTGTTCCAAATGGAATGTAGGGCATTGCCAGGGTGTGACATTATTGCTATTGTGTTCGGAATGGTTTCTGGGGTGTTGCTTAGGTGTTCTGAGTGGTTTGTGTTCTTATTGGTATGTAGGATGTTGATAACTTGTTCAGCATGGTTTCTGTGTTTTTCACTGTTCCAAAGATGTTCCAAATGGAACATAGGGTGTTGCTAGGGTGCAAAATGGTTGCTAAGGTGTTCTAAATGGTTTGTGTAGTGTTGTTTGGTATGACGTGTTTGCTAAGGTGTTCAAAATGGTTTGTAGGTTGTTGCCAGGGTGTGACGTGGTTGCTGTGGTTTTCAGAATGGTTTTGTGGGGTGTAAGGTGTGAGCTGGTTAGAAGGGTTGTCTGAATGGTATGTAGGATGTTGCAAGGGTGTTCTATGTAGTTAATAAGGTGTTCTAAAGGTTTGTAGGGTGTTTCTATGGTATTTGGAATGGTTTGTAGGGTGTTCTTATTGTTATGTAGGGTGTTGCTAATGTGTTTTCCATGGTTTCTTCATGGTTCCACACTGTTTCAAAGGTGTTCCAAATGGAATTTAGGGCATTAGGGTGTGACATGGTTGCTAAGGTGTTCTGAATGGCTTGTTGGTTGCTGCTATGGTGTAAAGTGGATGCCAAGGTGTTCTAAATGGTTTGTAGGGTGTTGCTTGGACGTAAAGTGGTTGGTAAGGTGTTGTGAATGGTTTGTAGGGTGTTGCTAGGGTGTTCTTAATGGTTTGTAGTCTGTTTTTGTTGATATGTAGAATGTTGCTAGCATGTTCTGCATAGTTTCTGTGTGTTCTACACTGTACACTGAGGTGTTCCAAATGGAATGTAGGGAATTTGCTAAGGTGTCTGGAATGGTTTGTCGGGTGTTACCAAGGTGTTCTAAATGGTCTGCAGGCCATTGCTAGGGGGTCTGCATTGTTTCTAAGGTATTCCAAATGGTATTTATGGCATTACTAGGGTGTGAAGTGGTTGCCAAGGTTTTCTGAATGTAGGGTGTTCTGAATGATATGTATGATGTTTCTAGGGTATTTTGAATGCTTGCTAGATTTTGTAAAGTAGGGTGTTCTGAGTTGTTTGTTGAAGTGTTCCAAGTGGTTGCTATGGCATTGTGTAGAGGTTACATAATGATTTAAGTCAAAAGTCATTATCTCTATGATATGCTGATTCTGAGATTCAGAGTAAACCATTTGGATTTTTTATATCCGTTTTTTTATACAAACAGCAAAGCTGAAAGCTAAGCCTGATCTCTTAGAAAAGTAATTTCATGCTTTTCAGCAAACCGCATGATTTGTTGCGTCAAATGACAAGACGTCACAAAAGAGCATGCGTTTTGAATCAGTCTCCGTGTGTTTGCTCTTTGTGATGTTCAGCAGTGAGGTCAGCGGCACAACAGAGATGACGGAGAAGTTCCGGATGGATCATATGAGAAAAGACAGAACCAGCAGAGATCATCCATGACGTGTGCTAACAGATCGGATTTCTCCATCTCCATCGCAGTCAATGCCAAGGTCCTGTAAACAATGTGTTTGTTTCCAGTACAGTTAACCCCACCACCCCACCACCACCCTCCATTAATGTGCATTCTCCATGCCATTAAAAAGTCAGCAGAAGCTCTCATCTGTGTTGATGCATCACACTCCGTGTGGCCCATCCTCGTGCTGACGTCCACAGTCATGAATGTAAACACGGACCAGGCTTAATTTCCAGCGCTCCTACGTCTTTGTTCCGTTCTAAGCGCTTCTGTTTTCCAAAAGGTTGCACGGTTACGTAGGACAGCGAGTGGGCGGGAGGGAAAGGAGATTGGTGGATAACAGGAAAAAGGGGAACTTCTAAATCCGTGTTTGTGTATGTAATTAGACCTGCTATTGTTAGAACAGCGTGCTGGCTCTGTTTATATCCCGTTTGAATAGACGGGCACTTGGAGACAATGTCAAGAGAGGACAAGGAAAAGAGAAATCACAAATGAGATTTCTATTTATAATCTCAGCTGCTTCTGCTGGGTTGCAGTCATATTAAATGGAAAATCAAATCTCCTGCTGCTCAGTTTTTGTCAGGAAAAGATTTTTAAGATCTTGGAACCAATTAATTTTTTAGTTATTCATGATAATTCCTTAGCTTTTCCATATGTTGATGATTGCTTGATAGTTTAATTTAGTTGCATTGAGAAAGAGCAATTTATAGTGTAATGCTGTAGAGCCGTGTCAATTATAATGTCTATTTAAAATGAAAAATCTTTTGCCAATTTTAAATTCCATTATTTTGAATTTCCATAGTTCTTACAAATTGGATTAATTTTCATTAAAATGTTTTTTAATTTCCATAAATTTTACTGAAAATTGCATAATTTTTTATTTAAATTACATATAAAAAGCATGTTTTTTAATTGCATAACTATAGACTTTTACAGATTCTTATTTTTAACATCCATTTTAGAGAAAATTAATGCTTTTATTTAGCAAAGTCATTAAACTGATCAAAAGTAAAATGATATTACAAAAGATTTTTATTTATAAGTGCTGTTTTTTTACTTTTTAATCAATGAATAAAAATATTTTTTAATTGCTTTTAATTTTAATTTCTGTGAATTTAGCAGATTTTATATGTGTAAATTACATTTAAAAAGAATGTTTTTCAATAGCATGACTGTAGACTTTTACAGATTCTTATTATTTTTAAAATCCATTTTAGAGAAAATTATTTTATTTAGCGAAGACATTAAACTGATCAAAAGTGACAGTAAAGTTATATCACAAAAGATTTTTATTTAGAATAAATGCAGTTTTTTTGTCCCTTTTTATTCATCAAACAATGAATAGAAGAAATGCGCCATAAATTTTACAGAATATATTAATTTTAAAATATTTGTTTTATTGCCTGGTTTTAATTTCTGTGAATTTTGCAGATTTTATATGTATAAATTACATTTAAAAAGCATATTTTTAATAGCATAACTGTAGACTTTTACAGATTCTTATTATTTTTAAAATCCATTTAAAAAAAATTAAATCTTTTATTTAGCGAATAGATTAAACTGTTCAAAAGTGACAGTAAAGTTATAATATTACAAAAGATTTTTATTTAGTATAAGTGCTGTTTGCTTTTACTTTTTATTTATCAAACAATGAATAGAAGAAATGTGCCATTAATTTTACAGGATGTATTCATTTTAAAATATTGCCTGGTTTTAATTTCTGTGATTTTATATTTGTAAATTACATTTGAAAAGCATGTTTTTCAATTGCATTACTGTAGACTTGAACAAATTCTTATTTTTAAAATCTATTTTAGAGAAAGTTAATGTTTTTATTTATCAAAAGTGACAGGAAAGTTAAAATATTACAGAATGTATTATTCTAAAATAATTTTTAATCGCCTGGTTTATTTATCAAGCAAATAATAGATGTAATGTACCATGAATTTTATAGAATGTTTTTATTTTAAACTAAATTTTTTAATACATTTTTTTTTTCTGTAAATTTTGCAGATTTTATATTTGTAAATTACATGATTTTAACTTCAATGACTTTTATTGTATATGTAACTTAATTACATTAATCTTAAGCTTTTTAAATTGCATTCCTTATGCGATCATATTTATTTTTGAAACCATTAATGTTTTTAAATTGCATAATTTTAATTTCTGTGACTTTTACACATTTTATTATTCTTTTTTTAACTGCATGATTTTAATTTATGATATATGTCACATATTTCTTATCTAGAGTTTCAGAAAACACCTCAGCAATGTCAAATTTTTCTACCGTATAGATCTCATTATTATTAATCTCATTAATTTCATCCAGTTCCTTAAAAATTGATGTTGTATCTGTCTGTATTTCTCATAAGGTATTTTAGGAGAAACATCTGTTGATACAGTAAAACACATCTGAGAACCTCCATTATGTGCAAAAAGAGCCAATGTTCAGGAACTCTCTGTGCTCCTTCCACAAGCTTGGAACAGAGGTGGATAGCTGGAAGTTAAGCTCTCCAGTGACATGCCCAGTGTGTCAGGCTGGCATGTGAGCCTGGCTCATGCTCGTCTCATCTTATGACCCTGCCATAAACTTTCGCCCGAATCCAAACATTACTCCTCTGACACTTAGAGCGTTAGCATCTGTGTCACACCGCATTTCATCTCACACTAGTCATCAGATGACAACTTCTGAACTGTAAGAACAGACACACACGTGCGATCCTGGGACTGTGAAAATAAATTGGCTAAAACAACTGTTTTGACTGTTCACTTGCTAGATTTTCTCAACTTAAATCGACAGTTCAAAACCACTATGGTTTCCTTTTTTCTCTTTTGCAGAACACAAAAGATATTTTGTCTGAGGTCCAAACAACATTGGACGCCACTGACTTTCATTTATAAGGTCGAATGGGTTTGAAACAACACGAGGGTGAGTAAATAATGATAGAATTATTTTTATTTTTTTTAAATGAAGTGTCTCTTTACGGCCTGCTCACACCAAGAACAAACATAGTTGTTATGTTTAAATGTGAGTTTTGTGAATGCAGTTGTTTTCGTTTTACTCCTTTTGTGCATGATTCGTTTTGCTTTTCCTCTTTATTCTTGTAATTTTGTCTTTATTCTCAAAATTATTCGACTTTATTCTCATCTTTTCATCTTTAATTCTCGTAATTACGACTTTATTCTTGAGATATTTCGACCTTATTCTTGTAATTTCAACTTTATTTTCAAAATTTCAACTTTATTCTTGAAACATTTTGACTTCATTCTCAAAACATTTCAACTTTATTCTTGTAATTTCGGGTTTATTCTGGAATATTTCGTCTTTATTCGCGTCTTTATTTTCGTCATTTCGACTTTATTCTTGAAATATTTTGACTTTATTCTCGTCATTTTGTCTTTATTCTCATAATTTCGTCTTTATTCTCAAAATTATTCGACTTTATTCTCGTCATTTCATCTTTATACTCGTAATTTCGACTTTATTCTCGAAATATTTCGACCTTATTCTCATCATTTCAACTTTATTCTCAAAATTTCGACTTTATTCTCAAACATTTTTAATTAATTCTCAAAACATTCAAACTTTATTGTCGTAATTTCGACTTTATTCTCGAACTATTTTTAATTTATTCCCGTCATTTTATCTTTATTCTCGTAATTTCAACTTTATTCTCGAAATATTTTAACTTTTCCCGTCATTTTATCTTTATTCTTGAAATATTTCATTTTTATTCACGTCCTTTCATCTTTATTGTCGTAATTTCGACTTTATTCTCTAAATTATTCGACTTTATTCTCGTCATTTCATCTTTATTCACATTATTCTAAATATTTTGACTTTATTCTTATAATTGCAACTTAATTCTCGAAATATTTCGACCTTATTCTCGTCATTTCAACTTTATTCTCGTCATTTCAACTTTATTCTCGTCATTTCAACTTTATTCTCGTCATTTCAACTTTATTCTCGTCATTTCAACTTTATTCTCCAACATTTTGACTTCATTCTCAAAATATTTTGACTTTATTCTTGTAATTTTGAGTTTATTCTTGAAATATTTTGACTTAATTCACGTCATTTTGTCTTTATTTTTTATTTCTAAATATTTCGTCCTTATTCTCGTAATTTCAACTTTATTCTCAAAATTTCAACTTTATTCTTGAAACATTTTGACTTCATTCTCAAAACATTTCAACTTTATTCTTGTAATTTCGGGTTTATTCTGGAATATTTCATTTTTATTCGTGTCTTTATTTTCGTCATTTTGACTTTATTCTCAAAATATTTTGACTTTATTCTCGTCATTTCGTCTTTATTCTCATAATTTCGTCTTTATTCTCAAAATTATTCGACTTTATTCTCGTAATTTCGACTTTATTCTCGAAATATTTCGACCTTATTCTCATCATTTCAACTTTATTCTCAAAATTTCGACTTTATTCTCAAACATTTTTAATTAATTCTCAAAACATTCAAACTTTATTGTCGTAATTTCGACTTTATTCTTGAAATATTTTTAATTTATTCCCGTCATTTTATCTTTATTCTCGTAATTTCAACTTTATTCTCGAAATATTTTAACTTTTCCCGTCATTTTATCTTTATTCTTGAAATATTTCATTTTTATTCGCGTCCTTTCATCTTTATTGTCATAATTTCGACTTTATTCTCTAAATTATTCAACTTTATTCTCGTCATTTCATCTTTATTCACATTATTCTAAATATTTTGACTTTATTCTTATAATTGCAACTTTATTCTCGAAATATTTCGACCTTATTCTCGTCATTTCAACTTTATTCTCAAAATTTCAACTTTATTTTCAAACATTTTGACTTCATTCTCAAAACATTTTGACTTTATTCTTGTAATTTTGAGTTTATTCTTGAAATATTTTGACTTAATTCACGTCATTTTGTCTTTATTGTCATAATTTCGACTTTATTCTCGCAATATTTCGACCTTATTCTCGCAATTTTTACTTTATTCTCAAAATATTTTGACTTTTTTCTCTTCATTTTATCTTTATTTTTTATTTCTAAATATTTCGACCTTATTCTCATAATTTCGACTTTATTCTCTGTGATTACATCAAAATCTATTGACATCAAACAACTTAGAGCTGTTTAATCTAACATAGCCACTAGCCAATTAAAATGTACTATAGAGAGTTTGTGGTATGATTTATATGATGGTGTTTTAGTGCCACAAAAAAAAATCACTCAAAATATTTCAAGAATTAAGTTGCAATTACAAGAATAAAGTCAAAATATTTAGAATAATGTGAATATTTTTCACGCTCTCTTGAATTAATTGGCTAAAGCAACTGTTTTGACTGCTCACTCACTTGCTAGATTTTCTCTTAAATTTTATTTTATCTTAAAGTGACAGTTCACACACACAAAATATTCATGATTTCCTTTTTTCTCTTTTGCAGAACACAAAAGAAGATATTTTGACTGAGGTCCAAACAACATTGGATGCCACTGACTTTCATTTATAAGGTCGAACGGGTTTGAATCAACATGAGGGTGAGTAGATAATGACAGAATTAATTTTTTTTAGGTGAAATGTCCCTTTAAGGCCTGCTCACACCAAGAACAAACATATTTATTATGCATAAATGTGATTTTTGTGAATTTAGTCATTTTTCGTTTCAGTCTTTTTATGCATAATTCGTTTAGCTTTTTCTCTTTATTCTCGTCATTTCATCTTTTGATCTTTATTCTTGTAATTTTAACTTTATTCTCGAAACATTTTGACTTCATTCTTGTAATTTCGAGTTTATTCTTAAATATTTCGGTTTTTTTGCGTCATTTCGTCTTTATTGTCATAATTTCAACTTTATTCTCGTAATTTCGTCTTTATTCTCAAAATTATTTGACTTTATTCTCGTCTTTTCATCTTGATTCTCGTAATTTCGACTTTATTCTCGAAATATTTCGACCTTATTCTCGTCATTTCAGCTTTATTCTCGAAACATTTTGACTTCATTCTTAAAACATTTCAACTTTATTCTTGTAATTTCGAGTTTATTCTCTAAATATTTTGACTTTATTCTCGCCATTTCGTCTTTATTCTCCTAATTTATTCTCGAAATATTTCGACCTTTTTCTCGTAATTTTTGACTTTATTCCTGAAATATTTTGACTTTATTCTCGACATTTTATCTTTATTCTCGTCATTTCAACTTTATTCTCGAAACATTTTGACTTCATTCTCAAAACATTTCAACTTTATTCTTGTAATTTCGAGTTTATTCTTAAAATATTTTGACTTTATTCGCATAATTTCATCTTTGTTGTAATTTCGACTTTATTCTCTAAATATTTTGACTTTATTCTCGCCATTTCGTCTTTGTTCTGCTAATTTTGACTTTATTCTCTAAATATTTCGACCTTATTCTCGTAATTTCAACTTTATTCTTGTAATTTCGAGTTTATTCTTAAAATATTTTGACTTTATTCGCATCATTTCATCTTTATTGTTGTAATTTCGACTTTATTTTCTAAATATTTTGACTTTATTCTCGCCATTTTGTCTTTATTCTCGTAATTTTGACTTTATTCTTAAAATATTTTGACTTTATTCTCGTCATTTTATCTTTATTCTCTGTGATTACATCAAAATCTATTGACATCAAACAGCTTAGAGCTGTTTAATCTAACATAGCCACTCAAAATATTTAGAATAATGTGAATAATGTTTTTCATGCTCTTTCGAATAAATTGGCTAAAGCAATGACTGCTCTCCAAACAACATTGGACGCCACTGACTTTTATTTATAAGGTCTTTTTTATAAGGACTTTTATATTTATAACGGGTTTGAATCAACACGAGGGTGAGTAAATAATGACAGAATTTAAATTTTTTAGATGAAGTGTCCCTTTGAGGCCTGCTCACACCAAGAACAAACATACTTGTTATGCCTAAATGTGAGTTTTGTGAATGCAGTCGTTTTTCATTTCACTCCTTTTATGCATGATTCGTTTTGCTTTTCCGCTCTTAGTGCGAACAGGCCTTTATTATTTCGACCCTGCACCAGTATTTAAGCTTCAGTGCTTCATTACCCCCAGTATGTGCTTCCTTTTTCCTTATTCACTCGTATACAACAGAGAAAGCAAGGTCAATACGGCCCTAAGGAACTGAAAATCCCTGGGGAAAGGCATATGGCTCCCACTGGCGCTAATCAATATCTTCAATGCGGCACACCGGCCTGATCAATCGTGCATCGTGAAGCCTTGTATCTTCGAATAAAAGATTTGTATCGCTAACATCTCCAACACCAAAAGCCGCATCTTCCCACCCAGGATCAATAGGAGTTTTCTTAAGCCTTGTGCACACGGTCTGCACTGTTTTCATTGACGTCTGCTGCTCTGATGTATATTTGACTGCTGGGTGTAACTTCTGTCCTTGAGAAGCACCAGTCAACAGTTGGATTTTACTACAAGGAACTTTGACGATGTTAGAGGAACACCCTTTGATTGACAAACATCTCACGCCCTCCTTGAAGGTAACACCTAAGGACTACACATGCTGCACATGCCTAGAAAGATGATGAAGACTCGAGTGAGTCCTTGTAGGCATGTGGCTGTGGATGTGAATGGTGGGCGGCATGTTGAGTCAGAGAGAGAACAGTAACTAGTGAATAGAACTTCACATTATTATTAATGTGACTCTGAGGATTTGATTTAATCATTAAGTTAGCGTAAAAGTCAACCTAAAACTGAGCCGCTTTCTTTTCCACATAAACCAAGGTTAGAAATGAGCATTTTTATCACCAGAAGTGGCACAAATGCCCATTGTGGTGAATTTGTCTGTTACCTAAGAGTGAAGATCTTACATAATCTATTCAAGGCCTGTCTAGTTATTTTAAGATTTAGTCAGAGCTGTTGCTTGAGTACTGTTGCTTGGAACAAAAGACTCTTGAACAATGATTACATCAAAATCTATTGACATCAAACAGCTTAGAGCTGTTTAATCTAATATAACCACTAGCCAATTAAAATGTACTTTAGAGAGTTTGTGGTATGATTTATATGACGCCGTTTTAGTGCCACGTTAAAAATAAAATAAAAAATCTAAGATTAGGAGATGTCGTAATATTTCGAGAATAATTTATTCTTTAAATTTTGACTTTATTCTCAAAATATTTAGACTTTATTCTCATAATTTTGACTTTATTCTTGTAATTTTAAATTTATTCTCAGAACATTTCAAGTTTATTTTCAAAACATTTTAACTTTATTTTCTAAACATTTCAATTTTATTGTCATAATTTCAACTTTATTCTTGAAATATTTGACCTTATTCTTGAAATATTTAGACTTTATTTTTGTCATTTCGTCTTTATTCTCGTAATTTCGAATTTATTCTTGAAATATTTCAACCTTATTCTTGTAATTTCAACTTTATTCTCAAAATTTTGACTTCATTCTCAAAACATTTAGACTTTATTCTCGTAATTTTGACTTTATTCTCGAAATATTTAAAACCTTATTCTCTTAATTTCGACTTTATTACGGAAATATTTCAACTTTATTCTTGTAATTTCGACTTTATTCCTGTAATTTCACATTTATTCTCAAAACATTTCAAGTTTATTTTCAAAACATTTTAACTTTTATTTTCGAAACATTTTAATTTTACTGTCGTAGTTTCAACTTTATTCTTGAAATATTTCAATTTTATTTTTGTCATTTCGTCTTTATTCTTGAAATATTTTGACCTTATTCTCATAATTTCGACTTTATTCCCGAAATATTAAAACTTTATTCTTGCAATTTCATCTTTATTCTCGTAATTTCATCTTTTTTCTCGTCATTTCGTGTTTATTCTCAAAATATTTAGACTTTGTTCTCATCATTTCATCTTTATTCTCATAATTTCAACTTTATTATTGAAATATTTCGACCTGATTCTCATAATTTCAACTTTATTCTCAAAATTTCAACTTTATTCTCTAAACATTTTTACTTCATTCTCAAAACATTTCAACTTTATTCTCATTATTTCCTTTATTATTGTCATTTTTACTTTATTCTCAAAACATTTAGACTTCATTCTCGTAATTTCGACTTTATTCTCAAAACGTTTAAACTTTATTCTCGTAATTTTTACTTTATTGTCGAAACATTTCGACCTCATGCTCGAAACTTTTTGACTTTATTCTCAAAACATTTAGACTTTATTCTAGTTATTTCAACTTTATTCTCAAAATGTTTACGTTATTCTTAAAACATTTAGACTTCATTCTCAAAACATTTTGACTTTATTCTCGCAACTTCAAATTTATTCTTAAAATATTCTGACTTTATTCTTGTAGTTTCGACTTTATTCTTGATGTATTTCAACTTTATTCTTGTAATATTATCACTTTAATATCATAATCTTAGATTACCCAAACTTTTAAATGTCCAAAGGTTTGGGTTCAGTAAAAAAGCATGTAGAGAGAATTAATGCTTTTAATCAGCAATAGTTGATCAAAGGTGACAGTAATAATTGTATAATGTTACAAAAGATATTTAGAATAAGTTCTTAGAATGATTCCTCAAGGATCATGTGACACTAAAAACTGGAGTAATGATGCTAAAAATTCAGCTTTGCACCACACGATTAAATTACATCTTAAAATATATTAAAATAGAAAACAGTTGTTTTAAATTGTAATAATATTTTACAGTATTGCTGTTTTTACTGTATTATTTCATCAAATTCAGCCTTGATGAGCACAAGATACTTATTTAAAAAAAATCAATCATCTGAATAGCAGTGTGTTTCTAACTTGATTCGATTTTAAATTAGTATAGTCTATTAGCATTAGTCTTGATCTTTTTATGTTTAAAACATCATATGCCAACACAAAGGCCAAAAATGTCCCAGAAAACCAGTTCCAAGGGGCCCTTAATAAAGCAGTTAATTTCAGACAAAGTACTCTAAGGTCTGAACAGAAAATAATAGATCACTGTTTTGCTTTCCTCTTTGTCAAAACAGTCCGAAACTCCAAAACACTCTGAAATTGCATCACTTAATCAGGGCAAAGGGAAAAAACAGTGACCCTGAATCTAGTTCAGGCTTTACATCTGTTTTTCCATTTGGGAGCTGAAACTGTGATTGTCTTCGGTGAGGTCACAAAGCTTCCTGTTGCCAGACGCCGTGATTGGCCGTTGCTTGGCAAAGCAGTTAGACAGTTGGATTCATTCATGATGCAAATCAAGAAGGCAGAGCCCATGCGGGGCTTTACCATGAGGTTACTGTTGAGTAATGGTGACGGATCAGTGTCTGTGTTTTGATTCAGCTGGGCCTCGATCATCACAAGGAAATGACTCGGAAAAATCCCCTCGGCTAAAAATGAGATGAACACAAAAACAAACACAGGCTATTGGTCATATGGAACCCAGAGGAGAACAACACGTGGAGATATCCATGTGATGATGATAATGATGATATATCAGATGGGTGCTTTTGCTAAAGGATATTTATGTTAAACTGTTTAAAGCTAAACTTGACCGCTGTATTCATGCACGCAGACGAGTGACATACGCTGATACTGCTTCGGCAAATTCCTGGCCATCCTGAACTGAATGGCATTCCAGAAGGTAATTTGCCGCTCTGCGACCTCTAAAAGCATTACAGTAGTAAGGGGCTATCATCAGATCTGCTGAAACGGGAGGGAGGCCAGGAAAGCCTGCCATCCAGCGCGTGCGTACAAGCGCTTAACTGATAGGACACTGTCTGGGACACAAAGCAGAGTGACATTCCTGACCTTGGCAACAACTATTTCATGTTCTGTTGTGCTGATAATGTGACAGTGTGAATGTATAGACTTAGAGGAGAGCTGTAATGCTTGAAGGATTAGTTCACTTCCAGAATAAAAATTTCTTGTTTGACTGATTATTTACTCACCCCAGTGTCATCTAAGATGATCTTTCTTTCTTCAGTCATAAAGAAATTAAGGTTTTTGAGGAAAACATTCCAGGATTTTTCTCCATATGGTGGATTTCAGTTAGGATCAACGGGTTAAAGGTCCAAATTGCAGTTTCAATGCATTTTCAAAGGGCTTTACATGATCCCAACCGAGGAATAAGGGCCTTATCTAGCAAAACGATTGATCATTTACTAAAATAAAAATTAATTTAGATGCATTTTAACCACAAATGCTCATCTTGCACTAGATTGACCTCATGCATTACATATAGCGTGACGAGACATAAGTACCGGCCCAGTGTTTACAAAGCGAATGTGCAAAGAAAGCCAAACGCATTTTACAAAAACAACAATATCAGACAATTTTAAAGTTGGAGGAGAAAATGAGATGAGTTTTTCACCCTACCCTACCTTTTTGAACCGAAGTACACAGACGAAGAACTAGTGAGCTAGTGCAAGATGAGCATTTGTAGTTAAAAAGTATACAATTTTTATTTTATTTTATTTTTATTTTTTGTGGAAAATGACTGATCGTTATGCTAAATAAGACCCTTTTCTTCAACTCGTTGACCCCCATTGAAGTCCACTATATGGAGAAAAATCCTGGAATGTTTTCCTCAAAAACCTTCATTTCTTTTCAACTGAAGAAATAAAGACAAACATCTTGGATGACATGGGTGTGAGTAAATTATCAGGAATTTGTTATTCTGAAAGTGAACTAATCCTTTAAGGTTGCTCTTGAAGATATAATAGAGGTGATGTCTGTAAACTGTCAAAATACTTTCGCTTTATGATGAGGGAATCCTAAGAAAGCCATTCGCAGGGTGACTTCCCCGAAAAGTGTAAACACTCTCTCTGTGGCGCTATCAAAACATTAATCTGTTTGTTTGAGACCAGACATAGCAACATTGACTCAGCCAATGGTTTGAAGCTTTCGGGCGGACCTACCTTTTTTTTATTGACAGGCTGTAGAAATGTAATTTATTCCTGTTATGCAATGCTGAATTTTCAGCATTACTCAATTCTTCAGTGTCACATGTTTCATCAGAAATCATTCTAATACTGATTTGCTGTGAGAAACATTACTTTGTCAATGTTGCAAACAGTTGTGCTGCTTAATATGTTTGTGGAAACTGATTCCTTTTTTTAAGGATTCTTTGGTAAAGTTAAACAATATTTGAAATAGAATTTTTGTACCAATGTAAAAGTCTTTCCTTTTTATCGCTTGTGATTAATTTAATGCGTCCTTGTTGAATAAATTTATTAATTATCTTAATTATTAATTCATTCATATATACAGTTGAGGTCAGAAGTTTACATCCTCCTTTCAGAATCTGCAAAATGTTAATTGTTTTACCAGAATTCGTAATTTGTAAATTTAGATACTTTTTAACCACAAATGCTCATCTTGCACTAGCTCGACCTCATGGATTACATGGCGTGACGTAGACGCAAGTACCAACCCAGTGTTTACAAAGCGAACGTGCAAAGAAAGCCAAACGCACTTTACAAAAATAAATATGGTAAAAAAAACAATGTCAGACAATTTTGAAGTTGGAGGAGAAAATTAGATGGAGTTTGTCGCCCTAACCTACCTTTTTGAACCAAAGTACACAGACGAAGAACTAACCGAGAGTGACTTTTCCAACATGAGCTAGTGCAAGATGAGCATTTGTAGTTAAAAAGTATACACATTTTTTTTTTTTTTTTTTTGGAAAATGACTGATCGTTTTGCTAAATAAGACCCTTTTCTTGTTGACCCCCATTGAAGTCCACTATATGGAGAAAAATCCTGGAATGTTTTCCTCAAAAACCTTCATTTCTTTTCGACTGAAGAAAGAAAGACAAACATCTTGGATGACATGGGTGTGAGTAAATTATCAGGAATTTGTTATTCTGAAAGTGAACTAATCCTTTAAGGTTGCTCTTGAATACTTAATAGAGGTGATTTCTGTAAACTGTCAAAATACTTTCACTTTATGATGAGGGAATCCCAAGAAAGCCATTCGCAGGGTGACTTCCCCGAAAAGTGTAAACACTCTCTCTGTGGCGCTATCAAAACATTAATCTGTTTGTTTGAGACCGGCCCAACACAGCAACATTGACTCAGCCAATGGTTTGAAGCTTGGGGCAGGGCTTTCTGTTTGATTGATAGGCTGTAGAAAAGGGGATAAGTCATTATTTCTCAATAATTCCCTGTAAATTGACCAAATATTAATAGCTGACAAACAGTATAAGTTTGTTACAAGTATAAAATACTATTCAAATATTGAAGTCAAAAAGATTTTTTATGTTATTGAAAGAAGGCTCACCAAGACTGCATTTATTTGGTAAAAAAAAAATACAATAAAGAACAATAAAGATACTATTCTATTTAGAATTTAGCATTGCATGACAATGTTTGCAAAAAGTTGTGCTGCTAATATATGTATATGTGTATATATATATATATATATATATATATATATATATATATATATATATATATATATATACTGTTTAGGTCAGAAGTTTACATCCCCCTTTCAGAATCTGCAAAATGTTAATTGTTTTACCAGAAGAAGAGGGATCATACAAAATGCACATTATTTTTTATTTAGTACTGACCTGAATAAGATATTTCACATAAAAGATATTTACATATAGTCCACAAGAGAAAATAATAGTGGAATTTGTAAAAGTGACCCCGTTCAAAAGTTTGCATACACTTGATTCTTAATACTTTGCTTTTACCTGAATGATCCACAGCTGTCATTTTTTGTTTAGTGATAGTTAGAGTTCCTTGTTTGTCCTGAACAATGAAACTACCTGACATTCTTCAGAAAAATCCTTCAGGTCCCACAAATTCTTTGGTTTTTCAGCATTTTTGTGTATTTAAACCCTTTAAAACAATGACTGTATGATTTTGAGATCCCTCTTTTCACAACTGAGGGACTCATATGCAACTATTACAGAAGGTTTAAACACTCAGTGATGCTTCAGAAGGAAGTGAAAACTTTTGAAAATTTATGAACTCTTCCGCCATGCAGGGGCGCCGCTAAGGGGGGGAAAGCTAGGACAATTCTAAGGGCCCACGCCCCCTGTAGGGGCCCCCAGAGATCTGCTTTTGTGTGGTGGGGGGGGCCCAACCTCATATTTTGTCATAGGGCCCAAAATTGCGAGCAGCGCCCCTGCCGCCATGCATTAAGAGCCGGGGGTGAAAACTTTTTTGATTGAGTTCATGTTATTTTAATGTTTTGGCAAATCATATTTGGATTCAGAAGAGCAGACAACTTGATCAAAACTCTAATTTAGTCCCATTGCTGTTCAGAAGAAACTATTATTAAAGTGATTTATGTCATTTCCTACAGAGAAGACTGACAGCTGTGCTTTCAATTTTAGCTAGCATATTAAAAGCCTTCCAATGATTCAGCATGTTAATTTTGATATGGAATGAGTCATATCCGTTATCTTCTGCTGTTGGCTGGCATTATTTGCTTAGGATCGAGCCAAGACCAAACAATCCGAACAAACATTTCAGAAGCAAAAGCATCTTATTTACTCACCCATCTCTGGTGTTCGTGCCCTGACAGAGACAATGATTTAATCCTGGGACTCTGTGCTGTGCTTTCAGGAGGCCCCCCAAATTGAGACAAGTGAGGGTCATTTCCTGAAGGAGGGCTGTGGAATGCTGAACAGGTATGTCGGTGACCTCTGACCTCGTGTTTTTACCAACATGAAAGTTGACCCCGTGTAAACCCCTGCTCGTCAGTAGCCTTTCCCACATGGCTTTGAAGTGCACTCATGGTTTTTCCCATAGCCTCCAATCAGGATCTCTGGGGTGGAGAGGGGGGTTTGCCTACTGGAATGGAGTCTGAAGTTTCAAACTAGCACTTGAATGGTCTTTATCATCATGGGCTAATAAAAGCGTAAGCACTGTTGGTGTCAGATGAGCCGGGGCACCGGGCGGCTGTCACTCTCTCCTCTGCTGAGCAGGCAGCCAAAGACGTCAATGCTGTCATACCTTCATACAGCTTTATATTACATAGACCCCCACTGCGTCTCCATTTCAGAGCGCCTCTCGCTCTTACCTAAGCGCGGGCCATAATCAGCGCTGAAGTGCGCGGAGAAGGTGACTCATTATAGCGGGCCGCGGCCGTTAAACCAGCTCTATTAAATCAGCCCGAGCGAGTCCCGCTGGGGGCTAGCGGTGCATTGTAAGAAGATGATGTACAAGACTTAATGTGGATGCCAAGAAAAAGGCATTTCTCTGACATGCATAAAGCACTCTAATTTGCTGCCTGAATGATAGTAATCAAACGGCATTTGGTTATCCGTCTTTCCTTGAAGTTCTATTTATTTATGCATTTGATTGTATTCCTATGGTTTTCTTTCTAAAGCGAGCCATTTCTGAGTATTTTTCATTTCTGCTCTCCAGGGGAGTCGTGCATATCTTCATCTAGGAGTGAGTTTAGATCTCTGAGTCATCAAAACGGAGCGCCAGCATTGTGATTGAACTGCACAAAAACAGGATTCTGGGTAAAAAGAAAAAGAAACGCCACACAAGCACAAAAGCCAACTTATGAATCACATTAATCTGCAAATGTATGACTCACTGGCTTTTTTGAGAAGCGCAAACTTGTCACAATGCTAACGGAAGAGAAAACGTGAGTTTCATGGAACAGAGCTGTTTTGAAACTAAACAAGGTAATTTTTAGCAAATGATTTAACTATATTAATGACACTGTAGCAAGTATTTTGAGTGGTATTTTAGTATTATATATAGTTTTGATTATTATTTTGAATAATATTTTCAGTTTTAATTTTTATTTTAGATCATATTTTAGTTACAGTTTAAGATTTTCATCTAACAATAATTAATAACATTTTTCAAAATGTTTAATTTAAATATACACTACTAAGATTTTTTGTTTTTAAAGTCTCTTTTGCTCAGCCAGCCTGCATTTATTTGATCCAAAGTGCAGCAAAAACAGTACATTTTTAAAATATATTTTTACTATTTAAAATAACTGTTTTCTAATTGAATAATATATATAATATTTCAAAATGCAATTTATTCCTGTGATTTCAAAGCTGATTTCTTAGCAGTATGATTACTCCAGTCACATGATCCTTCAGAAATCTTTTTATTATTATTATTATGTTTAAAACAGCTGAATATAATTCTAATTTTTCTTGAGTTTACGTTATTCATCTAACAATAATAAGCCTTATTTGGAGACTGATGTCATACTTTAAAATATATGAATGTAAATTAAATTACAAGATGTTTTTTTTTATATATTTTTCAAAATGTTTAACTTAAATATACACTACTAAGATTTTTAAGTTTATTTTTAAAAAGTCTCTTCCGCTCACCAAGCCTGCATTTATTTGATCCAAAGTACAGCAAAAACTGTGATTTTTCAAAAATATATTTGTACTATTTAAAATAACAGTTTTCTATATGAATATATGTGACCCTGGACCACAAAACCAGTCTTAAGTCGCTGGGGTATATTTGTAGCAATAGCCAAAAATACATTGCATGGGTCAAAATTATAGATTTTTCTTTTATGCCAAAAATCATTAGGAAATTAAGTAAAGATCATGCTCCATGAAGATTTTTTGTAAAATTCCTACTGTAAATATATCAAAATGTAATTTTTGATTAGTAATATGCATTGTTAAGAACCTAACTTGGACAACTTTAAAGGTGATTTTCTCAGTATTTTGATTTTTATCCACCCTCAGATTCCTGATTTTCAAATAGATGTATCTCGGCCAAATATTGTCCTATCCTAACAAACCATACATCAATAGAAAGCTTATTTATTGAGCTTTCATGTATACATCTCAGTTTTGTAAAATTTAACCTTATGACTGGTTTTGTGGTCCAGGGTCACATATTTTAAAATGCAATTTATTCCTCAGATTTCAAAACAGAATTTTTTAGCATGATTACTCTAGTCACATGATCCTTCAGAATTTTTTATTATTATTATTATGATGTTGAAAACAGCTGAATATAATTCTAATTTTTGTTGCATTTAAGTTTTTCATCTAACAATAACAAGCCTTATTTGGAGACTTATGTCATTGAATTAAATTACAATCTATTTTTTTAAATGTTTAACTTAAATATACACTACCAGTCAAAAGTTTTTGAACAGTAAGATTTTTAATGTTTTTTTTTAAAGAAGTCTCTTCTGCTCACCAAGCCTGCATTTATTTGATCCAAAGTACAGAATTTTTTAAAATATTTTTAGTTTAAAATTACGGTGGCCGAGAGAGCTCAACGCGCTGCAACTTAAGAAAACACATGCAAACAGAAAAAAACGACAACAAATTAAGAAAACATCTTCATCAGTTTGACAACACAGGTGCTGCAAATCCTCAATCCACAAATCCACAAATATGGAAACGCGCTGCAAACACACAAACGCACTGCAAATAGCACAGACCACAACGGAAAGTGACAAACCCATCCGGGACCTGATTATTTGTTCAGTGGCTGTTGGTCAGAGCAGAGGTGTTGTCCGTGAACTAAAAGGGGATAGTTCACCGACAACACCTCTGCTCTGACCAACAGCCACTGAACAAATAAGTCGTTTCTCAATACCAAGTACGCAAAGTTCGGACTTGTGTCCTTCGTAGTTCGGACTTGGAAGTTTGACTTGGGAGTACGAACTCCCGAGGACGTGAGGATGCAAGTCCTGTAATTCTGCAAATGGAACAGCAGTGCCTCTTTTCCGTTTCATTTAACGTTAAACATATTAATAGTGACAAAAATGTGGTTCATGCAACGCGTTACAAAACAATAATTACAATAAAAGGAAGTGATATCACACACCACTGCCTCTTTGTTTTCTTCAAAATATAAACCACAACTCTCTTTTCGTACTCATTTTAAAAATAATAAAACATTAATATGCGATTTAAGCTATATGTGCACTGTGTATAATACATCTTTACTCTATGTATAATAAAATGAAACTCTGCCTTTTTTGTTAAATGTCAGTTTTAATGAGCAATATTAGCCATTATAAAAGTATAAGTATAAAGTATAAGAGACTTATGAAATCGGAACAATGAAACAGACAATTCGGTCAAATGCATGTTAAAAAGTCAGCGTTGAATTACGATTGATAAATAATTTATGAAGCATCAGGTCCCAGATGGGTTCGTCACTTTCCGTTGTGGTCCGTGCTATTTGCAGCGCGTTCCTGTGTTTGCAGCGCGTTTCCGTATTTGTGTTTGCGTTGCGAGGATTTGCAGCGCCTGTGTTGTCAAACTGATGAAGATGTTTTCTTAATTTGTTGTAGTTTTTTCTGTTTGTATGTGTTTTCTTAAGTTGCAGCACGTTGAGCTCTCTCGACCACTGTATAAAATAACTTGTTTTCTATTTGAATATCTTTTAAAGTGTAATTTATTCCTGTCGTTTCCATGCAGAATTTTTAGCATAATTATTCCAGTCACATAATCCTTCAGAAATATTCTGATCTGCTGCTCAAAAAACATTTTTTATTATTATGTTCAAAACAGCAGAGTATAATTTTTTTCAGATTTCTTTGATAAATAGAACATTCAGAAGAAGAGCATTTATCTGAAATAGAAATCTTTTGCAACATTATAAATGTCTTCATCATCACTTTTAATCAGTTTAAAGCATCCTTGCTTAATAAAAGTATTGATTTGTATTATTTATTTTCCAAAAAAAATATATATATACTGACTCCAAGCTTTTGGATGTTATAGTGTATAATGTTACAAAAGCTTTTTATTTCAGATAAATGCTGATCTTTGGATCTTTCTATTTATCAAAGAATCCTAAAAAAATGTACTTAACTGTTTTAAATATTTATAATAATAATACATTTTTTTGAGAAGCAAATCAGCATATTGGAATGATTTCTAATCATGAAGAATCATGTGACACTAAAGACTGGAGTAATGATGCTGAAAAATGTAGCTTTGATCACAGGAATAAATTACATTTTAAAATTTATTCAAATAGAAAACAGTTATTTTAAATGGTAAAAAAAATTCTAAATTTTACTCTACTTTGGATCAAATAAATGAAGGCTTGGTAAGCAGTAGAGACTTCTTTAAAAACATTAAAAACCTTACTGTTCAAAAACCTTTGACTGGTAGTGTATATATTATAAAAATGTATAATATACAACAGCTTTTCAAAATGGTGCGATATTGGTAATTCATTATCAAATGCAATGACATTCTTACACAGACTTTTAAGTATGACATGAATGTTTAAATCTACTTGGAGCCAATATCCACCCCATGTTTCAATGCAGAAATAAGCTATTTCTTTAAATGTTGAAGACTTCCATTTGCATTAGCTGCTGTATGTAAACAACTAGAAGAATAACAGTGGTTGACAGTGATGTTTGCGTGACAAACCAGTGTGTTTATAATTATGACCGTATTAAAATAATATGACAAGAAATACCAGTTGGCAATATCAAGCAGCATAATAGCAAGTTCAAAAAAGGCTGCACGTTATACGTTAAAAATAAGCTGGATACTTAGTCACTTCATGTGTTTTGATCAATTGCTATCTAATTGCTTATGCACATGCTATTTACACTTGGCCACGTAAATGTGTCTCCACAGAATGGATATAAATACAAGCTTCCCACGCTATTTGCAAATATAACAGAGTTCACTTCCGTGATGATGCTAATGCGAGGCAGCAAAATTCTCTATTAAATGCCCATATGGGAATTAATGTTGAGTTTTTAGTTGCTTTATCCGTGTCTCATCCACGTGTTGTCCCAAAACTGTATACTGATGCTGTTTTGTTTGGGAGGAGTGAAGTTTACACATGCGGCCTGAACAAGCAGATGCATTTCAACCCACCTCCTGAGGGAGTCTGAGCGATCAGATTACTATACGTCTCAGATGGGTCTTTGAGAGCATTTACACTACTTCAGTAAAGATGACCAGGTGTGAAACCTCCCTAATATAGGTTTACAGCGTTTTTTGTGTATTATTCAAAGGGCGGGGAATATATAGTGGATAGGGAGAGCAAGTGGTTTTCAAACAATAATCTGCGCGGGAACGAGAGGACTAGAGACATGGGGGATGGGTCTACAAGTCTTTTATCTCAAGTTTCCCACATCCTGCCGCCGAGTTTAAAACCGGCCACCCAATTTGAAAGAATGCCTGGTATGCGCCTCATTTCCATAGCGACCGGCATTGTTCTCTATTTAAATAAAGCCTGTTGCCCGCCAATAGGAGAGAAAAAGCTTTGCGCGCTAATTTGAGATTAATGAGGTAATGCAGTGCATGCGGTCTTTGTAGACCTACTTCACATGGCTGAAACAAAAACAAAAGAGCTGTCCAGTGGGATGATGACACATTTTTATGTACAGAGAAGGAAAACGTGGGTTGCATACACTGCAGAAGTTTTTTTTTTTAACATGTAATGTTGTGTCTTCATCTATGACTGTGAAGTGATTGTGTTCCTTGAATGCAAAATACAAGGAAAACTTTAAAGTTGCACATTGACTATTATACTCTCACTGTATTAATGTTAATATCTGTCTATTTATCTATGCATAAAAACATATTATGTATGTATTTGTAAACTACCAGTTAAACATTTTTTAACAGTATTTTTTTTAAAAGCCTGAATTTATTTGATCCAAAATACAGCAAAAGCAGTAATATATTTTACTATTTAAAATAACTTTTAAAATGTAATTTCTTCATGTGATCAAACTAAATTTTCTGCATCATTACTCCAGTCTTCAGTGTTATTTGATCCTTTAGAAATAATTCCAATATGCTGATTTGCTGCTCAATAAACATTATTATTATTGTTATTATTAACATTTCATATATATTAAAAATCTCATATATAAATTTTATTAGGAAATAAATTATAAAAATTAATACTTTTATTCTGCAAGGATGCTTTAAATTGATCAAAAGTGATGATAAAGACATTTATAATGTTACAAAAGATTTATATTTCAGATAAATGCCGTTCTTCTGAACGTTCTACTCACCAAAAGAAACCTGGAAAAAATCTACTCCGCTGTTTTCAACATAATAATAAATGATTTTGAGCAGCAAATCAGAATGATTTCTGAAGGATCATATGACTGGAGTAATGATGCTAAAAAATCAGCTTTGAAATCACGGAAATAAGTTACATCTTAAAATATATTTAAATAGAAAATATTTCTAAAATGTAAAGTTTTTGCTGTACCTCAGATCAAAAAAAAAAAGCAGACTTTCTTAAAAACATTACTAATCTTACTTGTTGAAAAACTTTTGACTGGTAGTGTAGTATATAATACGCATGCATCTATTTTTGTAATACTTTTCATCTCAATCTGCCATCGAGGGCTTTTGTTATATACACTCATCCGTGTGAATCATTCTCCCTGTCTGCCCCACGCCGGCTCAACGCCCTTAAAAAAAAGCCTCGACTCTTTGGCGCGTTTTGATTCCCGCCACGTCTACGTTTTCCTTTATTTTCATATTTGATTGACCTTTTTCTGCAGAGGCAGGCGCATTACTCATTGGCTGATTCGTGTTTGTGGGCGGCGCCACCGTTGACGTACATGCCGCTACCCCTCCCTTTTTACTACTGGTATATAACGGCTCTTGCCCCTCCCTCATGCTTTAGAAAGCCGGGTGTTTCTGTCGTGCGCGCATTTCAGACAATAATATTTATCTTCGACATATTAATCGTCTGTTTATTTAATTTCAAGCTCTAAACTGGAATACCCTTCCGCGGTCGTTCAACGTTCGTCCTGAGACTCAAAACCCACCTGGTCTCGATGAGAAGGGATTTCTACAGGCTTCCAGACAGGATCCCTCAAGTAACATTAGATCTTCCCTTCGTTCAGCGCTACACGACGGATTTCGACCTCAACATTGGAATAACCTCGCTTTTCGGATTATAAAATGCTTCTTTCGAAATTCAACACATTTGCTCACATTTCCACCGTGGACATGCCGGCGAAAATCCAGCTTCAAGGTTAGAGGACGGTTATTCTCGTGATCTCGTGTCTGTGTGTGTTTGTGCGTGAGTGCGTGCGTGTGTGTTGTGGTCTTGGGCTCGTTCACGTCAGCAGACTGAGTGTTGGGAATAGCGCATCAGATTTTCACTTATTATGTAATATGAAGTGTTTTATCAATTCTTATGAGTCTATCTCATATTTTATCGACAGTTAAGGAGAAAGAGCCGTTCGAGAAGGTGTATCAGGTCGGCTCGGTGCTGGGAAGCGGCGGTTTCGGCACGGTGTATGCGGGTTTAAGGATCGCCGATGGCGCGCCGGTAGGTTCCTGAATGGATTATTTGAGTGTTAACATTAAGGATGTTAAGTTACCAAACAAAAAATAATTGATATATAATATCAGTTCACTGCTTAATAATGCGTTTATTTATCACTTCTAGGTTGCCATCAAACATGTTGCAAAAGATCGTGTGACTGAATGGGGAGAGCTGGTGAGTATTTATTGAAATAGATTATATTCATAGCATTTGTGTTTAAAAATCGCATATGGCAGCGTCACTAAAACGAACATGTCCTCCGTTTCCAGCCCAATGGCGTGCGCGTCCCTATGGAGATCGTCCTGCTAAAGAAGGTCAGCACTGGATTCCGTGGCGTGATCAAGATGCTGGACTGGTACGAGCGACCGGACAGCTTCATTATCGTCATGGAAAGACCGGAGACCGTCAAGGACTTGTTTGATTTCATCACCGAGAAGGGCGCGTTACCGGAGGAGCTTGCCAGGAACTTTTTCCGCCAGGTTCTGGAAGCGGTGCGTCATTGCCACAACAACGGCGTCGTTCACCGTGACATCAAGGACGAGAATATTCTCATCGACCTGCGAACCGGCGATCTGAAGCTCATCGACTTTGGATCGGGGGCATTGCTCAAAGACACCGTTTACACCGATTTCGATGGTAAGAGCCATTTGCATGACCTTCAATTTCCCACGGTCATGGAAAACGTGGCGGGATTGGTGAAAATTAAAATATGTGGTTGTCTGGCCTCGTGGAAAATGGTGTAGTGAATATAAATGTTTATTTTGCAAAAGAAATCTGTAAATATTAGCATACCTTTGTGGGTGGAAAAGTAAATAAACAAAGTAAAATTATAGGCTAGGAATTGCTTAGAAGCTTGTAAGCTCTTAAAGGGTGTGTATTTATATTTTAAGCCTGTTTTAAACCGAGTGTGTCAAACGCATTTAACATTAAACAGTTGATAAATGTCGATTATGACCCCCTTTCATCATTGGCTACGCATGTCAAGCTTAATAAATCGCTCGTTTGTTTATTTTTGTATAACGTTGCTTTGGGGGAAAAGCATTTCGCTCGGTTGTGGATTTGGCGCCCCCGCCGGTGGGAAACGGAATTGTTACAACTCAAAGTTTGTAAACACAAGTCACATGGCAACCAGTTTCTCCACATGCGCGCTCCTGCCATCACACTCCCGAGCACATGACTGTGCACATTAATGCGCCATAACAATAACCCACCTTTTTCCTGCCACACCTTTTACTACAGTGTTTGATTTAGTGTCTTTTTTCTCAGGGACTAAAATAAAACAGTTTTATTGCTTTTGTCTTTAAGTGTTGCAGAATCATAAATTAAATGCAAATTTTATTTTTTGTTTTTTCAGGTACACGTGTTTACAGTCCACCAGAGTGGATCAAATTTCACCGCTACCACGGTAGATCGGCGACCGTGTGGTCTCTGGGCATCCTGCTGTACGACATGGTGTGTGGGGACATCCCATTCGAGCAGGACGAAGAGATCGTACGCGGACAGGTGCTGTTCAGGCGGAGAATCTCAACAGGTGAGACTCACAAATCACATGTCACCACCTTCTAGGAGGTTTATGTCTTTATGGCAGTGCTATAATAACGCATCCTGTTGTTTCACAGAGTGCCAGCAGCTTATCAAGTGGTGCCTGGCCCTCCGCCCCGCCGATCGCCCGTCTTTCGAGGACATCATCAACCACCCTTGGATGCAGAGCACGGCGCCCCCTACGGACAACACTGAGATCAGACTGCACAGCATCAGCCATGAGCATCAGCCAGTGTGCAAATGACTGAATCTGAATGCATACATAGAGACTTTTCCATTACAACCCAGGGGACCTGCGGACTGAGCAGTGCAAAAACACACAAAAAAAAACCCCACACGTTATTCTTTTGTTTTGAGCATTGCTGCTAGGTGGGAGGCCCAAAAAGGGAGAGGTCCACTTTTTGGTGAGATCTGTTATCTCTTGTCTCCTGCCCCCCCTGTGGCTCAGGGTCCCATAAGTCTGGCTCGTAGTAACCAAATGACTGTCAACACTGCTGTCGGACACGGGTAGACTGAGAAGCCCATCTCAGCCAGTGTAGGGAGGAGTTCGGGGACGCCCGATGCTGCGGTCTGTGATGACGCAGACAGCCTTGGTGCACCGTCAGGGCTGTTCCTTTAGGAAGCAGATCAGCCGAGCTTAATAATTTCAGTGCCTTCTGTGCAAGATCAAGGGTTTTTGTTTTTGTTTGTTTTTTTGGAAATACTTGAATTGAGTAATAGCCACTGTAACACTCTACTCCTTAACCAGATGTCTTTTTTTACCTTCTTGCTTCCACTTTACCTGCCCCTGGCAGGTAACTGTCGGTCTTACTCTAATACGTCAGAGAGAGTAACCAAATCGACCTCACGAACCTCTGCAGAATGAAAAGTCTTACCTCACTCTTTCAAACCGCTGTTTCTTTTTTCCTCTTCCTTTGTACTGAGTAACCCTCAACAACTACCACTCATTGTCACAGATGCACAAAGCAATGCAACTACGACGTATAAGACTACATTTTCTGCATATTTTTGTTTATATTGTAAATAGCTTGATTCCATGACGAGGCTTACATGTAAATGATATTTATTGGAGTGTCTTAAAAAAACACACGAGATGGACGTGGAATTATTTATTTATTTATAGAGAAGCAATTTTCTGCAAAGTTTTTCTCATTCCACCACCGAAGGGCCCACAAATTATTTAAATGTATTTTTACCATATTTAAAGCCTTTTTTGAGAACGATATGTGTACATATGTTGTAAATAGTCCTCGAAAGCACTTGTTTCTCGATGCATGGAGTACTGCTGATGGTAAACCATACCAGTCTGTGTTTGTCACCTAATTTAAACTGTCTGCTGTGCATATGTCGGAGGAAATGACCTCATTGAATGTTTGAGGAGCGAGTGATTTTACAAGGTTTCTTTTTCACCTCTTGTAGGCATGATTGCAACTCAGATTGTTTTTTGTTTTCTGATTTAGCAATGTAAATTATGTTTAGAAAGCTATTTTTTTACACAATTGTCAATAAATATTTTTTTAACATTCATTCTGGTTTCCTGGGTTTTCAGTTCACTATCAGTTGGTGGTCTTATCAACTGGTTTAACTTTAAACACAATCAGCAGATGTCTTTTGAAAAGTACAGAGATGGACAGATTGCAATGGTATTAGTTGTAAATCCATTTAACCGACTTTAATAACGCTCTTATCGTTTTATATTGATAGTGTATCTTTAATCTTTAATCTGAGGTGATTAGGACCACAGGGGTCATTCTTAATGCTGGACTTCTGAACCGGATACATGAGCTAACTGCGCATACTTTATCTGCGTTTTATAACGCTGGGTATACTTTATATAGCATTATAAAGATACCGTTTCCTGAAAAGTTCAAAGATACAGAGCCTATACATAAAACCTGAATGTAAACGGCCACTTGCTCTGCGGCCTTGGTTCCAGCAGTATTTTTCCCATTCATTTTTTCCATAAGCATTTCAAAGAAATACTTCATTCAAAACCTCTGAGCCATGAACCAAAACAACCAGCTCTGGTTGAGAGGGATCAAACAAAATGCATGTTATTTTGTTTTAGTACTAACCTGAATAAGATATTTTTAACATAAAAGACATTTACATAAAGTCCACAAGAGACAATAATAGTTGAATTAAAACTGACCATGTTCATAAGTTTACATACACTTGATTTTTAATACTGTGTTGTTGACTGTTGTTGAATGATCCACAGCTGTGTTTGACAGTTTTTCATGAGTCCCTTGTTTTTCCTGAACAGTTAAACTGCTTGCTGTTCTTCAGGTCCTACAGATTCTTTGGTTTTTCAGCATTTTTGTGCATTTGAACCCTTTCCAACAATGACTGTATGATTTTGAGATCCATCTTTTCACACTGAGGACAACTGAGGGACTCACATGCAACTATTACAGACGGTTGAAATGCTCATTGATGCTTCTTCAGAAGGAAAAACGATGCATGCCAGGGGTGTAAACTTTTGAACGGATGTGTATGTTTTCTTATTTTGCCTAAATATCATATTTTTTTTCATTTAGTACTGCCCTTCAGAAGCTACAGAAGATACTTCCAAGAAGACAAAATTTAGACAAAAAGTTAAATTTACCCTGATCTTCAAATTCAAAAAGTTTACACTCCCCTTATGCATCGTTTTTCCTTCTGGAGCATCAGTAAGCATATGACCTTCTGTAATAGTCCCTCAGTTGTCCTCAGTGTGAAAAGATGGATCTCAAAGTCATACAGTCATTGTTGGAAAGGGTTCAAATACACAAAAATGCTGAAAAACCACAGAATTTGTGGGACCTAAAGGATTTTTCTGAAGAACAGCGGGCAGTTTAACTGTTCAGGACAAACAAGGGACTCATGAACAACTATCACTAAATAAAAAAACAGCTGTGGATCATTCAGGTAACAACACAGTATTAAGAATCAAGTGTATGTAAACTTTAGAACACGGTAATTTTTATAAATTCAACTATTATTTTTTTGTGGACTATATGTAAACATCTTTCATGTGAAATATCTTATTCAAGTGAGTACTAAATTAAAAAATAACATGCATTTTGTATGATCCCTCTTATTTTGGTCAAATAATTAACATATTGCAAATTCTGCCAGGTGTATGTAAACTTCTGACTTCAACTGCATATATTAAACAATATATTGACTCCATTCAATTTGTATTAGACATCTGTAGATTTTAGTTCATGTTTATACCTTTAAAGTCATTTATATGTGTGTATACTCCTAAAAGCTGATAAAGGGTTTAAATATTTACGTTCTACTAGGAAAACAGGCCAAAAATACTGATGACCTATCTCACCCTCAGGGGCGTATACAAATATTTACCCAATAAAATGCTCTCTCGAACCACCTGATGCCGTTTAGCAATAGCAAATAACAAAAATCATGGTTCACGTAAACTAAAGCCTATTGGCTATTTAAAAAAATAGCCACAATCCCTCAATATGCCCCGCCCTCAATAGTAAACATCTCAGAAAAACAAACTGTGCATGTCAGTTTGAGCACTCAGGTAGGTCTGTCTTGCAATATTTATATGTAATCATTAACAATCAATCCATAAATTAAATTATTCCTGAGGGAACAAGCTGTTGCACCCTATAAAGGTTAAATAGGGGTATCAGTGTTGCGAAGTCTGCGGGTTTCCCATGGAACTGGGCTACTTTAACACTATTGCTGCGGGTTGTTTATCATGTTGGGTTGAAGCGACCTCAATAACGTGATATTTAGCCCCGGAATGCGAATTTTACCAGGGAAACCCACCAAAAAAAATGTATTTTACCACGCTCGAAACGCAATTGGTTTACTTTTGAGTAGCAAATGGCTGAGTTTTGTTGTGAAAGCCTGGCAACCCTGAGAGGTGTACTCTCAAATTCTCTGCCCGTGAACAGTTTGACATTGTGCTCGGGATGTTTTATGGGTAAATCTTGTCAGAGAAATATGCCTGATTTGTTAGTTTCTCCTCTTACACACCGTACAACTCAGGACAGCATGGCCCTCAGCATGGAGTGTCCTGACCTGATCCTTTCGTGGGCCCGTAACTGCTGCCCTCCCTATGAGGACGCACACAGCACAAGCAGAGAACGTTCTTGTTAAGCCTTTCATTAATCCTCTCACAAAAACCTCCTCAGCATTTACACCACAGCTCTAAATGAGTTACAATGTGAGCATATGACCCGAGGCGCACCTGATCACTCGGCATCCGCATGGGTATGCAACTAAACCTGACATGGGCCGATTTAAGAGGGAAAACAACGCCTGATTCATTCACACATCCGGTCTTGAGCTTTCAAAATGACCAGAGCCCAGTCAAAGCATCTGAATTAGTGGAAAACAAGTTCATTATTCTTTAATATGGCATAATGTTTCGGCAATGTACATGTTTAAAAATAAAGGATCTTCAATAGTTCTTCAAAGAACATTAGATTCAACAATCTTCTACAGCTCTCAAATCTTATTCTATTCCATAATCAGATTCAAAAGTCATGGACCAACGCCAGGTTTCACATCATTGACTTGGTCTGTTCCTAACAAAAAGATATTATTGCTTCAGAAGGCACGATTATTGAGTGATGTAGTGATATTTTTGCAGGCCAACCTAGTTCACATCACCATGGTTCCCTCAACAAAAGTGTTTTCATGACGTATGATCAATTGTCCATATTGGCGGCACTTAACGTAAACAAATGCCACTGAACTGAACGGAACTTGCATATTTTGTTGATTTTGCTGCTGAAAATGGTCAATTATTGTCATGTTTTGGGCTGTACTAATCGGTCAAACGGGAAAAAAAAACATTTGGAGTACTATAGACTGCCAAAAGTTATAACAAATTAGGGCGAAGAGTGCCAAAACCTTTTTGAGGAACAAAAGGTGTTTGTGGTTGGCCAAACTGAACCAGGATTTCCAGTGCAAGAATCTTGTAACACACCAGTTTTTACTAGTTACTTTTGTAATGATGTAACTCAGTTACTATTTGTGAGAAGTAACTAGTAACTAGGGGTGGCGCGGTACATGAAAAAACAACTGAACCGTTCGGTTCGCTTGTCTCGGTTCGGAGCGTGTGTGCCTCACACGGTTCAACGGTTGCGCAATGTAGCCTCGTGCACGTAGTGAGTGTCCTTTTTGCGGGAAATAAGAGGTGTGTGTGGACATACAGACATTAAAAGTGGAGTGCTGCAGGTTACGTCACGTGTAGAAATGGCAAGTGGGAGAGATAAGGAAGGCTGCCTGGAGTTGGAGGATGCGCCAGCGTCGTATAAGGGGCCGTTCACATGTAGCGTCTTTTGCACGCTCAAGTTCGTTATTTCAAATGTAGACGCGTGGTATGCGCGCTCATAATGGAAGCGACGCGGTCGCAACGTGCACGCTGTGCGACGCGCTCGTTTTTTCCAGTCGCGTCCGTGCCGCATCGAGATAAAACCATCCAAAGACTATAGGATACCCTTAAAGGGACTTTGAAACATCTCAACTTTTCAGAATGCCGCAAACGCACCGCAGGTCATGTGACATGAACCAACCGATCACTTGTTTAAAAGACAGAGCTTAAAGATTTCCTCTCTTTTTCTTTTAAAAGATACAATTTTTGTAAGAGCTACACTGAAGTTGGCAGTTTGATAAATGCAAGTTAATTCTTCAGTTCAATCTTTATATGCTAAAAAGGCACATGAATTCCTGTAGAGATAGCAATACACATCCTCCTGTTTTTGCCAAATAAATGAAAAGCATGTCATCAATGTCTTCTCTCTTGCTGTATCAAAATCTCCCCTAGCTTTCCTTTTTTTGGTCCCACTAATGTGCTTAAAGTCAAGTCCAATTCAGTTTGTGCATGATTACATGATATAACATTTTTTTTAAATAATGTATCCTAAATTGTAGATAATTAAGCTACATATCATATGCCAAAGTAAAAAAAAAAAAAAAGAACCGTTCAGAACCGAAAACCGTGACCTAAAACCGTGATACGAACCGAACCGTGGGTTTTGTGAACCGTGCCACCCCTACTAGTAACTATGACGAAATTCACATCACACGCACTATACGCTGACCCTCTCGTACGCATAAAAAATTAAGTATACTTTGGGTTTAAAGGTTGCAGGCTTGCCGTCTAGTAGCTTTGACACTGTCCCAGACAGTCAGGTAGGTGAAATATTAGGCTAATATCTTAATTAATACTGCTCATACGTATTTTTACCACCAATTAACTTTAGTTTGTCAACATATTGCACCCTTGTCTTGCTTACTAAGTCCTTCTCTATATGATTTAGCAGCCTCCACATGTTTTTTTCTGTGGTTTAGACAGCATTTTCTTTTTATGTTTTTTTTTTTTTTGCTACCATTCTTTTTAAACACATGACTTCAACTGATGAATAAACAGCCTACAAGTTAAGGTTATTAAATAGCAATCCCAAACTTGTTTTTGCTAATAAAAGTTAAGTTAGTATAAGCCATCACAGTCATATACAAAATAACACAAAGTGAAAATAACATGTCATTTTTGGGTTATGGAAACAACAGTTATGGTGAATACACAATACTCACATGAACTGTTAATGAAACATGGAAACTGCTCCTGAATGGAATAAATAGCATACCTTCATGCACATCCTTCCCAGCTAATACACGAAGTACTAGTTATTTTTTATTTTGTGAAGTGATATAGAGCGCGCCCCCGCATTCGCGCGTGCATTTGAAAAGTGCGCTAACGTCTGGCAGGACAGACGCTCGTTTTTCTGAGGTGAGAGATTTTTTATTTTGTAACAACTTACGAAAATAAAGGTAGAATAATGACCCTGACATTAAACCTGACAACATCTTAATTTTAAATGACTGCAGATACTGAATCGGGAAACCGCGTTTTTAGTATTTAAACTGCATCTGACAACTGAAATGTCAACAGTGTTCACGCACGTCTTTCAAAATAAAAGTCCCAATCAGAAAACATTTAGAATAGAGCGTTTTTAATGCCATTGAACCGAACTTAGCTCGCATATTTTGCTGATTAAAATGGTCAGTTATTGTCATGTTTTGGGCTGTACTAACCGGTCAGACTGGGAAAACATAAAACATTTGGAGTAGAGTAGACTGCTAAAAGTTCAAGGAGAAGAGTGCAAAAAACTGTCTGAGGAACAAAAGGCATTTGTGGTTGGCCAAACTGAAGTAGGATTTCCAGGGCAAGAATCTTGACAACATTTGTGTTTGTTCTTGTCATTTCCGGTCAGGTACCTAGGTGAAATATTAGTCTAATTTACTTAATCAATACTGCTTGTACGTGTCTTTACCACCCATTAACTTGAGTTTGTCCCATTTCCTGCTTACTAAGTCCTCCTCTATATGATTTAGCAGCTTTCAAACATTTTTTCCATGGTTTAGACAGCATGTATTAGCAGAACAATGTATTCAGTAGTACATTAAACGTGCAATCCATGCTGTTGTTTACATCCGAGTATCGCCGATATGGCGTGCATCCGGGTAACTGGCCAAACCGTGACATAAGTACAGACACTCTATTATGTTTTTTTGTTGTTGATGTTCTTTCTTTGACTGTACACTCTTTTTAAATTTATTTCAGAGGTTGGTACGCTTCAAAGTTCTCACGCTTTGTTGAAAGATTTATTTCTCTTTTCCTGGAATAATTTCATGTTGGCTTCAAAAAGAGGTTCTACTATGGCATCAGGCTGTAAAACCCTTTTTGGTGCTAATAGGAACCTGTTGTGAGAGTGAAACTTCCAGTGTGACTGTGGGAAGGCTTAGTTCCTCAGTTTGTAAGTTTGATGAATGGCAGTCAAAGGATGGAGGCGAGGGCCTAGCATGCAAACTGGTTTTAAAATGAGAGTCAAATAGCTGGCGAGAATTTGCATGGCTGGAATCTATGAGCGAACATTTGACTGCTGAATCATCCCTGCTGCTGTTGCATAATCACCACAAAACAGTACAAACACGCACAAGTTTCCGAGCAAATGCTCTGTACATTATCTGAATATTTGCAAATCCGAGCCGAAAATCTCCTCTCTTGACAAATCCTCAAATAAGCATATTTTTGACCTGTGGTGTATTATTTATAGAATTTATATGCAACATCTGTCTTGTTTTTAAATAGGACAGAATTAATAATCACATTTATATTTTTATCATTTTCACAACACACCCAGATGAATATTTTATTGTTCAAAAGATGCTTCTTCATTGCAGACGTACATGTATGAACTTTGTTTTAGATGCTTCTTCTGAGATTTCTAAGGAGAACTAAAAATAGACACAAATGACAGTAAGTGTATAGATGTGTAAAATTAACATAGATATCAGCTCTGTTGACTTGGTCTTGAAAGAAATTTATTTCTTGCTGAGATCTCTGACTAATAGACTTTGAATGTGAGTGCAGATCAACTCTGACCAACATACTCAATCGCTCAATATTTTTTGGCCTTATTTGGAAAGTTATAGAAATGCTATCTTGGATTGTTTGTTTATTTATTTATGTGCTATCAGGGCAACTGGGACAGCAAAAAATGTATTTCTTTCTTCCGTTCACTGCTATCTCTTCTTAAACTAAATTAAACATAAATAACATGTGAGATCTAATTGGAGACTTGGATGATATACACACACACACATGTTGGGTTTACATGTTTTATGGGGACATTCCATAGGCGTAATGGTTTTCATACTGTACAAACCGTATTTTCTATCGCCCTACATCTACCCTACACCTAAACCTAGCCCTCACAGGAGATTGTGCACACCTTTACTTCCTCAAAGAAGTCATTTTGCATGATTTATAAGCCTGTTTCTTCATGGGGACCTAAGAAATGTCCCCACAAGGTAGGGCTGCACGATTAATCGAACGATGTTGTGAGGTGCGTTTAGTCAATGAAGCCGGTACTTTGATTAGTAGTAAATCTCCATCACGTGCGTTCAGCTGGAGCGTTCAGAGGCGTAAATCACTGACGAGCTACGCCAAATCGCGCTCAAAATAGAATGCGATTTTGAACGCGATTTGGCGTAGCTTGTCAGTGATTTACGTCTCTGAACGCTCCAGTTGAACGCACGTGATGGAGATTCGCCTCACAACATCGTTCGATTAATCGTGCAGCCCTACCACAAGGTCAAAATCTACTGGTATTACTATCCTTGTGGGGATACTGTGGGGACATTTGTTCCCCATAACGTGATGAATACCAGGTACACACACACACACACACACACACACACACATATATATATATATATATATATATATATTTATCATACTTCAGTTTTTACTTCAATATACTTTGAAAGGCTATAGTGTGTGACTTCTCTTGTAAACCTCTTTTTCAGTGTAAACTCTAAAAATAGTTTAATTCAAAACTATTGTTTTATGTTTAGGATTAGCCGACAGGCTGTCGATTCCTACATGATTTCATGGCAAAAACGTACCTGTGGGAACTTTTTGCGAGACGCAAAATATGTACCAATAAGTACATAGCACTGCAGCTTCCAACAGAAATGAACACTAAGTGGTAAAACAGCAAGCATTTATGATTACACCTCCATATGTTTCTCTTTCCGGTCGAAACAAGCCTACTTGGTAGCTCAGCTGGCAGAAAATTGGACTTAGGATGTGGAATCCGTGGGTACGAATCCCATAAAAACACACCAGTTTTTACTAGTTACGTTTGTAATGATGTAACTCAGTTACTATTTGTGAGAAGTAACTAGTAACTATGATGAAATTCACATCACACGCACTATACGCTGACCCTCTCTTACGCATAAAAAATGAAGTATACTTTGGGTTTAAAGGCTTGCCGTCTAGAAGCTTTGACACTGTCCCAGACTGTTGTTTCACAGTAGAAATCGAAACCGAAAAGGCAGAACAACAACAACAAAATAGCTCAGACTGCAACAACACAGCTTTTGTGGGGGAGTTGAGATAGCAGCAACTTTAGTTTAAAAGAGTACAAAGATGTTTTAAAGGGAACCCTGGGTTTTAAAGGGATAGTTCACCCAAAAATGAAAATTTTATGTTTATCTGCTTACCCCAAGGGTATCCAAGACGTAGGTGAATTTGTTTCTTTAGTAGAACACAAATGAAGATTTTTAACTCAAACTGTTGCAGTCTGTCAGTCATATAATGGCAGTCAATGGTTACCAAATCTTTAAGAGTAAAAAAAACATATACAGATAAAACAATATTAAACCCTGCAGCTTGTGACAATACATTAAGGTCTTTAGACACATAACGATCGGTCTGTGCAAGAAACTGAACAGTATTCATATCATTATTTATCTTTCATCCACCAGAACATTCATCTTTATGGCGTGCGTTCACATCAGTGTGTTTAGAGTCTTTGTAGGGAAAATCAATGGTCCAGCATGTGGTTTAAGCCTCCGCTTATATCCATTTCAACATGTAAGCTCTTTCAGTAGCTGTGATCATCACATCACTGTTTTATTTTCCGAGTTGTGTTGCGGTAGAAAATAGCACAGTTCAATCAAAATAGTCCAAAATATGTATTTTTTGAATAACGTAAATCTTTCATGGGTTTTCTACTATATATTTCAGAGACATCACCGAGGGTTCCCTTTAATCAGTCATAACTTCTGGAGAAAATACAGCAGACACTGGACAAAGATGAAGCACTTTAGAGCGCATGTGTTGTCCGCATTCACATGCACCTCAAAATATGGACTATTCACCTTATTCTTCAACCTGGAAGTAAGTCTATGGGTGAGACTTTAGTTTTTATTAGCCACTATAGGGAAATAATGAGATTGGGGCTGCATGATTAATCTAAGGCAATTGTCATGCACAATTTTTCATTAAAGCCGGTTGTGTAATCAGTAGTAAATCTCCAGCAGGTGCTTTCAGATGGAGCAGCATTTAGTACACAGAGCCATAGTTCACAGAAAAGCTATCTATATTGCGTTCATTGTCGCAGACGATTTAATTGCGCAATTATGAAATCGAAAGAAATCATTTGCGATAATGACAGCTGTTTGTGTAGCTTCTCAATGGACTACGGCTCTGGGTAGAAATACATCAGAAAGCACGTGAAAATAACACATAGCATGTTTTTACTCTAAACTCACTTCCAAATGTTAGTCGAGTGTTAATAAATATTATTAAGAAATAAATCCTTCTGTGAGATGGTGTGGCTTTTTACACAGAATAAGGCACGCATAGTATTCTAAGAAGTGGTAAAGGCATTGCATTATAATATACAGTGTTATAAGGAAAATTGTAATAAGAAGAACTCAGATTAACCATACATTGTCGTAGTCGTGTGTTTATTAGTCACATTGAATCAATGAATGCAGTTAAATAATCTGTGTATTCAGCTGCAGATAGGCATTTCCTGGGTTTCTTCTTCAGGTGTATTTGAAGTTTCGTGCGTGAATGAAAACGCCCTCTGCCCTTCGGATGGAAATTTACTGCTGATCACAGAACCGTGCTTCACTGAGAGATACGCATGACAATCGCAGCTTTTGATTTCATTTTGATTTATCGTGCAGCCTTAAATGAGATGAATACTGTGCATTAAACAGTAAAAAGTTTGCACTACAAACCAGTGTGTTCATAATTATGATAATACAGTAAAATAAGATGGTAAGTAGGGTTGTGACGGTGAGGAAATTTACCCACCGGTTAATCGACGTGTGACAACACTGGTAATACCGGTATCACTGTTGTGGGTAGTCATTTGAGTTTTACTTTCACTTTAAAATTAGCAGCAATTCAGCATCTAGCAACTGTTTGTTTTTAGTTCATTTACGTTTTTCCCAGCTTTCCTTCGGTAGAAGCGCCACGCACATTTTACTTCCAATTTAAAAATTAAACAGTTTAAATAAATAAAAATCAGCAAACACTGTGAAACCAAATAAATATGAAACGTCCACTATTACCTTAGATAAATGGCACAAGTCAACAGGCTTTTCAAAATTCTAAATATTTTTGAAGAGGTTAATGTGTGTTGGAAGTTTGTGTACACAACCACCCTACAATGATAAAAATCCACCCAGTGGTATTTTTTTAAATCTTTAAAAGTAATATCCCCTTTTTAAAATCAGGTCATTCTCAGCTTCTTGTCGTTGTGACGAAACACAGTTGATTGACATGAGCGCCTTACCTTAGACCCGCCCTCACCGAGCTGAAACAATCCGAATACTATCACCATTGTGTGACTCAGGTGCAGAGGAAGACTCTAATTGAGTGATTGAGGTGTTCTGTTGTTGGATGTAATAATGAACAAAGCAGTAGTCATTTACTCCCGACATCTGAGCCGCTTAAGAGGCAGAGGACAACGTTACTTTCGTTTTTAAAAGGAAAGCGCAGATCCCGATCTACATATGCATCTATGTTTGTGTGAATCATTCGTGATGCAGCTTCACCCACAACAGAAGTGAGTATAAGGGTCTTTTATGCATCTTTGCAAATGGCCTTTCTTAATAATGTGCTTTTTGGCAAGGTTCGCCGATAAATGCAGCTAAAGTAAACATTACAGCTCATAATCCTTCAGCAAGCAGAGCTCATTTGCATTTAAAGGGCCCATGCAATAAAATTAGCTGATATTTTGCAGAGCTGATTTTGACAAGGTAAAAGGGTGTTTTTTTTACACTACTATTGAGAATTTGTAATCAAGTATGTTAGAGACTTTTCAATAAGACCCTAAAGAATCATATGAACTTGTGGAAAATGGGCATCCCATGACCCCTTTAAAACAGGCGCTTTTGCATTTCGTTTTGTCTTTTCCACCATCATCTTGTCTTTCTCATCTCTGTCTTCTTGTCAGTCAGCTCTACTCACTCTCTTCACTTGATAAATGAAATCTGATCTGTGACGCAACTGTCGTTCGGCAAACTGCATAGAGCAGCCGCATTCAATTTTATTGTATTGTCTTTTTATTATCAAAAATTTAAAACGACGTGGTGGACATGTGACAAAAACGGTGTTGCAGACTCACACCGGTTTCACCGTCAACACCGACTATCGCAGACACGCCAGTTTACAATATCAATCAGCAAAAAATAACTGTTTTGTATAGCTAAAAATAGCTGGATGCGGATGAGACCGGAAGCCAGACCCATAAAATTTACTAATGGTCACAGCAAAAAATAAGCTGGATAGCTACTTTGAAGTTTTACATGTTCAGTGTAAAAAAAAATATAAAATAAAAAAAAATAAAAAAACAAGTGGGCTTTATAGAGGTCTTCCTGAATAGTAATCTGACCAAATTTGGGGTCTTTAGCAGCAACTCTATAGCGCCACCATCAGTTCAAAATTTTAGAAATTCAGAAATACAAAATTCAGTTCAAAATTTTCTTTTGCCTATAACTTTAGACAGTGTAAAAACGTGTCAGGTAATGTAAAATATTAAAGCAAACTGGTTTTATTAGACATTTAGTGAATCTGAATTGACCTGAATAAATGAAGCTGCACCAACCAAGTCAAACACAGGTCAGATCAGGAAGAAAAACAACAGTGTTATTTAAAGTCTGTGGGAAATGCAAAATGTGTTTAAATAGAATTTATTAAGAAAATTTTTGCAACAAAATATCAGTCAGCGTTTTCCAGCCGTTTGAAGCTGAGCGATTGGAAGCGTGCATTATCATCATAATCAAGCATATTATCTCAGCCGACCCTGAACTTTCCTTCGCTCGGGTTAAGAGTTCTAGTTGCTATTCCGTTCACTCCCTCTCTTTCTCATCGCGCTCTTTCACACTGCTGGGAAATGGAAAGAGAAACCCAGCTGGCTCAAAACACACTCTCCTCCCTCTCAAAGAACCGGATCTGTTGAGTAATCTTCCCACACACACATACACACAGTCTGAACAACAACACTCGGGCGAGAGGAAATTGAGAGTGAGAATATTAATAAGAGCGTGCTGTTGCGTTCAGTAACGGCCCAGACGGTTTCAGATCTCTCTCCCGCACCTGCAGGTGTGTCTGTGTTTGGCTCACATGCCGTACACCTGGATAATTAGTCCCATTGAGTCAGAGTTTCTGCCACACATGGCCACAATGATTCGGGCAAGGTCATTGTGCCCTGCGTCTGATTAAACCCTGTTTGCTTCACGTGTATGTGTGTGATAGGCTGTTTGCTCACGTGCCCAGCTGGATCCATAATCCCATATTCAACTGCACAATAATCACGCATAATTGTTTGCACAAAAAGCTGCAGTCCTAAAGCAACATGACATTCTCTGTATCATTAAAGGCTCTTGTTAAGGCAAGCATTAGTTTTGATATTACACAATGGATTTAAATAAAAATCTTAACCCTAAAGTATAAAAAAAATGCATGAACTTGGATTTATAGAGGGATGTGAGTCTTATTTAAACACCAGAATATCATAGAAAGTTAGGGTTCTTTAATTTGGGCAGTAAGCAACCACTTAGAAACTACCAAGACTAGAAACTGCATAGCAACACCCTGGCAACTACATATTAAACTTTAGTGCTGTTCACATATACAACTCATGTTTGACCCAAACCATATCTAGGGAACAGAATATAGAGATATTCTCTCTTGACTCATCTCTTTTGACTTGGGCCAGGAAGAAACCACCTAGCAACCAGGCTTACTTATAGTTTTTTGTCTTTGCTAAAATGATGATTAAAACACTCGAAAACTAAAGCATTGTTTTATTTTAGGTGTATTTCTGAAAATTACCTCAGTTATTTTTTTTTATATTAGTTATATTAGTTTTTATAACTGTTTATATTAATTAATTAACCAGTAATATTATTGAACAATAATACCACTAACATGTATTAAAAAAAAAAATTCAAGTCATTTTTCAAAGCATTTTCAAGTCATTTTTTAAAAAGTATATTTTGTCTTCTAAAATGCTGATAAAAAGTGGGTATAGCTATAAAAATGTATTTTAATTCAGTTTTCCTGTTATATTATAATTAAAAACTTAAACAAATTAAAGTAAGTAAATTATTATTTTATTTTAGTTATAGCTATGAAAATGTATTTTAATTCAGTTTTAGTTTTCCTATTAGTTTTTATTTTATAGAGAGCTATTTATTTATTTATTTATTTATAATTTATTTATTATATCCTGATATTCATTTTTACAACTGTGTTTAATTAATAAATGTATTTATTTATTTATTTATTTATTTATTTATTTATTTATTTATTCATTCATTCATTCATTCATTCATTCATTCATTCATTTACCGGTGGCATCATTTAACAGTAACACCACAAAAAAAAAAAAAAAACTTAAATAAATAAAAACAGCAATAAATAAATAAAGTTGCATTCATTTTAAAAAGTATCTTTTTGTCTTCTAAAATGCTGATTTAAAAAAAAACTAAAAAATTATTTTATTTTAGTTATAACTATAAAAATGTAGTTTTCCTATTATATTATTTTTTAGTGGGTTATTTATTATATCCTGATATATTAGTTTTTACAACTGTGTTTAATTTATTTATTTATTTATTTACCAGTGGTATTATTTAAAAGTAACACCACTAAAAATAATAAAAACTTAAATAAATAAAAAACATAATAAATAAATAAATTTTCCAATAAAAAGTTCAATTCATTTTAAAAAGTATCTTTTTGTTGTCTAAAATGCTGATTTAAAAAAAATATAGAGATTTTATTTAAAACTATGTAGTTTAGTTCAGTTTCAGTTTTCTTGTTATATTAATTTTTTATTTTATAGTGTGGTTTTATTTATTTATTTATTTACATTATATTCTTTATATACGGTATATATTTTATTTATTTATTTATTTAATTATTTATTTACCAGTGATATCATTTAACAATAAAAAAATTGTACCCTTTTAATTTAAGTCAAAATTTTCTGTTATATAATTTTTTGTTTAAGAATTATATTTATTTATTTATTTATTTTTAATTCAAGCTTTAAAGCAGCTATAGGTAGTTTTGTGTGTGTTTGCAACTTTGATTTTTGCCCCCTAAAGTAAAGTGACCGGAATTTACTGACCTAACTATACAATTGTCGCAAATACAGTGGATGAGTGCATGCTGTGCACGTGCATTTATTGCTGCCATAAAGAAATCCGCCCTTTTCATGGAATTTTGTATCCATTCATCAAACTTAACACACTTCCAGAAAAGACGTTTGGGGAGGAGCACTGGAAAGAAACAGAAGCCGTTGGCCATATTATAAGTCCTATCAGTATGATTTTGCAACTGATATTTCAAGATAAAAACATACGTAAAACAGTAACAATAACTGCTACTCTGCAAAAAGTGCTTTCCTTACTTAGATTTTCTGTCTTTTTTTCAGGAAAAATATCTAAACATTCTTAAAATTTAAAAGTAAAAGTTAATTTCTTGTTTGCAGAAAAAATAAGTCAAAATGAAGTGCGTTTTTGCTTGAAACAAGCAAAATAATTTGGCAATAGGGTAAGAAAAATAATCTTGTTTTCTGTTTGTAATAAGGTTATTTTTTGCTTACCCTATTCGCGGATTATTTTGCTTGTTTCAAGCAAAAACGCACTTCATTTTGACTTATTTTTTCTGCAAACAAGAAATTAACTTTTACTTTTAAATTTTAAGAATGTTTAGATATTTTGGCTGGAAACAAGACAAAAAAAATCGAAGTAGTAAAAGCATTTTTTGCAGTGTAGAAACCGCCCTGGACATCCTACTGACTGGAAAGTTTATTAAATACACGCTACAATTAAAAAGTAATTAATTTAATATATTAATTTATTTACATATATTTATTTATAAATGAATAAAAATAATTTATTTAATAAATTTGTATTTTATTTATATTAATATTTGTAAATATTAAATGCATACTACAATTAAACAGTAATTAATTAAATTTAATTATTATTATTTTATTTAGGTTTTCAGCACTGTTAACACCATTTTTTATTATAATTATTATTATTTGATCTCAGAAGTGAATATGCAATAAAATTATTAAATGTATACTACAATCTACAATTAAAATGTTTTAATTAATTAATTTACTTATTTACCTTTTTTAGCACCAATAACCAATGTTATTTATTATCATCATTATTTTTAATTAGAAATGATATTTGGAAATTACAGCTTTCATCCAACAATGGTATAAATATTGCAAAATGTTTTAATTTATTATAATTGTATTAAATTTATAATATTTGTAAATATTAATTATATATACAAATACATACTAAAATTAAGAAGTAATTCATTTAATGAAATAAATTAACTGTTTGTTTGTTTGTTTATCTAATAGGTTATTTAGCACTGATAACACCACTGTTATTTATTATCATTATTTTTTTTTTATATTATATTTTATAATTATATTTATATTATATATGATACTTAGAAATTAGAATTTTTAGATATTTTGGCTGGAAACAAGACAAAAAAATCTAAGTAGGAATTTTTTTTTGCAGTGTAGAAACCGCCATGGAAAGTGTATTAAATACACGCTACAATTAAAAAGTAATTAATTTAATCGATTTATTTATTTATTTACATATATTTATTTATAAATTAATAATAATAATTTATTAAATTCGTATTTTATTTATATTAATATTTGTAAATATTAAATACATACTACAATTAAACAGTTATTAAATAAATTAAATATTTATTTTTTATTTAGGTTTTTAAGCCATTAACGCCATTTTTTATTAGAATTATTATTCTTTGACCTCCGAAGTGAATATGCAATAAAATTATTAAATGTATACTACAATCTACAATTAAAAATGTTTAATTAATTAATTTACTTATTTACCTTTTTTAGCACTAATAACGCCAATGTTATTTATCATCATCATTATTATTATTTTTAATTATATTTGATACTTGGAAATGAGACCTTTCATCCAACAATGGTATAAATATTGCAAAATGTTTTAATTTATTATAATTGTATTATATTTATAATATTTGTAAATATTAATTATATATACAAATACATACTACAATTAAAAAGTAATTAATTTATTCAAATAAATTAACTGTTTGTTTATCTAATAGGTTATTTAGCACTGATAACACCACTGTTATTTATTATCATTATTATTTATTTTAATTACATATGATACTTTTTATGATAATTTTCCGATATTTTGGCTGGAAACAAGACAAAAAATCTAAGTGGGAAAAACATTTTTTGCAGTGTAGAAACCGCCCTGGACTGGCAAGCAACACCTTTTTCTTATTCTGTATTACAGTGAAAAAACATTATAGTCTGTTTTGAAAGGCTGTTGTATTTTAATGGTGGTGATAAACGTCATTGATCACATTAGCATTCAGTGAGTTTCTAAAGAAGTAAGTGTGTGTGGTTTTTAAAGAACTGTGGGAGCGCGATCCGTGTTTGCTTCCAGGCTGCTCTTCCTGTGTTTCCAGGACTCTTTGGAGCTGCTCGGATAGGAATGTGCCTCTGAGAACGACCCAGACTCGTTTTCTCATCAGAATCTGTTTCTACCTGTTAAAGTAGTTTCTCCCAAGCTTTTGCGAGCGTGTTCCTTTGACTACCCAGCATTCCTTTCTCTGTGACTCACTCGACTCTCAGCAATGAACTGCGGCGGGCTGATTTCAGATCAGCCTTTTGAGCTAAAGGTCACGGGCTGAGAACAAACCTCGGCAGCATTCCTGTCCATCTACGCTGGGAGGGCACAGGAATCGATATCCCGACCTGCAACTGCAAACACGCGGCTGTTGACAAACCCCTTGTGATTCATCCTTCGGTAAATAGCTGTGTGGCAGCAGTCAAGTTTGGACAAATATGAGGGCCGGGACGAGCTTGTGCAGTTATGAGGACGGTTCCGTGTGTGTCCTCCTCCCCAACAGAAATTACTCACTGGAGTTTGAGTGACTTGAGAACTCCACTGGAGTCAGTTCCCATGGTGGAGAATGACTTGTGGTGGGTGGAATCCGTGCAAACTGGAGATATGCATTGGAATGAATGGGAATTGGAGATTTGGGAGTATTATTGAAGTTCTTGTCTATTTCTGACAACTATTTCTCGTAGTTGGGATAAGAGGTTTGCACAAACCCTTATTCCTAAGTATTCAACTGCAGTGCGTAACTTATCTTGCTATGTTTGTGTTACAGTTGTGAATGATGCCTCGTAAGAGACCAAACTTGTAATTTTTGCCACTTGTAATTTCAAGTCAGTTTTTCTCCCATGAAAGCTAATGTTATTTATTAACATTTTGACACTACTACAGTCATAAATGGCAACTTTTAGTTATTTCATTATTTTATTTTATTTCACAAATGATAAAAACATTGCTTTTTTTGCGTTTTTTGTTTTTCAAGATATTTCAACATCAAGTCAGTTTGAACAAGATCAAGAACTAAAATCTTTTAAGTGAACATTAAAAAATAACATCAATGAAATGGGTAAATGAATTATATACAAAAAAAAAATTATTTAAATATTAAAATTATATTTGATTATATAAATTATATTTTAATTCTATTAAATTATTAACTTTAATTAGGAAATTAACTTTAAATGAATCATTTATTTATTAATTTTGTATTTTATTTATACTAATATTTGTAAATATTAAATGACTAAAATTAAACATCAAACTACAATTAAAAAGTAATTAATTTATTCGATTTTAGGATTTATTTATTTAGTTACATTTATTTATTTCTTTATAAATGAATAATAATAATTTATTTGTATTTTATACTAATATTTGTAAATATTAAATTACTACAATTAAACATCAAACTGCAATTAAAAAGTAATTAAGTTATTAGATTTTAGGGATTTATTAAAAAAAATTATAACACCAAATGACATGTAAATGAATTATATGAAAAAAATCATTTTATTTAAATATTTAAATTATATTTGATTCTATTAATTATATTTTAATTATATTGAATTATTAACTTTAATTAGAAATTAACTTATTATTATATAAAATAATATTACATTATAATTGTCAATTATATTAAATTAGTAACTTTCAATTCATTTTGAAATTCTATAAAATTTTATTGAATTAAATATTTTTTTCAGCATGGTGGAAAAATTACAGTAAATAGTAAATATGCAATAATAATAATAATTTATTTATTAAATTTGTATTCTATTTATACTAATATTTGTAAATAATAAATACAGGCTACAATTAAAAAGTAATTAATTTAATAGATTTATTTATAAATTGTTAATGCTAATTTATTTATTAAATGTGTATTTTATTTATACTAATATTTGTAAATATTAAATGCATGCTAATTAATAGTAATTAATTAAATTAAATTATTTTTATTTAGGTTTTTAGCGCTGTTAACACCATTTTTTATTATAATTATTATTATTTGTTCTCAGAAGTGAATATGCAATAATAATAACAATAATAATATTTCACTTATTAAATTTGTATTCTACTTATACTGTTATTTGAAAATATTTAATGAATACTACAATCTACAATTAAAGTTTTATTTATTTATTTACTTACTTATTTACCTTTTTTAGAACCGATAACACCACTGTTATTTATTATCATTATTATTTCTTTTAATTATATATAATACTTAGAAATTAGACCTGTCATACAACAATGGTATAAATATTGTTAAAAGTTTTCATTTATTATATTTGCATTAATATTTGCAAATATTAATTATATATAGAAATGCAATTCAAAATGAATTAATTTAATGAAATTTAATGGTTATTTAGCACTAATAATAGCATTATCCTTATTATTATTATTTTTATTTTACATGTAATACTTGGAAATTAGACCTGTCATCCAACAATGGTATAAAAAAATGTTAATTTATTTAATGAAATAAATTAACTATTTATTTATTTAATAAGTCATTTAGCACTAATAGAACCAATGTTATTTATTATCATTATTATTATTATTATTTTTATTTTACATATAATACTTGGAAATAAGACCAGTCATCCAACAATGCTACAAATACTGCAAAAAGTTTTAGAATTTCAAACACGTCAGAAATGTTCTGGGTTTCATAACAGAGTTCATAATGCAACCGAAAAAAAACACAAGCAGAGTTTACAAACACAAACAGTTTCCGTTTGCACATCTGTTGTAAGACCTCCTACATACCAGGCCTTCCCATCAGCCCCTCCTCGCAGGTTTCCCGTAAACCCTCGCATTACTTCCTCATTCCTCAGCCTGTGATCAGTCAGATATGGACAAGTGAACACTTGCACCTTCTTCCTCTTTTCTGGGTTCCGTCTCATGTCTCCCTGCCACATCATAGGTGGCTTCATTATACAAATTACACTCTAAGTACTTTAATGCACAGGGCTCACACTACACGCCATGCTTTACATTTTCACAAAATAAGGGATTAATAGCAGCTTTGTGATGCATCAGCAATTCTTCGAGGTTTTGGGTACATGATGATACAAATGTTTCTAGGAAACATGGCCCTTGTTTATGTTTTAAACATCCTGTGTACTGATGTGTGACAGTAGTAAAGTTGAGGGAGTTCATGTGATGTTCAGATTACAACGGTGCAAAAAGTATGTGGATACCTTGAAATTCGAAATGGTTTTTTTAACTCAGAAATTGCAAAGAAATGCAAGTAGCACGCTGAATTAAACTTGACATTTTTAAGTAGAAAGTGTGAAATAGTATTTTCTTGGAAAACAAATCTTTGTTTAAAACTTTATTTTACGTTTATATATTTTTATTAAAGAAATTGTATTATTTTTTATAATTTTTATTAAAGGGGAACTAATTGATCATGTATTTTATCACTGATTTATTCTTTTTATATTTAATGTTATTGATTTTTTTTATAATTATTGAAAATAAATAAACTGTTTTTAGAAAATTTAAGACTTTTGCAAGTATGCTGATAAATTGATGCAGTAATTTCATGTGTGGCTATTGTTAAATAAAATGTAAAATTATTACAAATACATTTCAGTAATTAAAATAAAGATGAAGTAAAATTAAAACAAATAAAAATTATGAAATTAAAATGCCTTGGCAACTAACTGAAATAAAAAGTTACATTCGAAGCACTAAAATGACTACAATTAAAACTGAAATAAAAATTAATTAAAGCTGTATAGAAATATTGTTTTAAAAAACTAAAAGTTATAAAATTTTTTTACAAAAGTCCATTATTATTTTACTAAAACTTAAACCAAAATTAAAATATAAATCTTAATTAAAACAAACTAGTAAAATTAATTTTGGTAATTAAAAATAAGCTGAATATATATATATATATATATAAAACCTAAACCAAAATTAATGTAAATGTTAACTAAAACTATTCAAATTATTTTTGCTATTTAAAATATAATATAGAGCTAAAAATAAAATAAAAATACAAATATTAGATGGAACACCTAAAAATGTACTGAAATAAATACATATAAAAAAATAAATAAATCGATAAAAATAATGAAAATTACAAAAGCAATGCAAACTAAAAATATAAAAAGAACTAATTAAAAATAGTAAATACTCTAAAGTGTGTATAAATAATGATAATACATTTTCAAGTTTTCAAAAAAAAAAGTTTTCCCTCAGCTTTTTTCTGAATCTAAGCAGAGCTGAGTAAAATCTTATGTACCATAGGACAGTTTACTATATCCATTTTTAGTCATAACTATATTTTGACTAAATATGAACATGTATAAAAATATATCAAGCCCGAAATTATTCATACCCCTGGCAAATTCTGACTTAAAGTTACTTTTATTCAACCAGCAAGTTTTTTTGACCGGAAATGACACAGGCTTCTCCCAAATGATAATAAGACGATGTACAAGAGGCATCATTGTGGAAAAAAAATATTTCTCAGCTTTTATTTACATTTGAACAAAAAGTGGCATTTCCAAAATTATTCCTACCCTTTGCAAACTGTCAAAGTCTATGGGGAAATCCAAAGTTCTATAACATTCCAAATAGTCCAAGCTGTTCTAAAGCATCCTAATTACCCTGATTCATTGGGAACAGCTGTTTTAATCAACTCAACAGGTGAAAAAAACAAGCTCTCTATTGTTGGTTTGTGGACAGTCATAGCTAAGACAAAGGAGCTCACTGAGGACCTGCGGCTGCGCATTGTGGCTGCTCACAAGTCAGGAAAGGGCTATAAGACAATATCTAAATGTTTTGAAGTTCCAGTGGCTACAGTGCAAAGTATTATTAAAAAATACAAGACGTTCCGCACTGTGAAAAATCTCAGAGGAGGTGACACCTGTGCTGGCCAGGAGGATAGTGAGAGAGTTAAAAAAGAATTCAAGGATCACCACCAAGGCCATCCTGATGAATCTGGGCTCTGCTGGTGGCAACATCTCAAGGCAGACAGTCCAACGGACACTGCACACCGCTGGGTTCCATGGACGCAGACCATGGAGGACACCACTTCTGCAGATAAGGCACACAAAAGCCTGCTTGGCCTTTGCAAATGCTCATCTGGACAAAGAAGAAGACTTCTGGTCTTCTGTTTTATGGTCAGATGAAAAAAAAATGTAATTGTTTGGCCACAATCATGTAGCCTTCATTTGGCGTAAAAAAGGAGAAGCCTTCAACCCTAAGAACACCATCCCCACTGTCAAACATGGTGGTGGGAACCTAATGTTTTGGGGGTGTTTTTTAGCCGGTGGACCAGGGAACCTAATCACAGTAAACAGCACCATGAAAAGGGAGCAATACATCTAAATTCTAAACAACAACATCAGGCAGTCTGCAAAGAAACTTGGCCTTGGGCACCAGTGGACATTTCAGCACAACAACGACCCAAAACACACAGCAAAAGTGGTGAAGAAATGGTTAGCAGACAAAAACATTAACGTTTTGCAGTGGCCCAGCCAGAGCCCCGACTTAAATCCAATTGAGAATCTGTGGAGGGAGCTAAAGATCAGGGTGATGGCAAGGAGACCCTCCAACCTGAAAGAGTTGGAGCTCATCGCTAAAGATGAATGGGCAAAAATACCAGTGGAGACATGCAAAAAGCTGGTCAGCAATTATAGGAAGCGTTTGATTGCTGTAATAGCCAATAAAGGCTTTTTTCTCTTGATTATTGAGAAGGGTGTGAATCATTTTGAACATGCCACTTTTTGTTCAAATGTAAATATCATTTTTTTCCACAATGGTGCCTCTAGTATATCGTCTTATTATCTTTTGGGAGAAGCATGTGTCATTTCTGGTCCAAAAAAACTTGCTGGTTGAATAAAAGTAACTTTAAGTCAGAATTTGCCAGGGGTATGAATAATTTCGGTACACAATCATTTCAGTGTATATAATACAGTAAGTGACAATTAGAAAGACCAGTAGTATCCAAATACTCTTCTGAGTCAGTGTCCATGTAGGCCATGTGGGTTCATGGATAACAAAGTGCTTATGTAAACACTCAGGTCTGAGCGTCACGTGATGAGATGTTATGAGCTCTGGCACTGGGGCTTTTGCAACAGAACTGCTTTAAAGAGGCCATAATGAGGCCACACTTCCCTTACTGGCATTATGAGGCAAAGGGCACTAGGGCACAATTGTGTTACAACATTAGAGCATCTGAAACGACACGAGGACGGCGTGTGGCACTGAATCACAGTCACTCTTAAACCATCATGCTATCACCGTGATAAATGTGTGAATGGTGAATAAGCAGCAGTTGTGATCATGCAGCTGCAATAAAATGACATCCTTTATGAAAGTAAACAGCGGGATCTTTGGCAACGCTGTCATGGACTTTAGCCCGCATGGGTCTTTGAGCAAATGACGCAGGAGTTGTAACTAAGCGGTGCTCACTATTAAGACATCAGATCAATGTGTTCTCTTTGTGTGATGGGTGGGTGTGTTTCCACATGATGCCTGAAAGATTTACACGCTTGCACAATATGCTCATCCAAACTTACTTCTGATGAGAATTACAACATAAACCACAACATAAATCATGCTGCCGGGAATGATTTTAGTCAACACCTTTAGAACATGTTGACTGTATAGAGTGAGGTAACTCAACTCTTTTGACCTATCTTTGTAGCAATACAATGGGATTTTTACACTGGAATGGCCAGAGGGCGGTGCACACAATACACACACACAAACACACACAGATGTACATGTGTGTGTTTATATAAACAAAGATGCATTATTTAAAATGATTACATTATTAAATTAAAATTAAACAGAAATAAATGCATGTTAAAATCCAAACTTTTGTCAATAACAACAAAAACAACAATGATAAACAGATAAATTAATTTGTTTAAAATTAAATAAAACATTGTTTTTTATTTAATAAAAATGTTTAAATATACAATTGTTATAATTTGCACTACCATTTAAAAGTTTTTAAAAATATTTAAAAATATAATTTATTCCTGTGTCGGCAAATCTAAATATTAATTATATAGAAATAGTAGTACAATTAAAAATAAATTAATTTAATAAAATAAACAAATGTACTTACACTACTAAAAACTAATATTTATTATTTATTTATTACCTAAAAATAAATATAAAATATATAATATAATTTATATTTAATTTGCACTAAAATTCAAGTTTGTGGTCAGTTTTGTTTTTTCTCCAAAGTTACATTTATATGATCAAAAATACAGTAAAAAACTACAATATTGTGAAATTGTTTTCTATTGTTCTATATTTTGAATTATAATGTATTCCTGTGTCGGCAAATCTAAATATTAATTATATAGAAATAAGTAGTACAATTAAAAATAATAAGTTAATTTAATAAAATAGACAAATGTACTTACACTACTAATAAATGAACAAATCTAAAAAAAAGTATTTATTTATTATATAAAAATGTTTAAATATAAAATGTATAAAATGTGCATTTAGGTAGTACAATTTAAAAAATTAATGAACTAAATAAACAAATGTTCTTACACTACTAATAAATTAATTAATGAATTAAAAAATGGATCAAAAACATTATTTATGTAAGACATTTTACTGAAATATTTGTGATTTATAATTGTTTCTTATATTATTTTTATTCACTTTTTTAAATCAAAAAAGGTTTAAATATAAAATTATGTGCACTACCATTCAAAAGTCTGGGGTCGGTAAGTTTACATTTATTTGATCAAAAATACAGTGCAAATTACAATTTAAAGTAACTGTTTTATATTGTAATATATAAAAAAAAAATTTATTCCTGTGTTGGCAAATGTAAAATATTTGTGATTTATATTTTGCTTATTTATTTATTTTGATGCCTTTTTTTGAAACAAAAACTTGTACAAAAACATTCATATTAAATAAAAAATAATTCAATTTTTTTTAAACATAAAATGCATATAATGTGCATTATTAAATTTAAAGTAACTGTTTTAAATTTAATATATATATATATATATATATATATATATATATATATATATATATATATATATATATATATAAAATTTTAAACACAGTTACTATATATATATATATATATATATATATATATATATATATATATATATATAAAACAATACATTTTTAAAATAATTACATAAAAATATATATTTGAAAAAAATATAACTATAAAATGTATATAATTTGCACTACTAGTAAAAAGTTTGGGGTCAGTAAGTTTTTTTTTTTTTTTTTGAAAGAAGTCTCTTATTTTCACCCGAAGCTGCATTTATTTAGTCCAAAATATAGTAAAAATGTCAATATTATAAAATGTTATTACAGTTTAAAGTAACTGTTTTCTGTTTTAATATATTTAAAAATACAATTTATTCCTGTGTTGAAAAATATAAATATTAATTATATAAAAATAAGTAGTACAATTAAAAATAATTTCATTTATTGAAATAAACAAATGCACCTACATTACTAATACAAAATAAATACATTCATTCATTAAAAATATATTAAAAAAATATTTATTTATTTGTTAAATAAAAATAATAATATAACATTTATATAATTTGCACTACAATTAAAAAGTTTGGGGTCAGTAAGGTTTTTTTTTTTTTAAAGAAGTCTCTTATTTTGACCATGTTGTATTTATTTCATCAAAAATACAGTAAAAAAAAACTGCAAGATTGTGAAATTGTGTTATTATAATTTTCTATTTTAATATATTTTAAAATATAATTTCTCCCTGTGTTGGCAAATCTAAATATTAATTATATAGAAATAGGTAGTACATTAAAAATAAATTAATTTAACTAAACCAACAAATGTTCTTACAATACTAATAAATAATTAAATAAATTTAAAAATTGAACAAAAACATTATTTATGTATTTATTTATTTAATAAAAATGTGTAAGTATATAATATGCACTACAATTCAGAAGTTTGAGGTCCTTTTTTTTTTTTTTAAAGAAGTCTCTAATTTTTTACCGAAGCTGCATTTTTTTGATCCAAAATATTGTTCATTTCTATTGTAATATATTTTAAAATGTAATTTATTCCTGTGTTGGCAAATATAAAATATTTGTGATTTATATTTTGCTTATTTATTTTTTTAAATACATTTTTTAAGCAAACAAAAAAAACTTGTACAAAAACATTCATATTAAATAAAAAATAATTCGATTTTTTTTTAAATATAAAATGTATACAATGTGCACTATTCAAAAGTTTGGGGTTGGTACGTTTTAATTATTATTATTATTATTATTATTATTATTATTATTATTACACTGTAAAAACTTTTCACCAGTTTCAACTTAAAAACTTAAGTTCATCAGCTGCCTTAAAATTTTAAGTTAAATCAACTTAAAAGTGCAAGTCATTTTAACAATTTTATTTTTTGTTGTGAGTTGAATTACTTGTAGTTTTAAGTTGATTTAACTTTTAACTTTTAAATTTTAAGGCAGCTGCTAAACCTAAGTTTTTTAGTTGGAACTTGGGAAAACTTTTTACAGTGTATTATTATTATTATTATTGTTATTATTTTCAGACTACATGGCTACTTAATGTCCATCAATAAAGGGAGATGCTTTTTTTCACCATAATGGTGTAGTTACAGCAAATTGTGGGGTTTTTTCCTCTCTGAAAAGTAAATCTGAAAAGTAGGGCACTTCAAAGTCTCCATTTGTTCTGCATTTAATCTCATCGCTGCCAAGTAGAAACAACTAATACATTAAAGAGATCTCATTTGTGTTCCTCCTTCCGATGGGAAGCAATGACCCCAACATTTTTTTTTTTTGCTTCATTCACAATATGATTGCTTTAAATATAGCACATCTCAGAAGAGGAGGTGGAGGAGGGTGCTTTGGTTTTTCCTTAGTTCCTCTGCTCTTCCAGTCAGTGCTCTACCGTTGTGACCTACTTCCTCTCTTCCATGACCCACTTCCTGCACTTCCACTCTGACCTAGCACTTGCATCCGCCGGCGGTGCCAGTCTCAACCAGGCCTCTTGTATAACTAGTGAGCGGCGTTCAGTCTTAAGCTGCGCCACACACACACACACACACACACACACACACACACACACACACACACACACACAAACAAACACACCCTTTGAGGCGGATGGAGTCAATGACTAACTCTCTCCTCAGTCTGTGGGTGGCGCAGACGGAGACTACATGTCCTTGGCATGGAGCTATTGTGTTCACACTCCTTCTGGAAGGCGATATCAGTGTGTCAGGCAGGCCTTGGGGTGGAACAAGATGGTACTCATTGAGGAGAAAAGAATCTGCTTTAGTTCAGATCATTTCATTCAGCTGATCAAATGAGCACAGTCAAGGTTTTATATTCAGTCCAGACGTGCTATAATTGGATTTCATATATACTATATGTACCTCAGTTCTGAATGAAATGCAAGACTGGGTGAAAGAACACACTGAGATGCAATAATGTTTTATTGTAAATTAAATCTCTTTAAGAGTTGTTACATTAGCATTTATGCATTTGACAGGTGCATTTATCTGGATGCATTCACAGTTCACATTTAATAGGCATGCTGCTGAGTTTTTATATTTTTGGAATTATTATATTTAATAGTATTTTTTTTTTGGTTAAAAAATTTTAATAAATAAAATGTTGACATGTCATTTTCACTAACACCATGTTTTACTATAGTTGAGATTAAAATTGAAAGCAAACTAAGACTTTTGCAAGTATCCTGATCAAAATACTATAGTAATCTTGCATGCGGCTATTGTTAAATAAAATCTAAAATTATTACAAATAATTTTTAGTAATTGAATTTAAGCTGTCATTAAATGAAAACATAAATATTAGTTAAAAAAAATTGCCTTGGCAGCTAACAGAAATAAATCAGTTCAATTTGAAGTACTAAAATTTACGAAAACTAAAACTGAAATAAAAATTAATTCAAGCTATATAGAAACTTATAAAAAAGACAAACATTATTTACTAAAACTTATACTAAAATTAAAATGTAAATGTAACTAAAACGAACTATTAAAATTATTGCTGGTAATTGAAATAAAGATTTTTTTTATACATATATTAAATAAAAAAAACTAAAAACTTAAATGGAAATAAATACATTTGAAGTTGAAGTCTTAAAAATGTAACTAAAACTAAACTAAAAATGAATAAAAGTTATATAAAAATATTTTTTAAAAACTATATATACTTATAAAAATGACAAAAGTGTATAATTACTTTATTAAAACTATTTAAAAACCAATGAATAAAATTAAAATGTAAATATTGCTTAAATACAAATATTAAATGAAAAACCTAAAAGCTTAAATGGAAATTAGAAATATTGTCTTGGCAACTACCTGAAATAAATTAGTTAAAATTAAATTAAATTAAATTAAATTAAAAATAAAATAAAAATTAAAGCATAAAATTATTTAACTAAAACTATTTTTTGTTTTAAACTAAAATTAATATTTTAGTTTAACTAAAATAAGCTGTTAAAATTGTTTCGGTAATTGAAATAAAGCTTAAATAAAATTCAAATACAAATATTAAAAGCCTAAAAACTTAAATGGAAATTAGAATTATTGCTTTGACAACTAACTGAAATAAATACGTTTAAGTAGAAGTACTTAAAAATTAAACTAAAACTGTAATAAAAATTAAAGCTATATAGAAATATAAAAAAAACTAAAGCTTATAAAAATGACAAAGCCGCAAAATTATTTTACTAAAAATGAAACTAAACTAAAACAAACTATTAAAATTATTTAATTGTAATAAAGCTGAAATAAAGCTGAAATAAAATGTACATAAAAATATTAAATGAAAAACCAAAAAACTTAAATGGAAATTAGAAACATTACATTGGTAACTAACTGAAATTAATTAAAAAGTTAAGTTGAAAAATAAATCTAAAAATGAAATAAAAGTGAATTAAAGCTATATATAAAAATAAAATGACAAAAGCATATAATTATTTAATTACATTTATTAAAAACGATATAAATTTTCGGTAATTGAAATAAAGCTGAAATAAAATTTAAACACAAATATTAAATGAAAAATATTGCTTTGATAACTAACTGAAATAAGTTTAAGTTGAACTTAAAATGTAAAATGTAAAAGATGTTTAAATTAATTGTTAATTAAATAATTAAAGATATATAGAAATATTTTTTGAAAACTAAAACTTATGAGAATGACAAAAGTGTATAATTATTTTACTAAAACAAAAAAATTTAAAACTAAAATGTAAATGTAACTAACAAATTATTATTTTGTAAAAATATTTTTTGGTAATTTAAATAAAAAGCTAAAATAAAAACTTATGAAAATGACAGTAGTGTATAATTATTTTACCAAAACAAAAAAAAAAAATTAAAACTAAAATGTAAATGTAAATAACAAATTATTATTTTGTAAAAATATTTTTGGTAATTGAAATAAAAAGCTAAAATAAAATTTAAATACAAATTAAAACTAACTGAAATGAATACATTTAAGTTGAAGTACTTAAAAATTAAGCTAAAACTGAAATAAAAATTGATTAAAGCTATATAGAAATATATTTTTTTAAAACTTGTGATTTTTTTTTTTTTAAATGTAGCCTAACTAAACTGAAATAAATACATTTAACTTGAATTACTTGCAAATTAAACTAAAACTGAAATTATTTAAATAAATAAAAACAGAAAACAATGAAAACTGAAAATATATATAAAACAACAAATTCAAAATAATAATAAATACTGTAAAAGTGTGTATAAATAATACAAAAATCAGATGCCAAGATACTCAACGTTTGCAAAAAAAAAAAAAAAAAAAAAAAAAACAGGATGAACTTTCATTTTTCAAAAATGTACATTTGCAAAACACATCGACTATGCTAATACTGAAACTGAGGAAAATAGTTTTTGATTTGACATCAATTTTCAGCTTTTCTCTGAGTCAAACTCATCTATCATAGGACAGATTAATGATTTCACAACTCAGTTTTGACTAAACATAAACATGTATAAATATGTTTTACCTTTGTAGGTCAGTGTGCTATCCACAATAATTTTACAGCTTAATAATATCACTACCTGTCAACAATTGTCTCATTTGCATCTTTTATTTCTGTACACCTCAATTAAGTCTATGAAAGAGCAGCCTCTGAGCAACTGCATTCTCCTCGGGGTGCGCTTTGAAGTGCTTACGTTAACTTTTTCCTTATAATTTCCCTTCGGAGAAGAGTGACATACATGCTGCTGAAGCAGGATATTGTCTTTCAAGTCTTCCTGTCTCAGTCTGCTGACCAACGAGACAGAACCGACCGGTGCACGCTGCACTCGATAACCCGACTCTGGGAGTGTGTGGCGCAGGCGCTGAACAACCAACAACACACACACACGCATTCGCACTCGCTCGACAAAAAGCCCCAAACACGGGGGAATTAGAAGGAAAATAAAGCAGCATTCCACAGATGCCATGGCTTCCTGAAGGACGCGGGCAACGTGACCTTTCGTCTGTTTGTTTCATGCGTGGCGTGTGTGTCAGGCGCTCTCATTGAACTCAAAGGAAGCGCTTTAATGAGGGGCGATTCTTCAAGCGGGAGGGCCTCGAACACAAACACAGGCGCTGAGTAAACTCATTCACACCGTTTAGCGCTCATTCCCACATCCATTACAAACATAAACATAATACTTCCCTATCAGCTTCTTTTAAATGAACCCTGATAAACCCGCTGCGTTGAGAGTAATGTTACTGTATGAATGCTGAGGAAGTTCTTCTCTTTAAGAGCCCTTGTAGGATAACAATAGCGAAAGCTATTTGAGGCCACGGGTTCTAGGAATCAGGTGCAACGCATTATTTTCCATCTATAGCTCACAGGAAGTATCATTTCCATCTTTCCACTAAGGATGTTTGTATAATTGCTTTGCCTTAGGCATATTTACTCTTTTTGTTCACGCATCTGCAGCTGTTGTTATTTTAACCTTTTTTATTGTTAATCCTCTAATAATAGAAACACTTAATACTGCATGCTTAGTTCTTAATCTATTAATTTATCATTAATTCATAACAATATACTTTACAGTAATGCACATACAATATAGAATTATAAGAAAATATATTATAAACAAATTATACAGCCCTTTTTTTTATTGTGTATGTATGCAAATTGTATAATATCCAAGGTACACATTTCTAGTAATTGTGCAGTTGATTCTCATATTGTATTTTCAGAAGGTTTTGGAATAGTTGTTGCAATTTTATAGGATAGCACCCAAAAAAAAAAAAGTTATCCCATAAAATTATTACCACTGTAACAGTCACTACCGTAACAGTCACTACCAAAACATTTGGTAAAGTTCTGGTAGTGATATATTCGTTTTTTGGGGTGTTATCCTATAAAATTGTCACTACTATAATATTTGGTGAAGTTTCAGTATTGACATCTTTGTTTTTTTGTGTGTTATCACATAAAATTGTCACTACCGAAACAGCCACTATCTAAATATTTGATGATGTTTCGGTAGTGACATCTTTGTTGTTTGAGGTAACACCCAAAAAACAAAGATGCCACTACCGAAACTTTACCAAACATTTCAGTAGTGACAATTTTATGGGATAACACCCCAAAAAACAAAGATGTCACTACCAAAACTTCACCAAATGTTTCGGTAGTGACTGTTACGGTAGTGACAATTTTATGGGATTACTCCCAAAAAAACAAAGATGTCACAACCGAAAATTCGCCAAGTATTTCGGTAGTGACTGTTACGGTAGTGACAATTTTATGGGATAACACCCAAAAAACAAAGATGTCACAACTGAAACTTCACCAAATGTTTCGGTAGTGACTGTTACGGTAGTGACAATTTTATGGGATAACACCCAAAAAACAAAGATGTCACAACCAAAACTTCACCAAGTATTTCGGTAGTGACTGTTACGGTAGTGACAATTTTATGGGATTACTCCCAAAAAAACAAAGATGTCACAACCGAAACTTCACCAAGTATTTTGCTAGTGACTGTTACGGTAGTGACAATTTTATGGGATTACATCCAAAAAAAAAAAAAAACAAAGATGTCACAACCGAAACTTCACCAAGTATTTCGGTAGTGACAATTTTATGGGATAACACCCAAAAAACAAAGATGTCACAACCAAAACTTCACCAAGTATTTCGGTAAGTATTTCGGTAGTGACTGTTACGGTAGTGACAATTTTATGGGATAACACCCAAAAACCAAAGATGTCACTACCAAAACCTCACCAAATGTTTCGGTAGTGACTGTTATGGTAGTGACAATTTTATGGGATTACACCCCAAAAAAACAAAGATATCACAACCGAAACTTCACCAAGTATTTCGGTAGTGACTGTTACGGTAGTGACAATTTTATGGGATAACACCCAAAAAAACAAAGATGTCACAACCGAAACTTCACCAAGTATTTCGGTAGTGACTGTTACGGTAGTGACAATTTTATGGGATAACACCCAAAAAAACAAAGATGTCACAACCGAAACTTCACCAAGTATTTCGGTAGTGACTGTTACGGTAGTGACAATTTTATGGGATAACACCCAAAAAAACAAAGATGTCACAACCGAAACCTCACCAAATGTTTCGGTAGTGACTGTTACGGTAGTGACAATTTTATGGGATTACACCCCCAAAAAAAACCAAAGACGTCACAACTGAAACTTCACCAAGATTTTCGGTAGTGACTGTTATGGTAGTGACAATTTTATGGGATAACACCCAAAAAAACAAAGATGTCACAACCGAAACTTCACCAAGTATTTCGGTAGTGACAATTTTATGGGATAGCACCCAAAAAAAACAAAGATGTCACTACCGAAACCTCACCAAATGTTTAGGTAGTGACTGTTACGGTAGTGACAATTTTATGGGATTACACCCCCCAAAAAAACCAAAGACGTCACAACTGAAACTTCACCAAGAATTTCGGTAGTGACTGTTATGGTAGTGACAATTTTATGGGATAGCACCCAAAAAAACAAAGATGTCACAACCGAAACTTCACCAAGTATTTCGGTAGTGACTGTTACGGTAGTGACAATTTTATGGGATAACACCCAAAAAAACAAAGATGTCACAACCGAAACTTCACCAAGTATTTCGGTAGTGACAATTTTATGGGATAGCACCCAAAAAAACAAAGATGTCACAACCGAAACCTCACCAAATGTTTCGGTAGTGACTGTTACGGTAGTGACAATTTTATGGGATTACACCCCCAAAAAAAACCAAAGACGTCACAACTGAAACTTCACCAAGAATTTCGGTAGTGACTGTTATGGTAGTGACAATTTTATGGGATAACACCCAAAAAAACAAAGATGTCACAACCGAAACCTCACCAAATGTTTCGGTAGTGACTGTTACGGTAGTGACAATTTTATGGGATTACACCCCCAAAAAAAACCAAAGACGTCACAACTGAAACTTCACCAAGAATTTCGGTAGTGACTGTTATGGTAGTGACAATTTTATGGGATAACACCCAAAAAAACAAAGATGTCACAACCGAAACCTCACCAAATGTTTCGGTAGTGACTGTTACGGTAGTGACAATTTTATGGGATTACACCCCCAAAAAAACCAAAGACGTCACAACTGAAACTTCACCAAGAATTTCGGTAGTGACTGTTACGGTAGTGACAATTTTATGGGATAACACCCAAAAAAACAAAGATGTCACAACCGAAACTTCACCAAGTATTTCGGTAGTGACAATTTTATGGGATAGCACCCAAAAAAACAAAGATGTCACAACCGAAACCTCACCAAATGTTTCGGTAGTGACTGTTACGGTAGTGACAATTTTATGGGATTACACCCCCCAAAAAAACCAAAGACGTCACAACTGAAACTTCACCAAGAATTTCGGTAGTGACTGTTATGGTAGTGACAATTTTATGGGATAACACCCAAAAAAACAAAGATGTCACAACCGAAACTTCACCAAGTATTTCGGTAGTGACAGTTTTATGGGATAGCACCCAAAAAAACAAAGATGTCACTACCGAAACCTCACCAAATGTTTCGGTAGTGACTGTTACAGTAGTGACAATTTTATGGGATTACACCCCAAAAAATCCCAAAGATGTCACAACCGAAACTTCACCAAGAATTTCGGTAGTGACTGTTACGGTAGTGACAATTTTATGGGATTACACCCAAAAAAAAAAACAAAGATGTCACAACCGAAACTTCACCAAGTATTTCGGTAGTGACTGTTACGGTAGTGGCAATTTTACGGGATAACACCCAAAAAAACAAAGATGTCACAACCGAAACTTCACCAAGTATTTCGGTAGTGACTGTTACTGTTACTGAAACTTCACCGAATATATAACACTCAGAAAACAAAGATTTTAGATATTTTAATAGTGACATTCTTTAAGTTACACACAGACTTTTCATACTTTTGAACACATTTACCTAAAAATGATAGGGCCTATCTACTTACCATGTAACTATGAGAGAGAGTGACACATAATATTTCCTGTTTCAAACAAATTTCTTTTACATAAAGTTTCATAATTTACAAAGAAATAATAAAATAAATATTTTTAATAATTTATAATAATTTATTTTAATAAACACTGTTTTAAAAACAACAATGCAATAAAATGCAAAAATTATTTTTTAATATATTTTTAATATATTTTATTTTTGAAATTTAGGGGTTAGGGTTTGAGACAGCCACCTCCTAATTGAAAGTACCCACTTAATGATTTTATATAAATTAAATAAAATAAGCTTACTGATATTTTAAATATTATTGTGTTTCAATAGATAATAGAAGGGATTTGAATACTTAACTACTTTTAAAATGTGTTTTTGGTTGTGTGGCAGCAGTTTGCACCAATTCTGTGTTACTGATTTAATTATGTTACTGTTTATTGCCTTTCTGATGAGTGCACAGGCCGAATTTGTGCCAGTTAGAGGGATAAAACTTTAAGAGTTTTCACCATAGTAAAATCACTTAAATGGGACATAATTATGTATTAATATTGAAAGTTGAAATTTTAAGATGATATGAAACATAATGTAGAGTCAGTTTTTGCAAAACATAAGTCTACAAAAATATAATAATAATTCGGCTGATAATAATTTCAGTAAAATATGAATACTGCAGAACTTACAGGCTTCAGTACACTAGAGGAAACTCTTAACTTGCAAGTATTTCACTCAGATCCAAGCAGAGCTCCATAAATTTATGGGTGACTACCTCCATCTAGTGTTCAGATTGGGGAACTGAGAAATGAACTTTTAACTCAATGCATTATAATGCATAATGGTTAAAAAGATAATCACATTCATTTAATGTGGATTTGTGAATTAGCTATTTATTCATCACGACGCTTTGTTGCACTTCTTTTAAACGATGCTAATTAAAATTATTTATGTTACCAAATAGGACGATTTATCATATCTGTATTTGCAGAATAATCATTTGCAATAATGAGAAATACAAACAAATCTCAAAAGAGGGGTGATGTGAAGTTCTGGAAATTTAGTATCAGGATTTTGTGAAACTTTTTGAAATACATACATTAAACACAGATACTAAGCACTGATTATGCAATAATATTTATAGTTCTAGATCTACATTGCACCGTTGTCATCTTTATGTCCCACTGTATACTGTACATTACAGTAAACATGGTTACAAAGAATGTAGGTGTTGAAAAGAACATACACGTCCTCGTCCAATAAAACTCAAACCCTATTGGTCCGCTCCCATGCACCTGTTCGCCATTTCAACCAATCACAGCGCGACCTCACGCACCTCCAAGATGGCGACGTCCATCCAGAACCGCTGTAGGCACATTTTGTGTTGGCAAAATACCCGCAGTAACTAATCAAAACAAAGTAAGACACATGCGGCAATACAACTTATAATATCGTTTTCGCCGTTGGATATCTGCAAATGTCGGTTGACGGCGTGGTGTTCGCTTTCTTGGCTGTTTGAGAATGAAATTGGGCGTCCTCTCGCCATGGCCACCGACAACAGGATTCATTTCTGGAGGAGAAACCCAAAGGTTCAAGGGAGGTAAGTTTAATCATTTATTTCCTGTTTGAAGTAGTTTTAAGTGTGCTTTTGTACTATAAGCTATTTTATATTAATGTATCGACTCTGACCAGCTGTTTTGTTTACTAGACACCATGGGTGTGTGTCAAAGCATAGTGAGCTTTCTATTTTGACAGCATGCTGGTTATCCTTGGCGTGTGTTGCAATTTTGCTCATGTTGTAAAGATCAAAATTAAGATTATTTGCTCATATTATTATGAAACCGCTGTTGTGGTCTCCAGTTGTGGCCATATGGTAGCGAAAGTTCAACATGCTAAACATACTTATGGCTGAAATAGTTTATTGTTACTAATATAAAACTGTGGTAAGTTGAGTTTTAGCTGCTTTTTTAAATTACACTGTGCAACCTCATAATTTATTATAATGTTACAGTATTAATAATAACTGTACTACTGTACTAGCCTATGCAATGTTATCTATGTACTAATCCATGCTTGACATGGTAATTTCAAGTGAAGGAAGTACCAACAACTACCTGCATATGTATTGTTTTGGTTCTTTTCTGAACAGTTTTAATTAAATAAATAAATAAATAAATAAACCTAAAGCAGGCATGTAGGTTGGCCCATTTTGTCCTTGCTGGGCCTTTTGTTTAGTCTGGACTGAGTTTGCTGAGTGTGCTTCATTGCGGGTTGTTTGGATTTTCATGGCCACAGACAGAATCCGTTCATCTGACTGTGCGAATGCAAGCTTGTGATGACTGGACAGTTTCCTGTAGATCAGATTTTATAGTAGGCCTTGCATAATGCAAAAGAGGAACTCTTATGCACTCAGTGTGGAAGATATGCTGTTACTGTGGGTGCACAGCGGTCACAGAAATTCACTTTTTTCTTTCACAGATGATGAAATTGATTGTTAGGGGGATTTTTATTACTTTAATAGGGGAATTTTGATTGTAAACCATGTTAAAATGAAGGGTTTTATCTGTTTTTGTTCGCTAATTTAGTTTTAGTCTTTAAAGACAGCCTGAGTTGTGTTCATGGAAGTTGAGTTTTGAAACCAATAGATTGATTAATTTTGATTATGTTGTTAACTTCACATTTTGGTCTTAAATATTGTTCTTTTTTTTGTAAAGATCTTTTTCCATCTCTTTTACAGGATTAGAGGGGGACTATTCTATTTTCCTTTCTTTTTTGTGTACTGACATTTGCTACCATTCAAAAGCATGGTGTCTTTATCATCTTTCATGTTTTTGAAAAAGATGATTTTCAAGGCTGTTGAAATATTGTCAAGAACAGTTATTATTATTACAGTTTTAGCCTATTTTAAAAGTGTATTTTAAAATATAGCAGCCATTTCAAGTGTCAAATCTTTATATTATGCTGATTTGGTGCTCACTGCTCAATATAATATAATCTGTTATATTTCTAAATAACATTTCAATTTTAAAAACTGTGCATTTTAATTTTAATTAGTGCTGTTTAAATAATTTAAGTGTGTATACTGTGTATATTTATTATGTGTGTGTGTATATAAAGACACACACATACAGTATGTATTTTGAAAATATTTATATTTATTTATTTGAATATAATTTATATTATATATGAATATATTTAATATAAAAACATAAATTTTTTCTTAAATATGTACGTGCATGTTTGTGTATTTATATGTGCATAATAAATATACACAGAATACGCATGTATATTATGTGCACAAACTTTTATTTTGGATGTGATTAATCGCAATTAATTGTTGCCCAGCACTAATATTAATGTTTTATTTTAATATTTTATTGTTAAAATGTAAACATTCAGCTGATGAAACATCTTTCTAAAAAGACATTTCAGCAGACAAAAACTCCATTAAGCAGTTTTTATAGTTTACACAATCTATTACATAATCATTTAATCTATTACACAATTTATTACACCTTTATATAGTGCGTCATATTGTTTAGTTATCCATTGACAAAAAGTCAGTGTTTTTATTTATTTATTTTGTTTGGAAACAATTCTCTCATTTATGAAAGCCCATTTCCGCCACTGAATGAAAACACAAAAAATACTTTTTGTCTCACAATTGCGAGACTTTTTTCCGTAGAATTGCATCATATAAACTCACAGTTCTGACTTTTTTTCTCAGAATTGTGTGATATAATCTCACAATGGTGAGAAATAAAGTCAGAATTGTGAGATATAAATAAAAAGATACATTTTGCAATTCTGACTTTTTTTATTCTCACAATTGTTTTTTGTTCTCAGAATTGTGAGATATAAAGTCCAGCTCTGAGGTAAAAAAATAAGACTGATATATTCACTGAATTGCGAGTTTCTATCACATAATTCAGAGTTTCTCTCTTGCAGTTGCGAGTTTACATTTCACAATTCTCAGAAAAAAGTCAGAATTGCAAGTTTGTGTCATGCAATTCTGAGAAAAAAAGGTCAGAATTTTAAGATAAAAAGTCGCAATAACTAGATGCACCGAAATGAAAATTCTAGGCCAAAGCCGAACAAAATTAAACAAAGGGGCGAAGGCCCATTACCGAACACTTTTTTTTTTTTTTTTTCACATATATTTTGCCAATTTTTTTCACCATTGCATAAATTAAGTAGCCAAAATGTGATTTTTTTTTTTACAGTTTTGTCTTGTTTAAAAAAAAAAAAAAATTAGAAAACAACAATTGAAAAATATTTAACACTGAACATTTTTAACATTCTAGTAGACATTATGGCCTACCAGTTTGTTTTTTAATGTAAAAATAAATGCAGCCTTGCTGAGCGAAGAAGAATATTGTAATAAATGTATTAACAGAGCTGTTGTAATGATGTTATCGTTATTTTTGTCTGTTTTATTTTATTTACAGAACAACAGAAAAACTGCAATGCTAACATTTATGAATGTTGACTTTTGTTTTGGTGGAATTTATGCAGATTTAGCAGATTTGTGAATGATTCTCATCAAACTGTTTCAGCACAGATTTTGCTTGCGTTTTGGACGTTGAACCCTGGCTAACACACTCGTGCAGAGCTGTCAGAATACATACAATTTGTGCTTGTATTAGACAACATAACGTCTGTAGTTCTGTAGTTTATTTACTAATGGACCAGCAACAACTACCCCTTTCTCTTCTCATTGAAGACATGCGATGTGGTTCTAAACGCTCTCTCACTGTCGGTGCTTGTAATGATTTTTTTTTCAGACAGTTTTAAATGCTTCCACACTGCCGACATGTTTGCTGCATTAGTGCATGCCTCTATTTGATTGCGTCATTGTTTGGTATAATTTATTCTGCCTTTTTCACTTATTTGGCTAAACTTGCTATCTCCGGCCTAATAATTTTGGTTGCCGAACATTCGGTGCATCCCTAGCAATAACCGTTTTTTATTTTTTTATTCAGTGGCAGAAACTGGCTTCCATACTCTTTATCAGTCTCTTAAAATTGATATGCAAAAGTTTTACTACAGTTTTCATGGTCTCATACCTAGAAAATTGCTGTATTATGAGCAGAGCACAATGAAGATGATGTTAGAAATGGATGGGATGTGAAAGATGAACAGGTTAAGCCAAAGCAGCCGTTATAGTTTGGGCGTGGTTGTGATTCCAGACTGTTTGGGTTGCTTGTTCAGGTGAATCGGCAGCAGTTGGAAGACGCACAGTGGGTGTGATCCTGCTGTAACGTGAGTGGATGAGAGGTGTGGTCACTTTCCCACCCTTTATCTCATTCAACAGAAGGGGCAGGGCATGCAAAAGTGATACTAGATGCCTCCAGACAACCTTCGGAGTCATCCTAGTCAAAATAACATGGCCTACAGTTTTAGAAAGGCAGACGAAAAGGTGTTCACTCACAGAGCGTGCCTTCATGTTAGTTGATATCTGAATCATAGACTTGTTTAAGTCACTATAATAGCTTGTAAATATAATTCTAAAGGGAAATTGTTAATTACATTGATAGTTTTGTTCCACTGTGTTAGCTTTTGTATGGAGATTATTGTGTGAAAGTCTTCTGTGTGTTTATATAGCAGAAAGAACAGCATGCGTTTAAGATAAGGCTGCCTTCCGGCAAACTGCTGGCATACGCAAACGCACTCCTCGCTCACAGCCCAATATTTAATGCAAATGCGAGCAGCTTGCTTACATATCTGGAAGTCATTTACCTTTTGTTTTCCACTCGCATGAAAATTGATGAGCCGTATTTGAGCTGCATTGTGCTTTTGCCAATTATTCTCTGGTCCCATTTGCACATAATGCATTCAGTATTGTGTTGATTTCAACCAAAAAGGGCCTTGTAAAAGCCATAATGTTAATTCTTCTTTCAACAATATGACCACACCTGTGGTCCTGTGTTGCCCGTAAAAATTCTGCTTAGCACCGCAGTGTTTGCACTTGTCTCACCATTATGCAGGATATTGCACCATAACTCACGATTGCCTTTAATATCGTAGAGATTTATATTTGTATGTTGTGCTAATGTGGGAGACCCAGCAGTGTGCTTGGCTTTTAATTTGAGATGTATTTTTTGCTGTCACCAAGCACTGGCAGGTCTATCCTCCTGTTCAGGTATTTTTTAAAATATCTCTGCATCCCCAGATATTTGTTTTTCGCTGTGTGTTTCTGACTATAGGGCCGGGGGATATATTGAATATTCAGTATATTTGCAGTATACAGATAAGCAGCATTGTGAATGTCACAATAATTTTAATGCAACTTTTATTTGGTTGTTACTTTTTTTCTAAAGGCTATGTTTGGAATGGCATAATGCAATACTATTCTTATGGTTTCTGCAGTATGTATTAGATATTATATATTAGATCATAGTATGCAACTTTTATGGATGCATTGCATACCTAGATGAAAGTGTTTTTTTTTTTTTTTAACCAAACGTCCAAAATATATGGAAGCCTGTTTCTGCCACTGAATAAATAATAATAAAAAAGGTTATTGTGACTTTTTTTTTTATCTCGCAATTCTGACTTTTTGTTTCTTCTCAGAATTGTGATACAAACTTGCAGTTGCGAATTATAAAGTCAGAATATTTTTTTTTAATATTGTGAAATATAAACTTGCAATTGCGAGAAATAGAGTGAGATATTAATTGGCAAATTTTAACTGTGTTAGCTCGCAATTGCGAGTTTATAACTTACAATTGCAAGTTTATATCTTGCAATTCAGACTTTTAATTGTGAGGCAAATCTGTTTTTTCTTGGAAATGCGAGTTTGTAACTCACAATTCTGACTTTTTTTTTCTTGCAATTGTGAGTTTATATTTCAGAATTGTGAGATATAAACTCGCAATTACAAATTATAAAGTCCAGTTTTGAGGGGGAAAAAATGTCTTAATAATCGCAATTGCCTGCTATTCTGAGAAAAAAGTCATAATTGTAAGTTTATATCTCACAATTCTGACTTTATAACTTGCAATTGCAAGTTTATTTCATGCAATTCTGACTTTATAACAATACTTATAAGTTTGTATCAATGAAATTTAGAATTACGAGTTCATGTCTTGCAATTCTGGCATTTTTCTCAGAATTGCGTGATAAACTCACAATTGTGAGAAATAGTCAGAATTGTGAGATATAAACTCAGAATTGTCTAAACAGTGTTTATATGTCACAATTCTGACTTAATCGCGATTGCGTGTTATAAAGTTACAATTGCAAGTCTGAGAAAAAAAGTAAGAATTGTAAGTTTATATCTTGCAATTCTGACTTTATAACTTGCAGTTGCAAGTTTATATCTCACAATTCTGACTTTTTTTTCTCAATTGCAAATTATAAGGTCCAATTTTGACAGGAAAAAAACAGTAATATGTTCTCAGAATTGTGTAAAAAGTGATTATATCTCACAATTCTTAATAATCGCAATTGCATGTTACAATTCTGATTTATTTATCACAAATGCGACTTAGTTTCTCAGAATTAAGTTTATATCTAGCAATCCTAACTTTATAACTTGCAGTTGCGAGTTTATATATAAATGTATATAAAAAAGTCAGAATTGTGAGTTATAAAAAGTCGCAATTACCTTTTTTTTAATTCAGTAGCAGACACAGGCTTCCAAAAAATACAACATGGCACTTTCTGTACATCATCAAGAAGTGTCTTCTGCTCACCAAGCCTGCATTTATTTGTTCCAATGTACAGCAAAAACAGTAAAATATTCTAATATTCTGATTTTTCATTACTTTTTATCAATTCAAAGCATCCTTGCTGATAACTAATAATACTTGTATAATTTCTTTCTTAAAAAAAAAAAAAAAATATATATACTGAAGCTTTTGAATGGGATGGTGTATTATGTTACATTCATCAAAGAATAAAAAAAAGTACTTAACTGTTTTAAATATTGATAATAATAATAATAATAATAATAATAATAATAATAAGAATAAATGTTTCTTGAGCCACAAATCAGCATAATAGAATGGTCTCTGAAGGATCATGTGACACTGAAGACTGGAGTAATGATGCTGAAAATTCAGCTTTGATCACAGGAATAAGTTAAATTTGAAAATATATTCAAATAGAAAGCAGTTATTTTAAATAGTAAAATATTTCAAAACTTTACTGTTTTTGCTGTACTTTGGATCAAATAAATGCAGGCTTGGTGGGCAGAAGAGACCTCTTTAAAAACATTAAAAATCTACACTGGTAGTGTATGTAATGTAATGTTCTGTCTAAAATTGTTGCACGGGTTAAATTATGTGCAACGTATTCTGTCATGATCACAGCTGTGTAAAAAAAGAAATATTTTGATAGCATCTCTTATATAAAGTTTTGTTATACTTTTATAGTGCCTTTTATCTCACTCTAAAGGTTGATGTTCCCAGTCAACCTTTCATTTCATGGAAAAGTGGCCAGGAGTGGCCTTAGAATTTTACCTTTTTATTCCATAGAAGTAAAGTCATGTGGTTTTGGAACAGCATAGGATTTGTAAATATGTAAATATTGAGATGCATATCAGATATTGTCATATGATAAGGCTGAATATATTAAGGATCACTCAGTCATGTTTCTGACTCTCTTTAAAGCACACATCAGCTTTTGTTTCTCTTAGCTTACAGCCAGTATATGGAGCACAGCACCCTCCTCTGGACCCACGGAGACACCGTCCGTAAGTGCAGCTCCTCGCTGTCAACTGCCTGCGTGCAAATCAGCCATTTTTTTTTTCAGTTATTTGTGCCTTTTCATTCATTTTCTCTGCCTTTCCGTTGTGGTCTGAATCCATCTGAACATGTTTGAGTGCATAATCCTTTTGCAACTTTTTTTTGTTGTTGTTTACTTGTTTTGCATTATCCTTTCTAACTGTAACCAGTTCATATGTTATATAGTGTGTGCAATTTCAAAAACTCTTTATTTGTTTCCCTACAGATTAAAAGACACTCCGAAGCCCAGCAGTGTAAACACCAAATCCAAAAAACCTTCCTCTTTCCATGAATTTGCTCGGAGCACCAATGATGCATGGGACATTGATGATGAAGAGGATGACGGCATGTTTAGTCTTAAACAGCCCTCATCTTCACCTGTCCAATCACGATCTATGCCTCAAACGCCCTTCCTCAAATTCATCAAAGCCCCAGAGGATACAGAGCCAATGCCCCACCCACTGGACCGGCAGGAACCAATCAGCACAAACCCCGATCAAGATCAACTGGATGTCGAAAGCGGACCAGCCAATGGCAGGGTGGTAAAGTCCTGTAGCGACGCCCAACTGAATGTTAATGCAGGTATGATGGTAGCTCTTGTTTTAACCTGCATCATTGTAAGGAGCTGTAAAATGTGTATGAAATCTAGGTGTATCAGATGTGGGTTCTTTCAACCCAACAAAGTATAAACTTTTTGGAATAGGGGTTGAAAAAATAAGCAACATTTTGGCCGTGCCTAACCTTTAAAGAAGGCGAGCCTGAGTTTATTATCCTCATCGTAATTATTAAAAAAGACAAAAAGTTGCATTTAAATTTGTGTTGCTCATGTTTCAGGAATGAGACCATGGGAAGAGTCATTCTTGTCAGCAAAAAAATTTTTGTTTTTGTCTATGTGACTCAACACTGATCATGGGTAAAAAATATGGCATAATTGAAAAAAAATTGTTGTCCAAATTGTTGCATTTTAAATTTGTTTCTCTGAGACTTTTGGTATTTGACTGAAATAAATAAAATGAACTAAAATTAATTAATATGACATGACAAAATATTGACTAAATTTAAAGGATATTTTGATTAAAAAAAAGATTAAGTAAAAAAAAAAAAGTTAGAATTAACACTGATCATGGGTAAAAAAAGTCATAATTAAAAAAAGAGACTTATTTATTGTCTAAATTGTTGCATTTAAGTTAGTGTTTATTGAGACTTAATACCTAAAATAATAAAAAAATAATAAAATGAACTAAAATGAATTAATATGACATGACAGAATATTGACTAAATTTAAAAGATATTTGGATTGAGAAAAAAGTAAGATTGAACTCTGATTATGGGTAAAATAAAGTATCATAATAAAAAAAAGAAACTTATTTATTGTCTAAATTGATGCATTTAAATTTGTGTTGCTCATGTTTCATTAATGAGACTTAATTCTTAAAAAAATCAAATCAAATTAACTAAAATTAATATGACATGACAAAATATTGACTAAATTTAAAGGATATTTGGATTAAAGAGAAAAAAGGTTAAGTAAAAAACTGCTTTTAAAAAATAATAATTAATTAGTATGACATGACAAAATATTAACAAAATTTAAAGGATATTTTGATTAAAAAAAAAGATTAATTAAAAATTAAAAAGTAAAGATGAACACTGATCAATGGTAAAAAAAAAGTGTCATAATTAAAAAAGAGACATATTTATTGTCTAAATTGTTGCATTTAAATTTGTTTTGCTGATGTTTCATTAATAAGACTTTAGGTATTTAACTGAAATATCTAAAAATTAAATTGACTAAAATTCCAATTAAAATTCCAATTACGAAATAAGGATATTTTGATTTGAAAAAAGATTAAGTAAAAAAAGAAGTAAGAATTAACACTGATCATGGGTAAAAAAAGTGTCATAATTAAAAAAGAAACGCATTTATTGTCTAAATGGTTGCATTTAAATTAGTGTTGCTCATGTTTCGTTATTGAGACTTAATATCTAAAAAAAATTAAATGGATTAAAATTAATATGACATGACAAAATATTGACTAAATTGGATTAAAGAGAAAAAAAGGGTAAGTAAAAACTGCTTTTAAAAAATGAAAATTAATATGACATGACAAAATATTAACTAAATTTAAAGGATATTTTTATTAAAAAGTTTAGAAAATTTAAAAAGTAAAAATTAACAAAAAAAAAATAGACAAAATTATTTATTGTCTAAACTGTTGCATTTAAATTTGTGTTGCTCATGTTTCATTAATGAACTTTAGGTATTTGACAGATTTGACTTTTTTTTAAATCAAGGTGTATCAGATGTGGGTTTTTTCCGCCTACCTTTAATCTGAAAGTCATGTCATATAATTCCTGTCTGTCATATGGCTGGTACAGTTTTATGAATGAATTTTTGACTGTCCAATCACAGATTGGTTGAAAGTAGATTCTTCCAACCAAAGAAAGTATTAACTTTTTGAAATAGGGGTTGAAAAAATGTGTAACATTTTGGCTGTGTCTGACCTTTGAAGAATGCCAGCTTGAGTTTATTATCCTCATCATAATTGGGGGAAAAAAGACAAATTATTGCATTTAAATTTGTGTTGCTCATGTTTCAGGAATGAGACAATGGAAAGAGTCATTCGTGTCAGGAAAATAAATTTTTATTATTGTCTATTTGACTCCAGACTGATCATGGGTAAAATATGTCATAATTGGAACAAAAAAGACTTGTTTATTGTCCAAATTTGTGTTGCTCTGAGACTTTAGGTATTTGACTGAAATACCTAAAAATATATAAATAAAATGAACTAAAATTAATTGATATGACATGACAAAATATTTGATATTTAAAGGATATTTTGATTAAAAAAGATTAAGTAAAAAAAAGTAAGAATTAACACTGATCATTGGTAAAAAAAAAAAAAGTCATAATTTAAAAAAAGGACTTATTAAACACTAATTTAAATGCAACAATTTAGACAATAAATAAGACGTAATACCTAAAAAAAAAAAAATCAAATGAATTAAAATTAATTAATATGACATGACAAAATATTGACTAAATTTAAAGGATATTTGGATTAAAGAAAAGGTTAAGTAAAAACAGCTTAAAAATAATTAATATGAAATTTAAAGAATATTTTGATTTAACAAAAGATTAATTAAAAATGTAAAAAGTAAGAATTAACACTGATCATGGGTAAAAAATTGAAATCATAATTGAAAAAAAGACATTTATTGTCTAAATTGTTGCATTTAATAAGACTTTAGGTATTTGACTGAAATACCTAAATAATTAAATACAATGGACTAAAATTAATTAATATGACATGACAAAATATTGACAAAATTTAAAGAATATTTGGATTAAAAAGTTTAAGTAAAAAAACTGCTGTTAATAAATAAATTATTAATATGACATGACAGAATATTAACTAAATTTAAAGGATATTTTAATTTTTAAAAAAGTTTATAAAAAATTAACACTGATCTTGGGTGAAAAAGTGTGTTGTAATTGAAAAAAAGAGATTTATTTATTGTCTAAATTATTGCATTTAAATGTGTGTTGCTCATGTTTCATTAATGAGACGTTAGGTATTTGACTGAAATGCCTAATAAAAAAAAGTAATAAATTGGACTAAAATGAATTATTATGACATAGGAAAACATAGACTTAATTTAAAGGATGTTTGAAATAAAAAGAAAAAAGATTAAGTAAAAAAAAAACTGTAAAACAAAAAATCAATACTATTCATGGGTTAAAAAAGTGTCATAATTTAAAAAAAGACTTATTTATTGTCCAAATTGTTGCATTTTAAATTTGTGTTGCTCTGAGACTTTAGGTATTTGACTGAAATACCTAAATAAATAAATAAAATGGACTAAAATAATTAATGACATGACATGACAAAATATTGACTAATTTAAAGGATATTTTGATTGAAAATAGATTGAGTAATAAAAGAAGTAAGAATAAACACTGATCATGGGTAAAAAAAAAAGTGTCATAATTAAAAAAGAGACGTATTTATTGTATAAATTGTTGCATTTAAATTAGTGTTGCTTATGTTTCATTAATGAGACTTAATACCTATAAAAATTACATCAAATGGACTAAAATTAATGAAAATGACATGACTAAATTTAGAGGATATTTGGATTAAAGAGAAAAAAAGGTTAAGTAAAAAAATGCTTAAATAATAATATGACATATTATGAAAATGAAAAGTAAAAATGAACACTGATCATGGGTAAAAAAAAAAGTGTCATAGTTGAAAAAAAAAACGTAGGCCTACAGTACAGACCAAAAGTTTGGACACACCTTCTCATTCTGTTTATTAAAGTTTTTACTCTACGTTTGTGCAATTTTCAGTGGGTTAGTGATATTTTTTAAATATATATAAATTAATAAATAAATATTTTTTAAATGGGTTCATACAAAAATTGCTTTTTTCTGTAAAATTCACTTTATAAAAGACCCATATTTCTAACTTTAATTCATGGGGATAACATGAATAATTTCACATGGTTTAGTGTAAGATTTTTGCCCATCTTTTGGAAAATCCAGTTTTAAAAGTAAAAAAAAAACTACAAATAACTTTTACCAGTAGGTGGCTGCAGAGCTCCGCTATTTGCCCACCTGAAAGATATTTTTTCACAAGTTTTTTTTTTTCAGTTGAATTCATATCTACAGTACAGACCAAAAGTTTGGACACACCTGAATGACAAGGTGTGTCCAAACATTTGGTCTGTACTGTATTTATAGTCTAAATTGTTGCATTTAAATGTGTTGCCCATGTTTCATTAAAGAGACTTTAGGTATTTGTTAGGAATACCTAAATAAAAAATAAATAAATAAAATGGACTAAAATGAATTGATATGACATGACAAAAATATTAACTAAATTTAAAGGATGTTTGAAATGAAAAGAAAAAAAAATTAAGTAAAAAAACTGTAAAAAAAAAACAATTATAATAAATAATAATAAAAATAAAAAGTAAAAATTAACACTGATCATGGGGAAAAAAAGTGTCATAATTGGAAAAAAAGACTGATTTATTGTCTAAATTTATTTGATTGAAATACCTAAATAAATAAAAAAATGGACTAAAATTAATTAGTATGCCATGGGAAAATATTAACTAAATTTAAAGGATATTTAAAAAAAAAAAAAAAAAAAAAAAAAAAAAAAAAAAAAAATATATATATATATATATATATATATATATATTATATATATATATATATATAT